>NW_022900949.1:27225151-27256946 GCF_012274545.1 Fukomys damarensis
AAAAAAAAAAAAAAAAAAAAAAGTGGAGTGCAGGGACACACCCCTGTAATCCCAGCCACTTGGGAGGCTGAGGCAGGAGAATTGCAAGTTTGAGACCAGCCTGGACAACTCAGTGAGACCTTGGCTCAAAACTAAAAAGAGCTGAGGATGCAGCTGAGCACTTTCTAGGTTCAGTCTCTAGTTCTGACAAAGAAAGACAGCTATGGTTTATATCTAGATGTCCAGCAAGGGCCTGGTGTACTCACAGAGGGGCTTTTGGAAGGTGACTGGGTTGCCCAGTAGAGGGGGTCCCTGGGGAAGTGGCCCGGAGAGGGCAGCTCCCTCCCCTCTTTCCTTCACTCTCTGCTTCCTGGCTGCCCACCTCCAGCAGCTCACCTCTGCCGGGCCCTTCCTGACTCGGAGCCAGACAACTAGAGAGTAAACATGTGAGCGGCCATAAACCTCTCCTCCTCTAAATTGTGGGCATTGCTTATTGTGTCTCGGCAACAAGAAAGTGACTAAGGAAGACAGAAAAAAAATCCCAGTACAATACCTTTGAAAGGCATACAATACAGACTGCGGAAACATCGTAATATATGCATAGCAATGGGCATTGATCTGATATTTGTTAAAGACTTGGTCTGTGGCACTATTGGGGGCCGGGTGGGTGGAAGTGAGGTCACTGGGGATGTGGCCTTGGAGGGGAGTATAGAATCCCCACCCCCTTACTTTCTGGCCGTGAGCTGAGGAATATGCTTCTACTGCCTCAGTGCAGGCCCAAATCCACAGACCACAGACTCCTGGAGCCTCCACAAGTGCAAGCCAAAGGAAATTTTTTCTTTTTATAAATAGGTGATCTCAGGTATTTGTTATAGTAATGGAGAGCTGACACATAGGTGAGTTGTTCTACAAGGTGTTCTCAAGGTGAGAAGTAAGCAAAGAATAACTCTGAAGAGTCCTCCAGCCCTCTCTGAACCTGTCCGCTGTTGCCAGTGCTACCTGCAAAGGTCTTGTGGACTGTGAGCACCGTGGTCACCATGGCAACTTATCACCATGGAAACCTGATGCTTGGTCCTGGCCCTGTCTGCTTACCATGGATGCCCCAAGCCAAGGAGCTGGTCCAGGGACACAAAATCGCTGCATCTGTGAAAGCACCTGGGTGTAACAGGAAGCCCCAGGCTCAGCCCAACAGTCTTGCAAGGCCTCCCAAGGGTGACATTCTCCCTCCCTGCTGGGCTCCTGGCAACAAGCAGTGTTCTCTGCCTTTGAGGCCAGGCCTCTGGGTGTTCCCTGGTCAAGGGACCTCATTAGACACAGCGCTTCCAGTGACAACCACAGCACACTCAGGCTCAGGCTGGCCTCAGCAGCACGGGGCCGGGGGAGAGGTGCAGCCTCCCACGACAGGCGCACACACTGAAGAATGTCACAAGCAGCCGGAGCACAGGCCACCAACCCCCAGCCCCACTACTGGCCACCCCTGCCCAGCTGTCATCCTCCATTTCTCTGACTTCCCAAGTGTCAATGGGATGCCGCCAAATCCTAAATGTGAGCATAGCTATGCTCCTTCCCTGGAGAGCAAGATGGAAGGAAGGGGCAATGCAAGGGAGGTGGGGAAGGGAGGAAGGCACATACAGGCATGGATCTAGCTGTGCATTCACCAAGGGCAGATTCAGGGTCTACGGGCCTGACATGTAGCGAATGAGAAGGGAGAAGGAATCTTTAAAATATGTATTAAAAGATGAATACAGGGCCAGAGATTTAGCTCAGTGGCACCGCGCCTGCCTTGCAACCACAAGGTCATGAATTTGACCCTGGTATCCCCAGTATAGAAATATATGTGAATACAGCTGGTCATAGCACTGTTTATAGTCCCAGTACTTGGGAGGCTAAGGCAGGATGATCACCTTGAATTCAAGGCTAGCTCAGACTACATAGCAAGACCCTGTCTCAAAAAACCAATAAAGGAACAAAGGAAGAGGGAGGGAGCGCTCGATGCTAGTACAGTGGCGGAACGTGTGTTTAGCACACACAAGTCGTGGGTTCAATCCCCAGCAATAAATAAATAAAATAAAGCGAGAGCTTAGAAGGATCCCAGGCAAGTGTGGAGCCCTGGTGTCTGTCATGTGCATAAAACCCAGACATAAGTCCAGGAACACACGTGGAAACATGGACTTGGTCTCCCCGGGGTGCGCATGGCGCAGGCGCAGGCCCAGGCCCTGGCCCCCCCCAATGGGGGCTGGGACTGCAGAAAGCGGCCTCAGTCCCTCAGAGCCAGCCCCTGTGCCCTGCTGCACAGCCCACCCTGTCCTGCCTCCATCTCCTGAGAAGGGGAAACTGAGGCCCAGAGAGGGGCAGCCGTGGGCTCTAATCTAGGTCTTCTGGGAACAGCAGTGCAGGCGCGCAGAGAACCAGGACGAGTTCTTCCAGAATGCACGAGACTTTAAAAGGTTTTCTTTTTTTGATACAGAAAAGTGTAAAGAAAATGAAAATGGCTTGTGATACCACCACACAGATGATCCTGGTGGCATTTTAAAAATAAACTTAATGAATGCATATGCTGAGAAAATCCAAACGCTCTCAAAGATTATAAAATGAAAACTACAACTTCTTTCCTACTGCAGTTGCTCTCCCTGGAGATCACTGCTCTGCAATTCCTCCTGAATACATTAGCGCAAGAGCATTTTTTACCTATAAAAAGAGAATCAGAGCCAGGTGTACCGGTGCACACCTGTAATCCCCGTCCTGGGAGGCTGAGGCAGGTGGATTGGAGGTTCCAGCCTAGCCCTACAGTGCTTGCCAGCCTGCCTGAGACCCTGGGGTGGAGAGAGGTGGGGGAAATGATCGGGAGAGTGAATATCATTGCGCTGATTGTGTTCTTGTCTAAAACGCATCCCTAGCCAGGCACGGGGGGGGGCACACGTGTAATCCCAGCACTCGGGAGGCTGAGGCAGGAAGATCAGCATGAGTTCAAGACCAGCCTGGGCTCCATAGAATACATAGCGAGACCCTGTCTCAAAAAATAAAAAAATCAATCAAACAAACAAACAAAATACATCTTTTCAGGCCTTTCCACATCACTGTGACCTAATCTACTGCCTTTTTCCAACGCTTCTCTTTACTCCACTGTGTGATTATGTCCTCTGTTTCCCATTTCTTTGCTCTTACAATGACCCCTATGGCCTTGGTGCTGCTGGAGAAATGGCACAGCTGACTCAGGGTCAGCCAGAAGTGCTCACTCTGGTTGAGGTGGCCAAAGCACTCTTCCAACAGGTGATGCCTTTTTTACACTTTCATCAGTGTGTATGAGAAGCTCGGTCTCTCTGAGCCTTTATTTATACATCTTGCTGATCTGAAGAGCAAAAAATCATACCTCCATATCTTTTAATATCAGTAACATGCAATACACAAGTGCCCTTTGTATCCAGGAACCCTGTGGGTACCAAATTCCACAGATGCCCAAGGTCCTTGTAGGTACCAGCTCTTCATTCTGTGTGTGTGTGTGTGTGTGTGTGTGTGTGTGTGTGTGTGTCTGTCTGTCTGTGTAGTAGTGGGAATCAAACCCAGAACCTTTTCACCAGGCTACATCCTCAGCCTTTTTTTATTTTATGTTTGACACAGGGTCCTGCCAAGTCATGAAGTTACTTGGGCTGGGCTGGAACTGGCAATCCTCCTGCCTCAGCCTCCCAGAGTTCGGGGATTACAGGTATGGGCCACCACACTGTGCTTTATCCCTTTCTATAGCCAAAGAACATGGCATTGTATGAACAAGCCACATTTTGTTTATCCATCTATCATCAGTTGATGGATATTTCTGTTATGTTTTTGGCAATCATGAATAATACTGCTTATGAATATTCATGGACAAGTTTTTGTGTGGACATAGGGTTTCCTTTCTCTTGGGTACACACCTAAACTGGTTGTTTTAAGAGGTGTTTCCTCTTATTCTGGTGGAGGCTGAGCAGCTTCATAAATTATTCAGCCCCACTGCCTGTTTTACTGTTGAGTGGTCTACCTGTGTCCTTTTGATTTGGGCTCTTTGTTGATGGAGAAAATTTAATCTACTTCTGGCATATGTGTTAGGCATGCATGTTTCCAGTTTGACATTTGTCTTTTGATTTCACTGGCTAAATCTCTGTGATCTCAATGTCACCTGCTTGGTATCCAACCTCCTCCACTGCCTGAGGGTGTTAACCAGCCCCCTGTATTAACTTCTAAGTAAGAATTTCTGCCCTTTCCTGGCCAGCTCCAAGACAGTCACAACACGGTGGATACAAATAAGGTTTTCTTCAGATCATGAAAAAGATAATGCTCATAAAAGATGTGGAAAATCCAGAAAACACATAAATGCTATAAAAATTAGTCATAACCTTACCTCCAAATAAACTGATGTTCACATTTCCCAGTTTTGAATACATGAGATTGTATCCCATATAATTTTATAATGTTTTCTTACCTAAGAGCATAGCACAAAGTTTTCTCTTATAGAGAAAACAAGTTGCTTATAGACATTGTTTAAAATGATTATATGTAATACATCAACTGGATGTATCATTTTCTTGCTTAACAATGTTGTTGGACATTTAGATATTTTATAAAGTTTTGGTAGTATAAAAAATACTACAATTGAAAAACATTCTGGGGTTGGGGATTTAGCTCAGTGGTTCCAGAGCCTGCCTCGCAAGCGCAGGGACCTGAGTTCGAGCTCCAGTACAAGAAAAAAAAAATCTGTACAAAGGTTTAGCTTTTAAAAGAAAAAACTTTCCCCAGAGTCGGGTGAGGTGATGCACATTTATAGTCCAAGCTATTGAGGAGGCTGAGGCAGGAGGATTGCTAGCCAGTTCAGGTCAACATAGCAAGACCACATTTCTTAAATATTTTCCTTCTGAATTTCAAATTATTTCCTCATTAATTGAATCAAGAGTGAGGACAACTGATAGGCCTTTGGTGTACTTTATCAAATAATATTTACAAATAGTAAACTATTTATATTTCCCAAGACATCATGAGAAAACCTAATTCATTTCCACATGATAGAACATCCTGAAGTTTGGATTAAAAGCTCTGATTGGAGACCTTTTCCTATGCATACTATTTATGGTCAGCAAGGAGGTCTAGGAGAGTCTAGGAAGAGGGTAGAGGTACCAGAGTGTAGAAAAAAAGCCATGTATTGGTTAGCTATTGCTGAATAACAAATAACCCTAAAATTAAAACAAAAACATTCACGGTTCCTATGTGTCCCTTAACCTGCTGGGTGGTTCTATTAACCTGGCTGGTACTCGGTTAGCTGTGGAGCCAACCTTGGCTGGGACAACTCAGGTTTCTGGGTCAGTGCTCCGTTAACCTGGATCTCTTACATTCTTCCAACTTGCTGGCACCAGTGTGACCCACGGATTCTAAGAGACAAAGCCATGATTATCAAGGGCTTTTTCAAGCTCCCACTCAGGTTAACTCTTCCTCAATTCCGTTTGCCAAAGAAAGTCACAAGGCCACGCCTGCAGCCAGTAGGGCAGGAGGATACAAGCATGAGTGTAGGGAAGGAAGAATAATCCAGGTCATCAATGCAATCATTCACCTCCAGGCGCATCCATGGCAGATGGGACGTGGTCTCCATGGCAACCGGCAAGGACCACTGCTGAGGCCCAGATGGCATCGAGGCTGTCTCAGGGGAGGCTGCTAGGCTCGACCCCTACGCGACTGGGCAGTACACCTGGCCCCTCTGGAGTGCAGAAAGTGGGGGATCTTTGAACTGTGACCCTAGAGGCACGTGATCCAAAATGAGAAATTAAGGTGGGGCGTGAAACACAATGCAGACACGGCTGCTGCACAGACTACACCTCCAGCCCACTAGAACGGACAGCATAACCGGCCTCCAGTGGGCCACAGACAGGGAACAGACATCAAGGCTTCCAACTCAGCGGCAAAGCCCCTTCCTCTCCCTGGCACGGCCCACTTTGAGGCCAGCAGGGTCCCCTGATGCCAACTATGTCCTCATTACAACCCAGGAAGTGGCAGCACAGCAAGGCTCCCCTGCTCCTTTGAGGGGAGCAAGGACAAGAGCTCCTGCTGCTCTCTGCCAGGCCGGTGGCTGCTGGCGCCTGCTGCAAACACGCAAATTGTTTCTTAATTGAAGTCCCTGCTTAATTAGCTTCTTCCGGAGCAGCCATTCTCCCTAGCAGAGCAGCAGCTCAAATCAACAACTCAGCTCAATCTCCAGTAAACTGCTGTGACCTCCCTCTCCCATCTCTGCTGCCTGGAGATTCGCTTCATGCCCCTGCCCAGGATGACAGCTGAGGAGGGGAGGGGACAGCAAGCAGCTGTCCTGGCCACCACCCCCGCTCCAGGACTGCAGAGGGCATCACAACTGCCCGCCAGGCCAGGCCCGAGGGACAGGCGGGGGAGCCCAGCCTCCAACTCCCCATGTCATCGTGGGAAAGCTCTGTCCCTCTCGGGGCGCCAGTGACCATAATTATAAGTCTCCCCTAAGTCGGGGCTGCCAGAGTTAACAAATAAAAGCTCAAGGTGTTCAGTTATATTTGAAGGTCAATATGCTACAAATGAATTTTGGATATGCTTCATGCAGTATCTGGAATATATTTATACAAGAAAAAAATTGGTTGTTATCACAAATTAAAGCCAGGCATGGTGGCTCATGCCTGTAATCCCAGTATTCTGGGAGGCTGAGGCAGGAGGATCGCAAGTTCGAGCTTAGCCTGGGAGACTTAGTGAGAGTCTTTCAAAATTTTTTAAAAAATGCTGGGATGTAGCTCAGTGTAAAGGCCTTGGATTCAATCCGCAGTACTAAGGAAAAAAAAGTCAATAAATTTAAATGCAACTGTATTTTATCCTATGACTCGAACCCAAATGGAAAATTCTGTCCCTTTCTCCTCAGTGGAGGCACCGAGATGAAGAGCACAGAACAGAGGTGGGGGCAGATGAGGCCCAGATGTGCCACCCACTCCTGTGTGACCTTGAGCAGCTCCGTTCCCCTCTCTGAGAGCCTCAGTTTATGGCAAGGTGCCCTGTGAGGTTGACGAGTATTAGAAATAACCCTATGCACAATGCGCTACCCAATGGGACGGGGGTGGAGAGAATGCGGATGAAGACGTTCGCAAAGAAGCCCGAGATGGCCCCTTCTTCATGGAACCTTCCTACAGAAAGAAATCCGCGCGGGCCTGGGAAAGAGTTGCGCCTGGGCCTTGTGTCAGGAAGAGCTATGGCGATTCCCTGGCCACGCCAGACACGTGCATCCCCTCCCACCACAAGTGACTCTTTGGGGAATCCTGGGGAATCGGCAGCCTCTTGGGGACCTCGGGACAAGGTGGGGCCCTTCCTCAGCCTGCCTCTGGGCCTCGGAGGTGGCTCTGCTGTCAGGAAAGAGCACATTTGTTTGGGTCCCACGTCCGGAAGCTTAGGCAGGTGGACCTGGGTGTTGGGGATTCGCCAGCCCCCGCTGGCTCTGGGGACCCAGCTGTCTTCTATACCCAACCCTTGAGGTCTGCCGTGGCTGAACGTGATTTGCTCCCTCAAACTTTAAATTTAATCTGTAAAGTTTTAGTTCACGTTACTAAGAGGGTGTAGATTTAACTCAGCTGTGGTGTTTAGAGTTGGCACCTTCGGGAAGTAATTAGATTATTAGATAAGATTAAGTCAGCAGGTGAAGGCTCATGAATCCTGGTGCCTTATAAGGAGCGGGAGAGTTCACACATTGATAGACCACACACACACACCTTCCGCCACCATGATGGAAAACCACCCAGAGGGGTTCTCAGCAGAGTGTGAGCCAATCTGTTAGGACACCCCACCTCCTAAACCATAAGCCAAAATAAACCTCTTCTCTTTATAAAACTCAGTCAACTCACTCAGGGATCCCATTATAGTAACAAATAGCTGACTACTACTGTGTTCTCCAGAGGTGGGTGTTTAATTTACATATGGCCACTACCATTGGTCAGACACAGACACGTGACTCAGTCTGGGCCAATGAAAACCCTTCATTAGCTACGGCTAGAGCTCTTTGGGCAGGGTGGCAGTTTCCACTGAGGCTGCTGAGTTGATAGATGAAGAACTGAAACACAGCAGCGGAGGCCCAGAAGCGCTGTACATGCAGACCTCGTGACAGGCATTTCTACCTGCATCCAGGACCCAAGAGCCGTGTGTGCTGGGTGACTTGAGCAGGGCTTTTATTAATTCATTTATTTACTTGGTACCAGGGTCCTTCTGCTTGTGAGGCAGGTGGCACTACTGAGCTAAATCCGCAGCCCTGCTGAGCAGGGCTTTTAAAGGCTGGGCAGCTTCCCATGTCATACCCTGGCCACCAAGCTCACCCTTTACGATGCCACTCTCCTTCACTCATCCCCACCCTGGCAACAAATCAGAGAGAGAGAGAGAGAGAGATCCTTTGTTCGCTTTCCATGGCTAGAATGAAGTACTCGAGGCAGATAACTTATAGAGAGAAAAGGTTTCTTTGGGCTTATGGATCTGGAGAGCCCAGTCCCACATCGAGGGTCCCAAAGGGCCACATAGCATGGCAGGTGTACGTGACACAGCGAACCACTTGTATCGTGAGCCAGGAAGCCGCCAGGGAAGGGGAAAGACCGGACCCCGATCTCTTCAGGTCCCCCTCCAGCTGCCTAAGGACCCTCCATGGAAACTCACCTCCTAAAGGACCGCGGCAGCCCCAGTAGTGCACACAGGCTCTTGTGGGATGGAATTTCAGCGTCCACACCATAGCTGGCTCTCAATTTTGCTGAGTGAGGGTGGTTTGGGGAATTTTCAAGGATAAATCTGAGTTTTATATGCAGGCTTCAGAACCTAAGCTCCACACAAGGCACAGAAGTCCTTTCCCATCCTCCCCCAAGCCACTAGATCTAGGACCCCGTGGAATGAGTGAGAGCGGAGGAACCTAACAGCCCAAGACAGAAGGGACAAGAAAGAAGAAACCGAAGGTCCAGCCTACAGCCTTGCTGCTCTCCATGCTGCCTCAAGGTGGCGCTGTGGAGCAGTATACAGCCGAATCCCCTGTAAACTCTGGTGGGAGCTTCCCAGGGTTCTAGAAGGGAAGGCCGCTGCTGGTCCAGTGGTGGCTGCCGGAATCCAATAGAGGGAGTTTGGCTTTGCTTTTAAATTACAGAAATGGCTTTCTGGAATTGATATTTTACTTTCTTGCCTAGGCGAACAAAAGGGTAGGGCAACCTTTTCCTTGTAATACTGGATATTGAACCCAGGACCTTCACACTGAACTGTGTCCCTAGTCCTTTAATTAACTAATAATTAATTAATTGATTTAGTGGTACTGAGGATTGAGCCCACGAGCACTGACCACTGCGCTACCTTCCTGGTCATTTAAAAAAATTTTTTTGTTTTTATTTTGAGACAAGCCCTCACTAAATTGCTAAATTGGCCAGTTGGGACTAGAGCGTTTGCTCTTCCTGCCTCAGTCTCCCTCGGTGCTGTGGTCACAGGCATGTGCCACAGTGCATGCCTGGCTCCAGGTGTTATTTTGAGAAGAATCGCTGAATGGTTCCTCTTAAGCAAACAGGTGAGAGTCAACTGTGAGGGCCGGGATGACCCTCATTTGGTAGAGTGATCACCCAGCATGCTCTAGGGTCCCCTACCCAGCATGCTCTAGGGTTCCCTGCCCAACACTGCAGAAGTTTTAAAAAATAAAGTACGAAGCAAGAGTGGAGGGACGCTCACTGCCTAGGGAGGAGATTATAATGAGACCAACTGGTGCCTCAAAGCTCGTCTGGAGAAAAGTGGGAAAGTTGCATTGGGCCCAGTTACCTCTTGGGCACAAAGTAATGGAGACCCCAGGAGGTGGGGTGTAGCTCAGTGGTAGAGCACTTGCCTGGCATGTGCAAGACCCTGGGTCCCATCCCCAGCACCAAAACAGCAACTGGGTCCAGTTCTCCTTACAAGATTTCTTTTGGGCTGGGTGTGCAGCTCAGTGGTAGGGTACGTTCCACCCCCAGCACCCCCCTATCACCCTTTGAACTGTTGGAATCCATAACCCCCCAGAATTTTTCTCACAGGAAGGAAACAATCTACCTGGTAGCTGCAAACTCAAGTCTATTTTCATTTGGGAAATTGAGAGTATCTTCCACTTGTAGCCCCAGCCTGCCAAATACAGCACAACCCTAGTTATTCCCAAATGTTGGTGTCTTGTCTGTGAAGATATTTTGCCCCTTTGACACGGCCCGAACCCAAGATCCACTTTTCCTTTGCTTGTTTGCAGCCAATTTGGCAGCTGTGACCATTAAGACCTGGGCTTCATCACTGGGGTGAGGTTTAATTACTTCCCACGTGAGATGGAGAAGGTGGATTTGGCCGGGTGCACCTTCAAGGGAATCGATTCTATTTTCTTCCAGTCTCAGCATCTGGCCAGGAGTATGATGTTCACCTCCAATGTAGAGACAAGGTCATTGGTACCCAGAGCAGCCGAGGAAGAGCCTAGCTTACAGGCCAGGCGGGAGTCATTTGCAACAGCGGCCTCAGTCTTCCACGGGTCTGAACATCTACGTCTCGTGTGAAAATTAATTAGGTAAATACATACAACAGAGAGTTTACCATCTTCAGCACTGTTAAAATTCAGAATGTCTAACTGAAACCTTTTACTCTTTGAATTCCATTTCTCCATTTCCCTCCCTTTAACCTATTGATTGACTGAGACAGGGTCTCACTATGTAGTCCGGGTTGATTTTGAACTCACTGCGGCCAGGCTGGCCTCAGATTCACAGAGACCCTCCTGCTTCAGTCTCTCAAGTGCTAAGATTGCAGGTGTGCACCACCACACCTGGCACTTTCATCGCTTTTAACTACAGTTCAGTGGCAGTGAGTACATTCACATTAGAGTGTGACCATCACCACGGTTCTTTTCTGCTAATTTTCCTCTTCCCAAATAGGAACTCTGCCCCGATTAAAGACTAATTCCCAGCCCTTTAATTCAGCTGCTGGGAACCTTGCTTCTACTTTCTGTCTCCATGACTCTGAGTTGTCTCAGGGGCTCACAGAAGTAGAACCACATGGCATTTGTTTTGGCTTATTTCATCACTTAGTACCCCATCCCCAAAGTTTATCCAGGTTGTAATATGTGTAACCCCCCCTCCCTTTTGATGGCTGAGTAATATTCCACGATACTTAGAGATATCGTTTTGCTCATCCATTTGTCCCCTCAAGGACATGTGATTGATTTCACCTTTGCTGCTAGGAAGCTGGGTATACGTGTGGCTCCTGGTGTCCTGCAGTCATTTCTTTGGGGTGCATATCTAGAGCTGAAATTTCTGGATTGCATGGCGTTAATTTTTTGAACAAACTCCATACTGCTTCCCAAAGTGGCTGCATCATTTATATCCCAGCAGCAGAGCACAAGGGCTTCAATGTCTCCACCTCTTCACCAACAAACTCATCTTCTATGTTTTGTTTTTCGCTTTGCAGTAGTAGTGATTTAATGCAAGGCTTTCACACTAAGCTACACCCCTAGCTCTTTACATTTTATTTTACTTTTATCTTGAGACAGGATATTATTAAGTCACTAACTTGCCCAGGCTGGGCTCAAATTTAAGATCTTCCTGCCTCAGCCTCCCAGAGTGCTGGAATCACAGGCTCATGAGCCACCCAAGCCCAGCTTCTTTTGTGTCTTTGACAGTGTCTATCCTGTAAGTGTGGGCTGGGTGCCATGTTTGATTTGATTTGCGTTTCCCTATCCTCCGAGCTTCTTGCAGAGTGACAGGGGGGTGGGGCTTCACCATGAGGGGTGACACCCTGGTGGCTTCCTGCCTTGCTCTGGTGATTACAGTGGGACACAAGGGCAGCCATGTCCTTTGCAAGCCTAGGCCTTGGAGACCCTGTGTACTCCCAGTGCCTCCCTGGAGAACGTAGGCTAGGAGACACTGGCACCAGCCAGCCAGCTGTCGTGTGTGTGTGTGTGTGTGTGTGTGTGTGGCTGCCCGGGCCTGCCAGCCCCCTGGAGCTGCCAGCTGGGTGCATGCAGGACCCCAGCAGGGTTGGCCAGTGCTGGCCTGGGTCAGAGCAGCCCAGCGGGCTCATCGAGACCTGAGAAGAAATAAGTTAGTTTTTTTCCAAGTCAGTGAGCTTGGGGTGGCTTTCTGTGCAACAGCTGCTAAATGATGAGTCAGCACCTTGGCTCTGGTTAAGGCTGAGTCCCCAAGACTCAGGGCAGGGCAAAATTGGCTCGAAAGATAAGCAGGACAGCGCCAAATAATTCCCAGGACTCCTATGTGGAACTTCTCACTCCCGCGAGATGAGGACAGCATAAAAGAGGCCAGACGACAGGAGGACCCCACTCTGAGAGGTTCATTGTACTCACAGTTCAGGAGGCTTCAGGGCAAGGTGATCCCTGGCTGGTGGTGTCATGGTGGAGGTAACTGCAGGACAGGCAGATCACACAGTGAAACTGGGGAACCAGTCTTACCGCTGTATAACAACTCTCTTGAGACCTACCTCCTCCCAGGTGGCATCAGGGTCCTGTCCCCTCATCCACCGCAGGCCCGGGCAGGCTCCGGCGTCACCCCTTACTCACAGTCTGTCCCCAGCAAGGCCCCAACTTGCCTTTCCACCCTGCAGACCTTGGGCCTCTGGCCCACACAGCTGTTTTACATTCGTGTTTCCTCATCCACACAATGGGCTTAGCCGTGACATCGTGTCACAGGACGCTGGCAGGCGTCAAAGCTGGCCAAGCCCTGGCTGCAGTCCATAAACAGCAGCATGGTGGGCGTCCCGGTGTGTTTAATTGATTATTAAAGTCTAACTGCAACGTGTAAGACGCGGATCTTAAGTGAACGTGCACGAGTTCAGTTTCCATCACTTCGGGTGGCGTTGTCATTCCAGTGGGTTTCCCTCTGCGCGGATGCCACGCTTCTGTGATTGCTGGCAGAGTGAATCCCGCTTTCTCTCACTCAGCGCGGTGCCCCTGGAGTTCGTGCCAGCTCTGTGTTTTGAGGCGTTCGTCCCTGCTTGTCCCTGGCGAGAATCCGGTTCCTGAGTACACTCGGCGGATGCCTCCTTCCGCTGGTGCACACTCGGTCACCTCCAGTGTGCAGCGGTGACCACCAGAACGGCCATGGATGTCTGTGCACAAGGCTTTCTTTGTGCACGTGTTGTTTCACTGGGTGAGGAGCGAGGACTTGCTTGCTTGGGTCCTCGGTTTTGGTGAACTTTACAGGCACCTGCCAAAAAGGTCTCTAAAGCGGCTGTAGCCCTTCAAACTCCCAGTGGCGATGCCAGAGAGATTCAGTTGTGTGAGGCCTGGGCCACAGGCGATGTTGTTGGTTTTGCCTTCTGGGCGGGGTGAGTGGTGTCCTGCTGGGGTTGTCACTCTGCATTCCTCTGCTGACTAGCAGTGGTGGGTACTTACTCATGTACTTTTTTTGTGGAGACAGAGTCTTGCTGTGTAATTTAGGCTGGCCTTGAACTCACTGTGTAGCCCAGGCTGGCCTCAAACTAGTGGCGATCCTCCTGCCTCAGCCTCCCGAATGTTGCTCTTTTCATGCCTAACTTCTTTCCCTTGACACAATAGTTTTAAACTACCTAGCTTGCATGGGGAGTTCTCTCCTGTTTCTTGCCACATTGTGTGGGTATACCACGGTCTGAGGGATATCTAGATTGTTTCCACTTTTTGGTGCTATCCATCTGGCCACAGTACAGGTGCATATACGTCTTTGTGGGACAGATATTTTTATGCCTCCGAGCAATGACCCATGAGTGGCACTGCTGCATCCTAGGATGAATGCATGTTTAACTTTTTTTAAAAATTGCCAAATGAAATGGACTGGGGATTTAGCTCAGTGGTTCTGCCACCTGCCTTGCAAGCGCAAGGTTCTGAGTTCCATCCCTGGTACAAAAAAAAAAAAAAAAAAAAAAAAAAAAAAAAAAAAAAAAAAAGAAAAACGAAAGAAAGAAAGAAAAGAAATAGAAAAAAATTGTGGTTGCACCATTTTGTATTCCCATTGACAAAGTATGAGGAGTTCAGTTTTGGCATATTCTCATCAATATTTGACATGATCAGGTGTTTTGTTTTTTTTTTCCCATCGTAACCATTCCAATAAATAGTCAATGTCAAGCCGGGGATTTAGCCCAATGGTTCCACCGCCTGCCTTGCAGGCGCAAGGACCCGAGTTCAATCCCCGGTACCAAAAAAAACAAAAAACAAAACAAAACAAAAAAACAAAACAAAAACAAAAAACGACCAAAAATAGTCAATGTCATTTCACGGTGGCTTTAATTTGCATTCTTTGGTCGATGTAACCAGTGTTGCTTTCAGTGCAAAGATCATGAACTTTTCATTACATTCCTTGCTAAATACTTGATGTTTTGATGCTATAGCAAATGGTGTCCTTTTACAGTTCTTCTAATTGCTTGTTGATAGAATATACAACATGATTCCTTTTGGGGCGCATGATGAAGACTGAATTCATGGCCTCGTACCTGCTAAGCTCTCCTCTACCACTAAATGACACCCCAGCCCCGATGTAAATCTAGTTTTTGAATAATGAACCTTATCCTGCACTCTTATTAAATTTTAGTCCTTGTAAGTTTTGCCTCTTTATTAAATTCTTGGGGGTTTTATATGTGTCGTATCACGTTGCCATGTTGCCTGTAAAAAGAATCAGAGTTCTGCTTCCTTTCCAGCTTGTGTTTCATGACTTTGCATCATTGGTTAGAACTTCCAGGGCCAGGGATTAGCTCAGTGGTTCCTCTGCCTGCCTCACAAAGCGCAAGGACCAAAGTTTGATCCCCAGTACCAAAAAAAAAAGAAAGAAAGAAAAGAAAAAGAACTTCCAGTACAATGCTGGAGAGAGCTGGTGCGATTAGACCCCCATGCCTTGGGGCTCTGTAAAGGGAGGCTTCAGTATTTGACTATGCAGCACGCAGCTAACTGTGTACCTCTTGGTGGATGCCTCGTCTCTTCCTGTTTTGCTGAAAGTGGTGTCCTCACGTGGGCATTTAGTGTTCTCCATTGCTTTTCGGGCTGCAAGGAGAGGTTTGCACAATCTTCCCCTCACTTGTTTGCTTTTTTCTTCTTCTTATTTATTTATTTTTTTTTGGTACTGGGGATTGAACTTGGGACCTTGCATTGGTGAGACAGGCGGTGGAACCACTGAGCTAAATCCCCAGCCTCCCCACTAGCTTGCTAAAGTGCCAACTTCTATTGACTGTGTTTTGAATGCTCTATTAAGTGCTGCAGTCCTGGAGTAACCCTTACCTGGACACGACATACTGTACTTCTGTATGCTGGTGGATTCCATTTCCTAATATTTTGTCGATGGTTTTATGCATAAGGAAGATATTGATCTGCCATTTCCTTTTTGTGTAAAGTCTTTATCACTGTTTGGGACCAGGGTGATGCTGACGGGGTGGAAGCATTTTCATCTCCGCTATGTTCAGAAAGAGACTGGGCAAGTTAATCTTAATTTGATAGGATCCTGGCAGAGAAGTTGACCTGACCTGGAGTTTTCTTTATAAGGCAACATTGTGACAAATTTAATTTTTCAAGAGATAAAGGGCTATTTATATTTTTATTTCTCTTTATATTCATTTTGGTAAGTTGCATTTTTCAAGGGATTTATAAGTTCATCTAGATTGCCCAATTTATTTAGTAGAAAGTTACTGCTAGTATTGAAGATTTTTAGCATCTTCCCCCAGTAGGCAAAAAAATAAACATCAGAATGATATAGAGTATTTAAACAACACTATAAAATACTTGTCAGGGCTGGGGAGTTAGCTCAATGATTCTGCCACCTGCATTGCAAGTGCAAGGTCCTGAGTTCAATCCCTGGTACCATAAAAACCAAAACCAAAACCAAAAAATCTTGTCCTAATTGATATTTATAAAATAATACAACAAGAGATTGCAGAGTACACTTTATTTTCAAGTAGTCATGAAACATGCACTGCATAGAGACCAACTGCTGGACTATGAGACAGATATCAAAAATAGTATTATATTAGACATTAATAACCCTTCTTCACACCCACTAGGTTGTAAATAACAAATAATAATAGTAAGAATGTAGAGAAATCAGAACTCGTATGCACTATTGGTGGGAAAGTCAAATAGTGCAGGTAGTATGAAAATAAACAATTTGGGAGTTCCCTCCCAAAATTAAAAGTGCAATTACTACATGATCCAGCAACCCCACTTCTGGGTATATTTCCAGGACAAATGAAAGCAGGGTCCCTAAGAGAACTATTTGTACATTTGTGTTCACAGCCACATTCATCACAGTCACCAAAAGCTGGGCCTGACTGGAGTGTCCACCTGTGGATGAATGGATAAAGGAAAATGTGATTTATCCACATGATAGGATATCACTCAGTTTTTAAAAGGAGACAATTCTGACACTTGCTCCATTTATGAGCCTTGAGGATATGATGCTAAATGAAATAAGCCAGTCACAGCACAATTACTATATGATTGCACTTTTCTGAGGTTCCTGGAATCATCAGATTCTGACAGATGGAGGGAGAATAGTGGTTTCTAGGGCCAAAGGGAGGGAAAATGGGGAGCTGTTGGCTAAGGGGTCTGGGAAGATAAAAAGTTCTGGAGGTAAAAAGGGTGATTGTTGCCCAAACCATGATCAAGCTTAACATGAGCGTTAGATGGAAACTTTTGTGCTGTATGTCTCTTACTACAGTAAAAAATAAAGTTGAACAGTCATTTGCAGTGGCTCAGTGGTACAGCATTTGCTTAGCATGTGTGAAGTCCTGGGTTTAATTCTCAGCACCAAAAGAAAAAAAAAATAGCTATTTACAAAATTCCCCAAATATTTGAAAATCATGTATCTCACTTTTATTTATTTATTTTTTTCCTCACAGAGCTTATTGATACATTTTAGGTATACAGTACAATTACATTCATCATTGGGCTCTTGTACCTTTACACGACAGGTCTTGGTTCTCATTTTTTCCCCCATACCCCTGGCCCTCCCTTCACCCCCTCCTCCATTCCCTATTTACAAATACTTTATTTATTTCCATTTTTTCATTTTCTGATATTTTTTTCTTTTCCCTTATTTCCTTTCCCCTACCCTTCCCACTTCCCCTACACCTTTAGCCCTTTTCTTCCTATTACACATCGTCAATTATACCGTTAGGATCTAATTTACAATATCTCGCTTTTAAATAAGAAATGATTACAACAAAGTCACAGGGAAATATGAACATTTTGAATGATGAAAACACAGCATTTCAAAATTGGAAGGAATCCAGGAAATCAGCCCTTGGAAGAAACCAATAGCTCCTATGGTGGCTAAAAGTATGTGTGGACCTGGCTGGGCCTGGGCTGCCCAGACGATGGGTGAAGCTTTATCCTGCGTGTCTGTGAGGGCGTTTCCAGAGGAGATGGACACTTGATCTATACACTGAATAGAACGGGTTGCCCTCCCTGAGGCGGGTGGGCCTCTTCTATCTGTTGAGGGTGTGGGCAGAGCAAAAAGGCAAGGCCAAAGGAAACTATTCCTCCCTGATTCTAGGAGGTAGAGCATTGGTCTTCTCCAGCCCTCAAGCTGGAACTTAAATCATCGACTTTTCTGGTTCTAGGCCTTCAGAAGTGTAGCACCGGTTTGCCCTAGGTCTCCAGGCTTCTGACTGCAAATTGCCGTGCTTTTCAGCCTTCAGAATGTCATGAGCCAATTCCGTGTAGTCTGTCTTGATGTCATTCCTCTTCCTTTTTATCTACCCCCCATACACAGATGTCCTCTGCCTTACAGTGGTTCTGATATAGGAGATAGGGCACGGCGAAGCTGAGCAGGACCTGTCAATCACAAGATCTCCAGGCAACGCGAGGACCCGTATGTGGAACTTCTCGCGAGCTCACAGGAGATGCGGCCGATATACGAGAGGAGCAGCCATCGCGGAAAGTCGCAATCTTGTCTGAGTTTGTGTGGTGGTTTGTCTGGCATCTCTGTTATATCGCGCACTTTTATTTTTGCTTTTACCCTCTTTTGCTCTTTGTTCAGCTCGCGTTCGCTCTGCAGAGCTGGTTTCTTCCCTATTCAGTCACTTTTCAAATAAACTTTTGACGCTGGTATTGACTTGTTTCGTCCAATTCTTTGTTCGAGGCAAAAAGGGCCCGGCAATACTTTTGATAGGCGAGCCATTTCTTTTAAAACTACCCTATAACACTTCAACTTAATGATTTTTAACTTTACGATGATGAGAAAGAGTGAATTCAGTCGGTACCAAGCTTTAAATTATGACCTTTCCCCAAGCTGGCCATATGCGGTACCCGCTCCTGCAAATCGGGCCAGCAGCAGCTCGGGGAGGCGGGGAGGCGATTAGTGTCTGGCATGTGTTGTGTTGCTAAGCTAGGATGTTCAGGAGGTGAGATGTGTTACAATGCATATTTAACTTAACAATATTTTCAATTTACTACAGACTTATTGGAATATAACCCTATCATGTGTCGACTGAACACATAGTTAAATTGCTATGGGCAAGGCGGAAGTTGAAATTGCTCACTCAGGGTCCACCATTGGTAAGTGAAATCACCAGACTATGAATGCAGAGTTGGGCTCTAGAGACTGTGCTGTGTGTGTCTTGGCGATGCTGGTGCAATGTGACTCTGTCAAGTGCTGGGAGAAGGAAGGGTCGGGCTGACTCTGGTGCTCCGCAGGGAGGATTTGGAGCAGTGGACACAGCCAAGCTATAGGGAGGATCGCCTGGATCGCTGTAGGGCAGAATGAGTGCATAGGCTGGCTGAGATGGTGTGACATTGGGAAATACACATTGAGCTTAGTCCTCCTGCCTGGTGTGTAACTCCTGCCGTCCTTGGTGTCTTCAGAGTGATTGTTTTTTTTTTTTTTTTTTGTACACTAGCGAATGGACAGCTGGCAGCCCCTGGGAGTTCAGTTTGGGGCTGGTTCAGGAAGGACAGAGGTGAGATGAGAGAGCTGAGACTTGGAGCCCACCCCTGGTTCTGGGGAGGGGACAGGGTGAAAGTTGGGTTGATCACCAACAGCCACTGATTTAATTAGTCTTTAAATCAGTAATGGAGCCTCCATAAAACCCTACATGACCAGGAGGGTTGGGGGGGCTAGAGCAGCCGGGGGGGCGGCCTGGAAAGCCCCACTCCCTTCTCCATTGGAGCCTCACTAATCTCTTCCTCGGTATCCTTCATAATATTCTAATACACTTCCAAATGAAGTGTTTCTCTGTGTCCTGTGAGCCACTCTAGCAAATGAACCCAAAGAGGAGATTGTGGGAACCCCTTTCTATGATAGCCAGTAGGTCAAAGCACAGCTAAATCAACTTGCGGCTTGCAGTTGTCAGAGGGTGTGGGGCAACTGTCTCAGAGTCTGAGCCCTTGATCTGTGGCCTCCTAATGCAGTCTTGATGATGTTGATAGGGTCGGAACAGCATTTTGGGGACTGAATGGGGCAACCTCCCACAGTTGGTGTCAGCAGTACGTTGTGAGAGTACGAGCATATTCTGAGTTTGAGGTCTTTTTTTTTCCCTAGAAGTGGTAATGAATTCTTTGTCCCTGGGGATGTTCAACATTGAGGTCAGACAGTAATTTTACTTACAGCCAATCCTGTAATTCATTTTATGCTCACACCAGGTATTTTGTGGAGCAGATGTTATCATGTTTATCCCACTATATCATACTTTAAAAAGATGATTATTTCCTATAAACCATACTTTTCTGGCTGTAGGTCTACAGACCATGAAAATATTATAATTAGGAATGTGATCCCTTTCCCTGTCTGCTAAAGATACAATCAAATGAACAGACAAGCAAAACCCCCTTGTCTTCAGGAATATGGAGGGGGTTCTAACCTCACGCCCTCAAGTGGAGGAAATTACACTGGGCCTGAGTCTGGGTCAGGTGCTGTGGGACCAAGAGCATGTGACTCCATCTCCCTGTCTCAAGGTTATCTGCAAGATGGGAATAATAGTGTCACTGTGCATTTGCTGGGGCTCAAGGACTTTCAATTGCTATGTCTTATGCTTTGATTTTTAATGAGGATAAAAGATCACAGATGGGGGCTGGGTGTAGCTCAGTGGCAGAAGGCTTGCCTAGCAGGTATAAGGCCTGGGATTCTTACTGCCAAAAAAAAAAAAAAAAGAAAGAAAAAGAAAGAAGGGAGGAATCACAGTTGCAAATAGCATCTAAACAATTAAAAGCCAACTGCACGGGAGGGGGGCAGTTTTCTTGGGAGGAAGTGAACCTGATCTTTTTTAAAGTCCATGCTTTTCAGGGTATCTGTCAGCTGTTGAGTATTGAACCATTTTTTCTGAAAGACACACTCATACATACAAAACATTCCTACAAGACAGCTTCTATGCTAAAGGCTTCCTTTCCATATCGTGGTGCCACTGGAAGGTGGTGGAACCTTTAAGAGGTGGAGCCTAGTGGGTGGAAGTGAGGTCATGGGACTAGCTCTCCGAGGGCTGCTGGCCCCGCCCCTTCCGGTGTCTGTCTCCCAGCTCTGTCCAGTTGTCCCTGGACTGAAACTTCTGAAACCATGAGCGACAGTGCAGCTTTCCTCCTTGTAAGTTGATGAATTCTAAGGTATTGTGTTTCCGTGACAGCTGACTGACACCTTGCATGTATGTGCAAGTGCTGTACCACCGAGCCGGCACACTAGCCTTTTTACTTTTAATCATTAGAAATTTTTTTAATATATTTTTTTTTCCTGTACTGAGCTACATCCCCAGCCCCTATGTTTTTTTTTTTAATTATGAGTCTGGGTGTCACTAAGTTGCCCAGGTTCAGCTTTAGCTTGTGATCCTCCTGCCTGCCTCAGTCTCCTGAGTAGCTGGCATTACAGACACACACCACCATACCCTTATTTTTTTCTTTTAATGACTAATATCTTGGGTCCTGGTGTCCCTTAGTTGAACCTGGCAAAGTAAAACTGAGACCTACTAGTGTAGATGACAGAGTACAAAGGTGTCCAGCTGCAGTGTCCCTTGGACAGGACACATCAACCTCAAGCTCAAAATAAATACAGGGGAAAAATTATGATTGCTTTAAAAAATACGTCATTGGGAGCTGGGCATGATGACACACATCTATAATCCCAGCTATTGGGAAGGCTGAGGCAGGGAGATCACTTGAACCCAGGAGTTCAGAGCAACATGGTGAGACCTGTCTCAAAAAAAAGAAAGAAAGAAGGAAAGAAAAGTTATTGGAAATCTTGTCAATGACCTGCATGCTGGGAGAACTGGATTTTAATTTTCTAAGAAGCAAGTGGTTGTGTGACTGTCGGGAAGTCACTTCCTGCCTTGGAGGTTCAGTTGTGGGCTGTAAAATGGGGTTGGTTTTACTCATCTGTGAGAAGGAAAATGCCTGAGGAAAAACCACTATAACTCTGTAAAGCGTTTGTCACTCCGCGGGACAAGGTGGTGCTGCTTAGACTGCAAGAGCCCTTGGGACACCTTGCCCACCTCTGCCCGCTGGGGATGTCTGCTGAGCTCCCAGCCCCACCTGCGTTTAATAATTGTTAGAGTAGGAGGTTCGTGTGGTCTCTCTGAAAATATTATATTGTACTGTACATTGTAGTGCCCCCAGCATCCCATTTTCTTTCTTTAGAACTTTGATCTTTTCACATAAAAGAAGCATTTCATAGCTTCTCTTCAGCATGTGTGAATCACCAGCATCATTGCTGGCGCCGTTATTAAGTACAATGTGGGTCACTTGAACTTCAGCACTGTGATACCACTGTCGATGTGATGAATGAAATAGCTGGTTAAGTGATTAACGGGAATGTAGGGTCTGCAGCCTGGATATGTGGACAAGGGGATGATCCTTGCCCCCTTGGGAAGGTGCAAGGTTCTATCACACTACTCAGAATGGCATTCAATGTAAAATTTAGCAACCGGTCATTTCTGGGATTTTCCGCTTAGTACTCTCAGGTCATGGGTGACCTTGGGTAATTGAAACCGTAGAAAGTTAAATCTCAGATAAGAGCAGACTACTATATCCTATCAATGCACGCATTCTATCACTTGAAATTTCACTTCATTTTTGTTTATAAGGAGTAGACATGTTTTTTTTTAATGCAAACATTGCAAAAAATATATGACAGAAACGAACGTTTTCCTGCTGTTCCATGCCCCAGATGTAGCCTTGTTTGATTGAAGACCTTCTCCACTAAACTAAATTGAGACTTTTTGTTACTCTTGTTGTTAAGAGAGAGCATCTTCCTGTTTTGCATTAAATTGGGCTTGAACTCTTGGCCCACAGCAATCCTCCTGCTTCAGCCTCCCAAGAAGGTGGGACTACAGGCGGGAGCTACCACACCTGGGTCAATCTGAGATATTTTATTCATCTCTGTACCCGATACCTACCACACCATGGCACTCAGCAAATATCTACTGAAGAAATAAACAATACACTTTTACTTACACCTCTCCTCTCTCCCTCTCTGACTCCACATAGGAGAGAAAACATATGATATTTGTCTGAGTCTAGCTTGTTTCATTTAACATGATCTCCAGTTCCAGCCACCTTCTAGTAAAGGACAGGATTTTTCCTTTATGGCTGAGTAACGCTCCATTGTGCATACATATCACACTTCCTTTATCCATTCATCTATTGAGGGCACCTGAGGTGATGCCACAGCTTAGCTATTGTGAGTCGGGGTACAGTAAACATGGGTATGCAGGTATCTATAGTATGCTGATTCTTTCAAGAAGATATAAGGAGTGGTTATTGAGTCAGCTTTCTCATCGCTAGGATGAAATACCCGACACCCGCAATCTAAAGGAGATGTCTATTTGGACTCATGGTTTCAGAAGTTTCAGTCCATGGTGAGCAGGCTCCATGGCAGAAACGGTCTGGTGGAAGGGCCTGGCATGAAGGTAGCTTCCCACCCCATGGAGGCCAGGAAGCAGAGGGGGAGGAGCTGGACAAGAGGACACTCTTCCCGGTGGCACCCCAGTGACCTGCCACTTCTGGCCAGGCCCCGCCTCTGCACAGCACAGCCAGCTATGAGCTCCGCAGTGGACCCGTCCGATGTGGCCCCACGATCCAGTCACCTTCCAAATGCTCACCCTCTGAACAGGAGACTGGGGGCACGTTTTAGACCTACACTGTAGCAAGTGGTACAGCTGGATCCAGTGGTGTCTCTGTGTTTAGTGTTTTTGAGGACCCTCCATTCTGGTTCCCACAGGGCAGGACTAATTTAGATTCTTACCTACAGGCGTCTACAAGGAAAAATAAATTCAATAATTTAAAAAATTTTTATTAGTACACATTTCCAGTACATGATGTTTCATTCCTCGAGTGGACTAGGCTCATGTACATAGCACATCTTAATTCTTTTCATCTCCTCCCACCTCTTCCCCTCTCCCTCTATTATCTTGGTCCCCATCCTTATGCAAAAGACCTGTCTCCCTAACTTCCTGTTCTCTACCTTTCGTTTTGCTCTGCATACTTTGGGTTTCTCATACAAGAGAAACCATGTGACACTTAAGCTTGTGTGTCTGATGTATTTCACTTAGCATTATGGTCTCAAGGTGCTTCCATTTTCCTACAAACGCGAGTATTTTTCTGCACGGGAGAGTAGTACACCATTGTGTATAAACCACATTTTCTTTATCCGTTCATCTGTCGATAGAAATATAGACCACTTCCAAGAGTTAGCTGTTGTGAGTTGTGCTGCTGTCAACACGGGTGTGCAGGGACCACTGTACTCTGATGTCTTTAACTCTTTCAGGAAAACACCTGGAAGGGGAACAGCTGGGTCAAATGGAATTTGTAGTTTTAGTTTTTTGAGGAATCGCCACACTGATCCCCATAGTGGCTGCCCAGGTTGATCTAGAACTCATGGGCTCAGGCAGTCCTGCCTCCCAAGTAGCTGGGGTGACAGGAGGGTGCCTCTGCACCCCGCTTCCGTCCCCCCTGAAGCAGAATGAGTGGTTCCTCACATTGGAAGAGCCCTTTGCTGTCACCAGCTGCTTTTCCATTAGACACAGCCTTTGACAAGCTCAGCTCTCCCTGTGACGTAGAAGCTGTTGCTTTCATTTTTCAATCCAGAAAACTCAGGGAGTGCTTTTCTATTTCCTTTACCTACAGGCCAGATCTGAGGCAGAGGATGGCGGTGAAGTTATAGGCAGGGCTTCAGCAGAGAGCACACCTTGGGCTCACTGGATTGGCAGGGGGTGGCCATGATTAGAGCTGATGGGGAGCAATAGGGAGTTCTGGGGACTGTGGCAAAATGAAAGGTCACAAACCTTTCCTCAAAAAGTAGCTGCCAGCCGAGGGTGGTGGTGCACACCTGTAATCCCAGGTACCGGGGAGGCTGAGGCAGGAGGATCACAAGTTTGAGGCCAGCCTGGGCAATTTAGCAAGACCTTGTCTCTAAATTAAAATTTAAAAAGGGCTGGGGATGTAGCTCAGTGTGAAGGACCCAGGTTTAATCCTCAGTGCTGTCAGTCATTTTCAGTCTATCAAGAGGGACTATAGGCCCGGTGTTGCCAGAGTTTCTGAGTGTTCAAGACAAATTATAAAGTCAGATTATTCATATTTTAATTGAATTTCAGGTGTCAGCAAATCCGTCAAATAAAGTCTGAACAGGTGCTGCCATCTCACAATAAATGGTGGGGTTGGGGGATTCATAGCAAGGTGAACACCAGAATACACACTGTTGGGTCAGGGATTTAGCTCAGTGGTTGTGCTGCCTGTTTCGCAAGCACAAGGTCCTGAGTTCGATCCCTGGTACCACACCAAAAAAACCCCACAAAAAACAGTGGTGTAAAAACCGTGCTAAGCACTACATACACGGTTAACTGAATCCTTATGCCATCTCCATGGGTTAGGTCCCACGAGGCTGTCCTGCATGGGGGTGAAAGTGTAACTCGGCAGCTTTCAGGGCTGTCCAGCCAGCAGGAAGCAGAGCCAGGGCCTGGCCAGCTTGTGCGTGCGGGGCGCCAAAGTGAGCACAGCCCAGCAGTTTCAGACTATAGGGAACTTTAAAATTACTAAAAGGGACTCAACCTTGTATTATCACCATGCACAGGAAAATCAAATAATGTCAGGGACAAAACACACCCCCCAAGCAAACTCCTGTAGATCTGAGTTCTAAAGAATAGCTCTGGCCTCTTTTAAGGTGTGTTTTTAATGCTCTTTTAAAAATTATGGTAAAACACATATAAAACTTGCTGTCTTGGTAATGTTTAAGCCTAGAGCTCAGTATTGCTCAATATATTCACACTGTGTTGCAACCAAGTCCGGGCTTCCACTTCCAAAACTAAAACTCCATGGGCCCATTAAATGACTTCCCATTTCCTACCTTTGCTTCCAGCAGCACAATTCTGCTTTCTGGCCCTGGACCGGCTACTCTAGGAACCTCACATAGGTGGCATCGTGTAGCAGCTGTCCCTTTTGTTCCACGTTGTAGCACGAGACAGTTTCTTCGCTTTTCCAGGCTAATATTCCATTGGGGGACCACAGCCCATCTCGTCCACCCATTTGTCTGCGGAGGCTCACTTGGGACTTGGGTCGTTTCTAGCCTTCGGCCATTGCGAATGGGGCAGCTGTGAACATGGGGATGCGGAGATCTTGCTCTCAGTTCTCCCAGGTATATCCCCAGAGGGACGACTACTGGATCACGTGACACTGCATGTCTTGACTCCCAAGGAGCCGTCCTACTTTCTCCGTAGCCCTAGTTCCATGCTCACGCTTCTGCTACCAGTGCTGTTTTCCCAATCTCTGCGCACTTTCACCAACACTGGTTTTGCTGCGTGAGGTGCTATCTCATTGTGGTTCTGGATTTGCATTTCCCTATCCCACAAGACCACCCGTGATCCTTATTTGGTTTAAATTTTTAAAAATGAGAAAGAATATGAACTGGAAGGGTAGTGTTTTGGTTTGGTAAGTGCAAATCTTACTGAATTTGCACTTTAAAACAGAAATTCCTTTTCTTTCCATTGTTATTCATCCTAATTACTTAACCATTAGTATATGTGTTATCCCTTGTTGCAACAGGCTAATATGGTGGTGTAAAAGTTCTTTAAAAATGACATTAACGTAAGTATTTTTAGTCTGATAACACTTTTGGCTATAAGCAGTATTTTTGTGTGTGTACCGGAAATTGAACTCAGGTCTTTGCGCTTGCAAGGCAGGTGGCAGAACCACTGATCTAAATCCCCGGCCCTGTAGTAATTTTTTATTTAAAATTTTTGCTGGCTAATCCCAGCACTTGGGATGCTGAGGCAGGAGAATCACTGTGAGCTCAAAGCCGGCTACATGATGAGTTCAAGGCCAGCTTGAACTACATAGCAAAACCCTGAAAACAAAAAAACCAAAAACAACAAAATTTTGCTGGCTTGCTTTTATATAGAAAGTTCAATAAAAGAATTAAATGGTGTTTTCCTAGATGATACTATTTTGCATCTGATGTTACTGGAAAAAAAGTTTGTGTTGTAAAGGGGGAAGTGTTTAAAACTGAAAGTCACTGGGACAGATTAGCTGGATGGGACACTGAGGTGAGACGGACCCAGGCCTGTGCAGGCAAGAGAAGATAGATGCTGGTGTGGTAAACGGACCCTGCAGGACTTGGGGCCTGAGGAAGGAGTGTGCATTCGCTGCCAAAAGCACCCAGAAGACTGTGCAGTGCTGGCAGGTGAGGGGTGCACTGTGACGTGTGTGGGACAGCAGTGACAGAAATGTACTAGGCAGGGTTCTCCAGGGAAGTCAACAGAACACACACACACACACACACACACACACACACGTATTTGTTTACTTGTTCATCATGGGAATTTGCTCACATAACTGTGGAGGCTGACAAGTGCCACCATCTGCCACCAGGAAGCGGAGAAGTGGGAAGCTGGTAGCACCCATCGGTTCAAGGCTGAGCCAACAGCATTAGCTTGTGGCCACATCTGAAGGCCTGGGGCAGGGTGGCAGACAGGTACATATGTCTCAGGCCTCCAGGTCTGGAGTCGGGAGTTCCAGTATCCAAGGCAGGAGAAGACAGGTGGCCCGGCTCCAGCAGAGAAGCTCATTTGCTCTCCTACTTCTTTGATCTATTCAGGCCTTTCATGCACTAGACAGTGGCTGCACCCTTACTGGTGAGGGTAGCTCCTCCCTACTCAGTGTGGATTCAAAGCCTGTTCCACCAAGACGCTCACAGACACAAGTGATGATTCCCTGGCTATCTGCAGATCCCACAACCTCAAGGAGTTGACACAAAAATGAACCTTCAAACACATGGGCCGTAAGAGCTGCCGGCCGGGCATGGGCAGTTCTAGATCCTGGCAGCATTCGGGGACTCCAGGGTGCCCAGCCGGGACAAGTGTGCCGGGACTTCAGGTGCCACCTGCCGGCTACCACGCCTGCTCTGCAGCATTGTCTGGAGAGACATCGTGGGGAAGAAGGGCATGGCAGGGAGGAAGCCCATCAGCTAAGCAAACTCTCACCAGTCCCGCCAGAATATAAATGTGGCGAGTACGAGAGAGCAAGTGCAAACAGAAAACACGGATCCCATGGCGGGCAGCACGTCGGGCACTGATAAGAGGCAGCAATTTCTGTAATTAAAAGGTGCCATTATCTTAAGCATGATAAGGTTCTGGCGGGGAACCTCTGGCCGAGGTGGAAGCCATTCTAACACTGCCGGTCTTTTTCTTCCTTTGGATTTTCCATCAAGCTGAGGTTTCGGGCTCAGAGAAGACTCAGGAGGTCCACAGGGGGCATCCCTGTTTCCAGGGACCAGGACCAAAACTTCAGGACAGGGCTGGGGGTACAGCTCAGTAGTAGAGCACTTGCCTGCCATCCGCACAGTGAGGGCCCGGTTCACTCCACAGTACCAAAATCAAAATGAATCAAACACACACACACACACAGAAGCAAATGAACAGGGCACACAACACACTCCTGCAGTACGGAAGCCATTACTGCTGCTGCAATACTACATGTGAAGGCCACTGTGTAGAGTCCAGAGGGGTCAGGACTGGGCTTGGGGACATTCTGACCCTCAAACACCTGCTGCACTGCTAAGCGGGACAATACAAAATTGCAAGGGGAAAAAGAGATTTCAATCAATTGCAAGGTGTGAACCTTACTTGCATCCTGATTTTTTTTGAGTCAGGTCTCACTCTGTTGCATAGATTGGCCAAAAACGCCTGGGCTCAAGGGATCATCTGGCCTTGGCCTCCCAAGTAGCTGGTACTGCACCTCTGGTGATCCTGATTCTTAACACACAAACCATAAAATAAATTAGGGCATTCCTGAGACTGCTGGAAATTTGAATTCTACCGTGATATTTCGTGACCAGGAAATTGTTAATTTTTTTTAGGCAAAATCAATACAGATGAAGTAATAGGATGTCTTGTGTTTCATTCAAAGTGAGACAAGGTCTAAATCATCTGTAGAAGGAACAGAACTGGCCAGGACAGGGCTGGGGATTTAGCTCAGTGGTTCTGCTGCCTGCCTCGCAAGTGCAAGGTCCTGAGTTCAATCCCGGGAACCCCCCCAAATTTGCCGGGCGTGATATCACATGCCTGTAATCCCAGCACTCAGGAGGCTGAGGCAGGAGGATCACTGTGAGTTTGAGACCAGCTTGGGCTACATGGTGAGTTCCAGGTCACTCTCAACTACAAAGGCATCTCAAAAAAACCAGAAAAAAAAAAAACTGACCAGGATAGTGGACACAGGACTGGACAGTCATGACACTTTTGTATATTATCCTGTTCTCCATTGTAAAATGGTTTTTAAAAAAATTCCTGAATTGTGACCAAAAAGATGGTACCGAGGCTCCAATATGCCAACACCCCACAGGAAGAAAAGTCAGTTCTCTTTCTGTCTACTTTTGTGTTCCTTTGAGACAGTGTTACGGTTTGTGTTTCGATGTCCCCCAAAGCCGCATGTAATGAGATGGGCCTTGCTGTTCCAGAGAAATCTAGAATGTGATGCTAGGATTAAGGGCAAGTTACTAAGCCACTACTGTGAGTGGTCTAGCCCCACCCTAATCCTGGTAGTCTGGGTGGATAAAAGGGGCAGAGAGAGTGTTAAAGTCTCTCGTTACCTTTGCTGCCTTGGAGCCCCATGTTGTTCCTCCTCTGTGATGCCTGTTTGCCATCTCTGCCTTGGAGCCAGGTGACCGTGGACTGAAACCTCTACAAATTGTAAACCACATAAACCCATCCCCTCTAAATTTGGGTGTCGGGTATTTTGTCAAAGCAACGAGAGAAAAGTAACTGATGCAGGCAGGACCTTGCTGTGTAGTGCAGGCTGAGCTGAGATGTGCTAGATACAGTACCTCAGGCTGGCCTTGAACTTGTGGTGATCCTCCTGTCTCAGCCTCCTAAGTGCTGGGATTACAGACATGTGCCTGGCTTTCAATTGTCTTTAAAGTGCTCCCAGCCCATATATGTGCAAAAGAAAGCTCCAGTTTAGTGTGGCTGTGTCTTGGACAGTGCCTATCCTGGGACCTCTTCCCACCGAAAGCCCTGAGGGCAGGCCTTGAGCTTGGAGGCTTTGGCAGGAAACGTCATGTCGGTGTAACTGGATGTCACCCCTTTGTTTCCTTGTATTTACTTTATGTCTACTATTTTGGCAACTGATACTGATTTTCTATTTATAGAAGCAGCAGGTTTGCTTCTCATATAAATATATGTAAACACTTTGCTTTACAGACAAGTAGGAAATGACAGTACAGGTGGCACTCAGATATTGTAAAATAATTTTTTTTAGGGTGCTAGGAAATGACAGAAGCTTGGGAGACACTGATAATATGTTCCAGGAAATGTTTTCTAATTGATCTCGTGGACAAGCGTCTCGCCCAGATTTGCCTCTCCTGCCTCTGATGGTCTGTCCAGGCCCTTAAGGTCCCCTCCTGCCTCTCTGTGTGTCACCCCAAGCCCTGCTGCCCAGAGAAGGGGGCCCAGTGGCAGGGAGCGGAAACACTACACACAGAAGTGGGGAGCAGTGGCCCCCAGGCAGGCTTCCTGACCAGGTCTGTAGGTGACGGAAGCCAGGGCAGGAGACACGTTAAGGGTAATGCAAAGCTCGAAATCTCAAATGGGAAAACACCTTTTCATTATATGGTTGCTTTCTCCTGGGAAAAGATGTCCCAATTACCTTAAAACAACCACTGAAGCAGCCAGTAAGCTGTGTCCACTCAGATGTGTTATGCTAGGCCCAGGGATGTATTTGTTTGTTTTTTGGTATCAAGGATCGAACTGGGGTCTCTGTGCTTGTGAGGTAGCTGCTGGAACCACTGAGCTACATCCCTGGCCCAATATGTCTGCTTTTTATTTGTGTAGTTAAACTTTCTTTTTTTGAGATGGCTCTAGATTCACATACAGTTGTAAGAAATAATACAGAGCACTCCCGTGTACCCTTACTCTGTTCCCACAGTAGTTTTGCAACCCAGGGAGTTGGCATTGATGCAGTCAAGATTTGGGGCATTTCCATCACCCGGAGGCCTCACTCACCTCCTACCGTATCATTCCAGCTTCGGTTTATGATGAATCTCATGTGCAGGTATTTATATCAATATTTAGTTTCCGTTTCTTTGGGACCAGTGTCCAAGAGGATGTATGTTTTAAAATACACTAGTAAATTTACAACCAAGATGTTTCAACTGAAAATTCGAGGGTACTGATTTCTCCTCAATAATCAGAAGACTTGGAAAGACGGGGCCACGAGGACTTACGAGCCTAATGGACCGGAGGTCCAGGCCTCTCCTGTCCCACCCGGTCTCCTCTACTTATTGACTTAGATGTCTGGCAAGGGACCCACACATTCCTCTTTGTTCGTGGAGGCACGGCATGTTTTCAGATCTACCGAAGGGTATACTCTGCAGAAAGCACACGCTCACAGAGCACCTGGTTACATACAGCCCCCTGCCCCCTGGCTCTGGGATCTCTAGAGCCACATACATCCCTGGCTTAGGACCCCCGGCTTTTGAGGATGACCCCCCAAAATCCCTCGTTCCACTCAAAAGTCACATGGGCCCAGAGAGATGGGCTTACACACACCTGGGCCTCCTGAAACCCAGTGTTTCTCGGCGCCCAGTCCCAGGACCACCTCAACCAAGCCGCCTTTCTGAGCTTGCTTGACCAAAATTCAGCTTCTTCTTCCTGTCTCTCTGTAGCATCTACATGTGCCTTACTGGCTGCGAGTCCCCACACTTCCTGTACTCTGTACACAAACCACAAACCCGGCCTGTGTGCCCTTGCCTGCACCTTCCCGAGCTCTTCCCACTAGGCTGACCCGCTTCCTTGAAAAACGACATGCATGTTTTAGAGGCCTTGAAAAGCACACAGTACCTGCAATTCATGACACAGGCAGCTGGAAACCACAAGGCACCAAGTGCAGGCTCCTAAGGTCTTCACTTTGTCCTCGAGCAGCTGAGTTCAGCCAGGCCGCAATTTCCTTTGGGGGAGTGTAAGGAGCTGGGTGTACTCTGAAGGCACTGTCGCCCTAAATCTGACCTTTGGGGTGACTATCAGGGCTTCTAGGGGACAGTGGAGGACAGAGGAAAGTGCAGAAAAATGGGCTCTAGAGATTAGCAAGCCCCCAGCACTGCCCTGCCAGGAGTGATCTTGAGGCCATTTAATCACTTTTCTCCTAGAGAAATGGGGACCCCAGCACCCTCTCTGGATGGCAGTGAGGGGGCCAAGGGGAAAAATCGGGGCCAGGATGAGGCCCGCATCAGGCACTCCGTATGCCAGATGTTCAGGGGTGCGTGTCTCTGTGCAGCGGCCTTGCTCACGCTGGTCCCGGTCTGGTTCTGCCTCCATAGAGGGCCACCCAGGTACGCCCAGCGCCAGCCGACGATCTAAAGCCACGTGGGACGCACACGGAGGCCCCACAACCCCGCACGGCTTCCAAGCGGTCTAGGGC
>NW_022900949.1:27257644-27270082 GCF_012274545.1 Fukomys damarensis
GTGTGTAGGCCTGGCTGGGGAGACGGTTGTGGAGCTGCGGGGACCCCAAGCAGACCTGTGCTGGGCAGGGGCGTCCTGGACTTGCGCGGGAGACAAGGCCTCCAGGCCGCCGCGCCTGGGCCCTGGACCTCGTGGTCTTGCTCCCTCTTCCGTCTGGGACTCCGGGGAGCAGGTGGTCTGAAAGCCCAGGGGTTTTGAGTGCGCAGGAACGGGGGCTCCTCACCGGCGCCGACTGGTGTGGGAACTGGCTATGGGAAGTGTGGCAGGCGTCTGGGGCAGAGGCATTATACCTGTTCCGCCACTTTGGGAGGGACAGAAACCTTTGATGAGAGATTTTACCAGAGGAGCCCTGCGGTCCCTTTCACAGCTGAGTAATGAGAGCGGAGGAGGGAGTGGGGTTGACCGCAGGTGGGGTCTGCAAGGGTGACACGGCTGCGCCCTGACCCAGGGGCGATGTGGTCCAACGCTCCAGTGTGAGGGCGGGAAGGGAGCTTCCGATGCTAGCCGCACCCAGGCGGTGTGGGGCCAGCCTAGCTAGAGATGAAAGGCAGTAGCTCCCTGCCACCCCCTTCCTCCCCAGGGCACGCTTTTGCTGCTCCCTTTTGTTTCTGCCTCCCAAGGCTGAGGCTTAAGAAGGTGCACACTGCACGTGTGTGTGCTGTCTGAACATCGGTCATACGTGTGTGTAAGCGTGGAGCCCGAGTTCAGGCAGCCTTCTCTGTGGCTTGTACCACCTGCACCTGTTTGTCTTGCGAGGCGGCCTCCTGAAATTGTTAATACTTTGGAGAGGAGCACATGCTTGTTCTCCTTAAAGTTGTCTGTTCTCTTCATACATGGACAAGGAGGAGGAGGACGCCGGTTATTAAAAACAGCTGGCTTCAAGTGAATCCCCTTCCATGTGTTTGTGTGCGACTTCCTGTGAGGTTCTGTAGCTGTGTCCTTTTTTGTAGACTAACACCCCTTTCTTTATGTTTAATGTATTTGGTAGGCTGAGGCGGGGGGAGGGGGGAGGCAATCACAGTCTCAGATGCCTGGGAGAAGTGCTAAGCCTCTTCAAAGTCGAGTGTCTGATCCTTAGTGCTTTTAGCCTGAGTGTGACTGCTTAAGTGTCCTGGTAGAGGCGTTTGTTGATTGCAGGAGGGCTTCGTGTCAGACAAGCTTTGAAAATATTTTATTTGTAGTAGTTCTCTTCCAGTGTAGTGTCTGTCACTTTAGTTCTGAAAACTGTGCTCTGGACATTTTAAGGACTGGCTTCTGGTGGATGAGCTGTTTATCTGCAGTCACCTAAACCTGGGAGGAGATACCCATTTATACAGCGAGTTCACTGTGAAGTCTCTGAAATGAAAAACAAAGAGAATTAAAACTTTGCCAGACTCCCCGGGGGAGCATTTTTGCTCATCCTTTGAATCTTTGAAGCTCCAAGTATTCAGAAATGGGTGCCTGCCTGAGCCAGGGCTTCAAGGTTACTTTTCTCTCTTCTTGATTTATAACATCAAATAACCGCACTGTTTGGGGCTGGGGAACTGTGAAGGCCTCCTAGTCTACATTGCCTGCATTTCAGAGGGGAAAGGCTTAATCTCAGGGAGCAAAAGGCTTGCTGCAAAATCTGGAGTAGTGAGATTGAATTGGAGCCACCAGGAGGCCGGCACCGGTTAGAGAGGGGACAGCAGCTTCTGGGGAGTTCTCCAGGCCGACTGACCCCTCGAGGCATACTCCCGCTGGAGCAGCCAGCTCCCGGTTCTTACGGAGCTGTTTATAAAGTATACTTGCCGCTCCTTTGCAGGGTGTCCTTTTATGTACAGAATGACAGTATAGGAACCTGGGAGAAGAGAGGGAAGAAATCTTAGCACAGTCCTTGGACTCCTGTGTAGTTGCCATTTTGGTTTCTTTAAGTTGCTTCTGCAACAAGGGTCTGTCGCCTGGGGTTTGTGGAGAAACTGCCAAGCTGGGGGGCGGGATGGGGTATCAGGTCAAGTCTGCCCTGGGGCTGCCCCCCGCCCCCTAGAGTTGGAGCTCTCCACTGTCACCCAGCCCTTGGCTGCCTGCATGAAACCTGGGGGCAGGACAACCCTTCTGTCAACTATGATCCCAGGCAGCGCCCACTGTCTAGGCCTGCCTGGAAAGGAGCATGGGGCTTGGCACCCGGCGTGCTCTCCATCCTGAGCTGTGCCCACGCTTGCCTCCTTTTCTGCCCTGAAGTCTCCCCAGGGAGACTCGGCGCTCACTGCCTGCCGTGTTTGCCAGTGGTCTTAGTCCTGAGCCTGGGTGCACCTTGTCTTGGATGCCGGGCTCCGCTCAGTGTGGGGTGTCAGGATTCCTCGGCAGGCAAGGGGGACCCCTTTCCGGTCAGGGAAGGCCATAAGCCAGGCATTTGAGACTTGGCCCTAGAATGTGCTGTATCCTGTAGAGGTCAGGTGACCCTTGGGGACTCTGTCTTTCCTTTCTGGTAACTGAGGGGTCGGGCTGGCACCACCCTTGAATATGGGCATCACCATCTCCCTGCCTGCCCCAGAGGAAGCTGCAGCAAGTCACCCTACAGCCCTGGTCTAGTGCAGCTGGAGAGCAGAGGAGCGGGAAGGTTTTCGCTGTGTCACTGGCTCCTGGGCTCAGGAGGTTCATGTGCTAGACAGGTGAGGTGACGGCTTGGGGACACTGGCTGCAAAGCTAAAATAATAGGTTTACAAGGTGGGCGCTCAGACCGCAGATGTGAGTTCAATCCAGCTGTTGTAGCTACTTCCCATTCACTGGTCACATACCTGTCCTCACAGTCCCTCTGGATTGCCCCCACCCCACTGGGGTGCACTCTTCCTCCCTGCACCCGGAGATCAGAGCTCAGACTCTCTCCCTCTGCCTGCGTCTCAGAATCTACACTGTGGTCTGTCATGTTCTCACCTGGGCTACTGTTTGGTGTCGCTCCCGGCAGCTAAAGGAAGGGACACAGGACAGAGCACACGGTGGGCACCGGTCCTTCCAGAGTGCTCAGGCCAACGTGGATTTCACAGATGAGGCTGGACAGTCACTTGACTGAGGAGACAGACGGCTCTGACGATTAGACTGAGCTGGGCACGATTCAAGGTCCTGGGGTTGGGACAGTGAGGAGCGGGTGGTGCCTGCTTTTGTGGACTGTACAGTCGAGTGGAAGTGTATTGGTTAGGGTGATGGCGGAGTGCGTGTCATGGAAACTGAGCAGCATGCTGAGGTAGTAGCTGCAGAAGGTGGTGTGCTTGTCTTTCTTCTTTGCTTTTTTTCTGATGAATACAGAGGTGCTCTGCTACTGACCTGCACGCCCAGCCCTCCTGTCCTGAGGCAGGTTTTCCTTAAGGTGTCCAGGCTATCCTGGAACTTGTAGTCCTCCTGAGCTCAGCCTTCTGAGTGGCTGATTACAAACGTGATGAGCCACCATCCGCAGTGCTGTATGTTTTTGGACAGTGACCTGACCCTTTAGAGTGGGGTGTAGCTAGAGAGTACAGTAAGTGCAGAGACCCCAGGGTGGGGGGACTGAATGTGTTGGAAGGGCATAAAGGAAGTCTGTGGTGAAGTTAGGGTGTCAAGAGGTAAGGTGCAGGGGTGGGGGACCTTGCTTCTGTCCCCTGAGGCCCACAGGAGGGAGGTGCTAGAAAGTATCTGTTGACTCAGGTTGACCCAGAGCCCAGGTTGTTTTCTTCCTGCTTCCTCTGTGGTCTGTGGTGCTGCCTGGGCTCTGGTGCCCCCTGAAGTGGCTTCTGCTCTGCAGCCCCTGTCTTGATGCCCCCTCAGGTGCGTGGAGGGTGGGCCCAGCGGTCCACCAGCCCTGGGGCTCTGTTCTCTGCATGACTCTCACTTCTCCTTTTTCTTACTTCACTTTTGTTGCTTTCTGGGCTGACCCTCCCGTGCCCCTGGGCTCCTGGCCTCTGCCCAGCCCCTGCCCCTGGTTGTGAGGGGTGGGAACAGCTCCCTGGGGGCACTGCCTGCTGGTGGCACTGTGTGTGGTATTGAGCTGCTGGCCACTCTTTCCAAATCCCCTCTCCTTTCATTTTGGAGGGTGGGGGTTTCTGGGGACCCAAGCCAGGGCCTCACGCATGCTAATCAAGCTCTCTGCCACTGAGCTACACCCTGCCTTTCAAAATTCACTCTCAAGCCTTTGGACTTCCTCAAAATAAAAATTTGCTTCTGGTGTTAGTATGTTAACATTTTTTTCCTCTTAAACTGTGGCAGATTTTATATTCTGTCCATCTGACAAAATGCACCACTGAAACACACATCTTCCACCTCAGCCGTCTCCAGCTGCAGCTCAGTGGCATGGTGGACACTGGCACTGTCATCAGACCTCTTCATTTGGCAAAATTTAAACACACTCCTGTTTCCTTCTAGCCCACCGCTGGCAACACCCACCTCGTTTCCTTAACACTTTCGAATTTGCCTGTCTTCCTGAGTCTTTGCAGGCATGGTCCCTCGCCCCAGAGCCCCTAACACTGCTCTGGTTCATTTCTCTGTCTGGCAAGGCAGCATTTGTCTTTTTTTTTTTTTTGTAGCGGTGATCAATAGGGTTTGTCTTTTTATTTTTATAGATCTATGTTTGCAGTACAGAATGACCACATTGCTCACAGGAAGTTGGTCCATGAACATAACTCATCTTAATTCCTTTTTCACACCCCTCCCCTCTCTCCTCCCCTCTTCCCTTCATCTCTTGATCCCCTTCCCTTCTGCAAAAGACCTATCTTCTTACTTCTTATTTTTTATTTTGCTCTTTACTTATATTTTGGGTTTCTTATATGAGAGAAACCATGTGATATTTAAATTGTGTGTCTGATTTATTTTATTTAACATTATGGTATCAAGGTGCCTCCATTTTCCTACAAATGATTCAAGTTTATTCTTTTTATATAATGAAGCAGTACTCCATGGTGTGTAAATACCACATTTTTACCTTTTTTTTTTTTGTACCGGGGATCAAACTGAGGTCCTTGTGCTTGCGAGGCAGGCAGTGGAACTACTGAGCTAAATCCCTGGCCAAATACCGTATTTTTAAATCCATTCATCTGTTGATGGACATGTAGGAACTTCCAAGACTTAGCTGTTATGAGTTGTGCTGCTGTAAACATGCGTGTGCATGGGCTACTATACTAACGATGTCTTTAACTCTCTTGGCAAGATGTCTAGAAATGGAATAGCTGGGTCAAATGGAATTCCCAGTTCTAGTTTTTTGAAGACACTCCCTACTGATCTCCATGTATGTACATGATCCACATACATTCCTGCCAACAAGTAGAAGAGTTCCTTTCCCCCCACATCCTCGCCAGTATGTTATGATTTGATATCTTGATGCGAGGTATCTCTTTATTCTAGCTTCTTTTAAAAAGTTTATTTAGGTACTGGAGAGTGAACCAGCCTTTGTGTTGACCTCCATCCCCAGTGCTCCCACCCTTTAAAAATTTTTTTGTGTCCAGGTGGGGCTTGAATATGTGATCCTCCTGCCTTGGCCTCCCAGAGTGCTGGGCTTAGAGGGGAGCACTGCTGTGCCGGTAAGGCTTCCTTTTAAAATATAGTACCTTTCCAATAAAGAATAAACAGGGGACACTAAGAAAAAAGATGCAAGTGGTACGTGGATGTGACTGCGCTGGGGCAGGTAGCCAGCACACAGGGCCCAGCGTGTGTCTGAGTGAGCCGTCTGCCGCTGTGACAAAATACCCGGGACATACAACTTATAGGAGGAAAAGTGTATTTTGGCCACTGGTTTCAGTGCGTGATCACTTGGTCCTCTTGTTTTTGAGGCTTTGGTGAGGTGGCAGAGGAGGCCTGGCACCTAACAGCCTTGGGCAGCAAAGAGTCAGGAAGGGCTAGCATCCCAGGGTCTGCGGCAGGGCGTCACCCCCAGGGACCTCACTTGCCCCCCAATACACCGCAGACTGATGACAAAGCCTTTAACATATGGACCTTGGGCAACGCTTGAGATCCCAGCTGCCGCAGTGGGGAAGGGGTGTCCTGGTGTCCACCCCGCCCCGATCAGATGGTGTAAGCCCGAAGTGGGGGCTCCACATGTGCAGGGAGTGTTTGTGTCCCCACAGGCGGGGTGTGACCGAGGGACCCAAACTTGCAGAACCAACTTTTCTTCTAATCCCCTTGTGTGCAACAAGCAAGCAAAAAAACGAGAAGAGCAAACCCCTCTGGTAGGAGGAAGGACCGCCCCTGTACAAACGAGGGGCTGAGACCAGGAGCCTCGCAGCCTTGCTCAAACCCAGATCGTAGATTCCAGAGCTGAGCCCAGTCCTTGGATATGGGAGGAAAGGTGCTGAGGCTGCTCAGCTGGTGATGGTTTCACTCTTCCACCTTTAGGGTATGAAAACCAAGGACACTTTAAAAATCAACGTCTGCAGCTGGGGACTGATTCAGGGAGGTTAAGGGCCCCTCCTGTGGGCAGTTCCAGGTCAGCTTGGCATGGAGGCTCTTGGTCTTGTTCTGAGCAGGGAGAGCAGGGCTGTGCTGAGCCCACCGAAGTCCTCTTCCAGGAACATGGCCTTGGGCAGGAGGTATCTGTGCTATGCTGTGCTCTGTGCATGACACCCAATACACAGGTAATAAATGAAAGTTGCTGCTGCTGTTATTTTTCAACAGGCTACCAGGGGCTGAGTGAAACAAGGCTTCAAGCCTGAAGGAATGCAGTCGTGGGAATCTCATCCCTCCAGACTCTTTCTCAACTGCCTTTCATGACAAAGTCAAACCGGAATGGCTTTGGTGAAACAAAGCAATATTTTTTTAGCTCACGAAAGAGAAATGTCCAAGTAGAGCTTGATTCAGTCTTCTGTGTCACAAAGCAGAATGGAATGTCGCCAGGACTTGGTTCGCTGAACCTGGGAATTGGCCGTGGTCCTGCCTTAGGCTAACGAGATAATATTTCAGCCCGAAACTAGGTTCCAGTCTAGTGAGGCATAAGCCACGGCGCCCCAGGGCACCCGTAACCCGCGGCTTCCCCTGGGGTGGAGAGCACATGGTTTGGTTGGCCAGGTGCAAGACTGTGCTTTCCAGGGCCTGCTCAGCCTGAAGGGTTGGAGAAGAGGCGTCTCAGTTCATTCAGCTCCTGTCACAAAGCACCCTAGGACGGGTGGCTTGCAAGCCACAGAAAGGAGTCGCTGGCAGTTCCAAGGGCCGGAAATCCTGATCGAGGACCGAGTTGCATGGTGTCCCAGCTGCAGGTTGCCAGGGTTTTGCTGTGTCCTCTGATGGTGGAAAGGAGTTGAGCAGCACTGCGCGGCTTCTTTTATATGGACACTGAGTCCCTTTGTGAGGGTTTTGCCCCATAACCTGATCACCTCCTGATTCTATCATCTGAAGGGTTAGGATTTCGACATCCACACCTCCATGGGCGGGCACCTGAAGAGCACTGCTGTCAGGCAGGAGTAGGTTGGGCAGGTACGGCCCAACGTGTGGCCTCGTCCTCAGGTTCCAGGAAGCACAAGGGAGTAGAGTCGCCTGCCCTTGGACTTTCAGGAGCAAGAGAAGGAGCCATCATTTCTGAACTCATTTTTACAAGGCCAGAGCCTCACTGATTGCCCACAATTTAAAAAATTACAAGGAAAAGAGGACGGGTCATGCACAGCTGACCGCAAGGTAGGAGGACCTGCGCTTCCCCTCATCTGTGGATGGCAAAGTTCTTGTGGTCAGAATCCTGCCAAACTGCGGGATCTCAAGCCTCCCATTTAGGAGCGCCTGTTTTTCTTAACCTTGTGTAAACTGCGATAGGAGCATCCTGTATCCCGCCTTGTCCACCCGATTCTTTGCAGTTCGGTGCTGTTTTTATTGCCATCGTGCAGATGAAAGCGTGGAGCCCCAGAAGGGTGATGGTGGTTGCTCAAGGCCACAGCCAGTGGGTGGCAGCCTCCTCCCCGCAGATACCGACAGATGAGAACCGAGCGGGGCTGTGTTTCCACCGCCAAGTGCACTGGCCTGGGGTCCCCTCAGAAGGACAGGTGCACCTTCTGGACTGTGACGCCTGTTCTGCGTGCTGTTCAGGGTGCGGGTGAGTCGGGGGCAGACACGCTGGCTTCCAGCTGAGTGAGACACAGGAAGAATGACACGCTGCAGGCAGGAGAAGTGAGCAGGCTGCCGTGGGTGGCAGGTGGCAGCCAGCAGCCTCTGCCTTCCCTGCGTAGCCAGTGCCCAGCTATCCCTAAAGCTGTGCCTTTGCTGTGTGTGGCCCGGCGTCTGCACGGATGGGGCCCAGGGTGGTGTGGTGGCCGTGCGCATTTCCCAGCAGTTCCTCCATTCCTCATGGGTGTCCTGCCCTGCTGGAGACCAGACTGCTTGTTCCTTGTAGCGTCTTGTACAGCGCAGAGGTTGATCCGGCTTTGTTGCCCCAGGAACACTGGAAGATGGCAGCTTGGACAGACTCCGTTCCAGTGAGAAGGCACAGCCTGCATGGCAGGGCTTCCCACACCTCCGCGAGGTGTCAGGCGAAGGCGCTTCATGCCACCATCGCGCCCTCGCCTTTTCCTGTGCCGCCTGTGCTAGATTGGTTCTGCATTTCCTTCAAAGTGACTCACTCTTTGTAACGTTGACATGGTCTTCCGTATGCACATCCCCAAACACTTTAAAGTGCATATGTAATAATTAAAATACCCAGTGATCTGCACATCTGCTTATCCCCTCTCTTGCACTTGGTGGGACCCTGTGCCAAAAGAAGAAACGGGCTGGGATGTAGCTCGGGGTGAAGTGAAGGCCACACAGCCCAACCCCCAAAATAGGGTGTTTTGTCCATGATTTAGGCTAAAATAGGTGCATGCAAGTATCCTGAGCATGTTGAAGGCATGCGAGGCTATCAGATGGCTGGTATATTAAATGCATTTTCTACTTGCAATATTTTCTTTTTGTGATGGGTTTATCGGGACAGTGGAAGTGGAAGAGAGAGGTCGAGATTTACCCTGAGGAACTGGAGTTGGCTTACAGATGATAAACGCTGATGAGTCCTAAAGTGTGCTGGAGGACAGATACCGGCTTCCAGGGTGAATGTTGCAGGCTTAAGCCTTGGGAAGTGCCCATGTTTCCATGCGAGACTGAAGGCACTGACACCCCAGTCAGCAAGCCAGAAGTGCAAATTATGTTTTTTGTTGTTAGCTTTTTGAGATGGGGGTCTCACTAGGTAGCCCAGATTGGCCTTGAACTCACAGCAGACCTCCTGCCTCAGCCTCCTGAGTGTGCGAGTGGTGAGCGCTTGCATTCCCAGCCTGCATCTCCAGGGCCCCTGTGGGGTTTTCCTAGGCCTCCTTGGAGAGGGCTGAGAGGAAGAGGCAGCCCAGGCACTGCTGTGTGGCTGGGAGGTGACTGTGCAGCGTCCCCTAGTTGGCCTGGGAGCGCCTGTGTCCAGGCCTGGCCCTCGGCGTGGTCTTAAGCCAGCTCTGCCTTCTCGGCCTCAGTTCACTCTCTGTACGGTGAGGGCGTAGCTGGGTTACTTGCAGTGATGGGGGGGCAGATATTTTTATTTAGATGTTAGACTCATACAGAAAAAATGAATAAGATAACGAATACTTAATTATACCATCAGAATCAGCCACCAGGCAACAACGTGCAGTTGTTTCGGCTCACTTTTTTCTCTTTGAAATAAAACCTTACAGATAAAAGAGCCCTGGCCAGAGGCAGAGGTCTGCCAGAAAGACAAGAGACCCGAGACGGGACTGGGTGGGCGATGTGGCAAGGCCCTGGCTGGGTACCATGTCGCCGTCTTCCTTTTTTCTTACTTACTTTATCTCCTTTTTAGGACCTGGATTAGGTTCACAGAAGAGTGGAATGGAGAGTGCAAAAAGAGGAGTTTCTGTGTCCCTTCCCACCCTCCCAGATAGCCTTCCTGTCGCCATCCCACCAGAGCAGTGCCATGAATGTACGCAGACTCACCATTGCCCCCCAGAGGCCAAAGGTTACGTCACACCTCGCTCTTAGTGCACTGTGGGTTTGCGCAGATACACAAAAGGCAAGGAAGCCACCATGGTGGGCTCACCGTGTGGTCCCCTCTCTGTTACTCTGACAAAGCTCCCCAGGTAATCACCCGAAAAAGAAGAAAGATTCATTTTGGCTCACGAACGTGGAGGTTCCAGTCCATGGTTGGTTGGCCCTGTCACTGTTGGACCTGTGGTGACACAGTCAGTCCATCATGGCACAAGCATGTGGCACAGGACACTGTTCACCTGGAAGTGTTAAGTGACCAGAGGTAAGAAGGGAGCTCCAGTCCCTTCAAGGCTGCCCCCTAACTTCCTTCCACCAGCTTCCCTCATCCTGAAGGTCCCACCGCCTCCTAGTAGTGTCACGCACTGGGCACCAACCTTCTGCACACGGCCTCGCGGCCCTCAGGACCCGGACTGCAGGAGTCCTCCTCGCTGGTATCACTGCCCTAAACCCCTGTGCTCCCCACGTTTACACCTCCCTTATTTTAATTTTAACTTTTGCAGCAATGTTAGACTTGCAGGAAAGCTGCAGAGACAGGAGCAAGGGTCCCTGTGCGCCTCCACGCGGCTTCCCTGAATGTTGAGGAGGACCAGGAATGTTTGTCACAGAGCGAGGTTAACAGAGTTCCTGATACCAGGGAAGCTGTGCACCACCAGGCTTTTCCACTGTGGTCTCTTTCCACTCGGATCCAAACCGGGATCTCACTTTTTTTTGTTGTTTGTTTTTTTTGGTTTTTGGTCCCTCTGATCAGTGTCAGGTTTCTAGTTTGTTCTCACACTCAGTCAGGTGTCTAGATGTGTGTGTGAAGTGGAAAATATCTTAGGATTCCAGAACTGTTACCATGACACAAGAGTCCCTGCCTAGCTTGGTGTGAGCCGCTTCTCAGTTACTTGCTTTGTTTTCTTCCCTTAGTCGCAAAAGGCTGTTTTCTCTGAAGACCTCGGTGAGGCCACCACACACACATTTCCTCAAGGGTTTTGCTTTCTTTCGTGACTGGCATGGGGTTTGTTTTCAGTGCATTTTCAGTAAGGTGGTTGTTGCTTCTCCAGGCTTCCAGCCAGCAGCTCAGTGCATACCTGGGCTGTCTGCATCACCAGTTCCCAGGTGTGTTTGTGGGTGCCCCCTTGAGACTGGAGATGTCTTCTGGGGTGTGCTGCACACCATGGCATTTCTTGTTTTTCATCTTGGTCTTGGGTTTGAACCCAGGGCTGCTCTAACCCCTGAGTGACATCCCAGCCCCACCCCCACTTGTTTTGCAGTACCAGGAATTGAACCCTGGGCTTCGCATTTCACCACCGGGTCTTGCCAAATTGCCTAAGATGGGCTCAAACTTGCGATGGATTACAGGCCTGTGCCACCATGCCTGGCTTTATTTATTTATTTTATTTATTTTGAGATAGGGTCTTACTAAGTTGTCCAGGTGGGACTGGAACTTGTGATCCTCCTGCCTCATCCTCCTTCAGAGCTAGGACTGCAGGTGTGCACCGTCATCACACCGTTGCTCTTTAGTGCCAGGCACTTTTGACAGATTTCCTCCGGAGTAATCCAGAACGTCCACGTGGCGGTGAGTTTAAGCGCAGCTTGGATAATGATGCAGACTCCAGAGTGCCACCGTGCTGGGTTGGCCACTGGGTTGGACGTGTACTGGCCACTCTGCTCAGTGAACACCTGTCCCTGGACCCCTGCTCATGCACCTGTGTCCTTAGGGTTCAGCAGGCCTGGCTGCGTCCGTTCCTAAGGGGCTCTTCCCACTGGTGTCCCGGCCAGTGTCCCCAGATCTCAGTGGTATTTCCTGAGGCTTCCAAGGTACCCGTGCACACATGGGAGTAACAGCAGAAGTTCACTCGGTGCCGGGTCTGATGAGCTCCACACTTGCCCTCCTGTGGCCATGACCCAGTACTATTATCCTGTGTATGTTCAGGGCTGCTGTGGTTTAGACCTACAGTGTCCCCTGTGTCTCCTGGTCAGAAGAGGTGAGGCCCTGGAGTGTGACCTGGAAGGCTGTCTTCTTGTCCCAGTATTGCACACAGCTAAGTTAGTTAGAAATTATTAGAAGGCGGTTGGAGAAAGCTGGGCCCTCAGCAGAGAAAACAATGGAGGCACATTATAAGCGGGGTGTGGGGGGGTACTACACTCACACTTCCCCTAGGGATAAATAACAGGGATTGATTCTAAACAGGCATCAGTCTGCCTAGCGTTTTCTTTCTGGAAATTCCTTGTTCATTCTATGTACGTATGCTACGTGACTTGTTTTCCCATTGGATCCCCATTTAATCAATATTACCTGGGTGACTGTACTTGTGATCTTATTGGTTGGCCATGGTTTTGTCCCACCTCATGCCCACCTTGTAATTTTCCTTTGGGTCTAATAGTTTTGTCTCACTTTGTACCCACCTCACCTCGTGGCTTTGCCCTATATAAAACACCTTTGAGAAGTGGAGTGGGCGGCCAGCCCACTCTCTTGTCCCCTGTCTCTCTTAGAAGCTGTCTTTCAATAAATTCTTCCTTTTGTTTTTTTTTTTTTTTTTT
>NW_022900949.1:27270209-27372655 GCF_012274545.1 Fukomys damarensis
TTTTTTTTTTTTTTTTTTTGGTACCGGGGATTGAACTTGGGTACTTGTGCTTGCAAGGCAGGCCACCGAACCCCTGAGCTAAATCCCCGGCAAATTCTTCCTATTTTTAACCTCCATTCCTAGAATTCATTCTTCGATTTTAGAGAACATGAACCCATGTTTCAGATATCTAGCAGGTTGAGAGTTAAACATTTCCCTTGTTTGGATTGCTTGGTGTTCTCTATCACCAGGCTTCTCCCCTCTTGCTCTGCTCCATAGCTGCCATGCTGTGACCAGCTTTACTCTGCCAGGCCCTTCTTAGTGCTGTTTCTACCTTGGAGCTGGCCAGTTATGGCCTGTGCCCTCTGCAGCTGTGCCTCAAAATAAACTTCTCCTTTAAGTTGCAAGTGTTGGGTATTTTGTCCAAACAACAGGAAAGTAGCTAATAAAAATCGCTTTTTTTTGTAGCTGGGTCAAAATCCATGACATACACCAACAGAGGAGGGAATGGTTACAGAGACTCACGGTTACGGAGGTTTCGGTCCATGGGAAACTGGATCCAAGGTGGAAATTGGATCATGGGAGAAGGGCCTGGCAGAGCAAAGCTGCTCACCTGTGGTAGCCAGGAAGCAGAGCACAGGAGCAAGAGCCTGAGGAGAAGGGGCCGGGGACTATAGTCCCCAAGGTCACACTCCCATGACCCACCGTGGCATTCCCAGAAGTGAGCTTCACCCATCCCCTAGGCATCTCTCAGGGCGATCAAGTCAGTACTGAAGGTTAACCATCACAGTGAGAACCTAGGCAGTGACTGCTGTCAGTTTACCTATTCTTCATCCCGTGAGAAACCGTCTCGCACACACTGCTGCATTTACGGATGTGTGCATCTGCTTGTCTCCCTACTGGGCTGTGACGTCAGCTCCCTGTGTGCAGGGCTTTGTAATAGTTGTTGTCATTACAGTTACTGATGTCCAGGACCCGTACAAGCTATGTGGGGAAGGAGGGTGATATCAGGGTACATGCTGAGATACCTGGCATTCCCTCCTCACCCCACCAGTCACCTTATGGGACACTGAGAGGCTCTCCTGCTAACAGAGAAACACAGAAGTCCCCTTTAGCCACTGTGACACCTTCCGTGGTTTCAGTTATCCACGGTCTACTGTAGTCTGAAAATATTAAATGGACAATTCCAGAAATAAATAATTCGATCTGTAATCTTAAATAGCTTCTATTATGGTATATTGTTACGCTTGTTCTATCTTATGTTGTTGTTAATCTCTTCCTAACTTAAGAGTTAAACTTTGATGGGTATTATGTGTGTGTCCCCTGTGGGGGGGGCTGTCCCTCTCTGCAGAGCAGTCGTGGACAGGGACAGTCGGTTGAATATCCACTTCTAGCTGTGGCTCTTCTGCTCGATTTGCCCTGTGTAGTGGCTCCTGCTCTCTGTAAGCAGGTGCCTTGTCAGAGGAGCCCCCAGCTGGGTCCTCTTTCTCCTCTGGGAGTGTTTGGAGCTGGCACTGACCTTTTTGCTGTGTTTGGACGGAGGACAGAGCCCCACGCGGGAAGCTGCTGCTCTGGCTTCTGGTCCACCCGCCCCTTGGAGCAGTAGCTCCAGAGAGTGAATTCTCGTTTCTCACCGCAGGTCGTCCACCCGGCCTGAAGTGGCCAGCATTGAGCCCCTGGGCCCCGACGAACGCCAGTGCTCCCAGAAAGCCGTGGTGCAGGCCCGGCTCACACAGCCTGCCCGGCTCACCAGCATCATCTTCGCCGAGGACATCAGTAAGGGTTTTGAGTGTTGTGGGCGGTCCCTGGGTGGGGGTGAGGGTCAGGGAACTTCGCTCGCCACTGGGGCTGCTGTAGCCCAAGAAATGCCCATCCCACGCCTCACACCTGCGCGTGGCTCCCTAAATTCCTAAAGGAGGCATCATGCCCGCCTTGTAAGCGCAAGGTCCCGAGTTCAATCTCTGGTGCAAAAAAACATTTTTTAAAGGAGTTTTGATTGACTGGTATCAAGGTGGATAAAGTTACCCCAATTTAGGATGCTGCTCTTCCTTCCCCACATTTACTGTATTATGGCTGTAAAATACAGTTTTCCCTCTGTATCCAGGAAAGCTTGGTGACAGGACCCCCCTCCAATACCAAGATATGTAGACGCTCAGATCACTTCCGTAAAAAGCCACGATGCTGGTGTACAATCTGTGCACATCCTCCCGAATATTTTAAAACATCTCTAGGTTATATAAAATACCTAAAACATTGCAGATGCTCCAGAACATTAGACTGTATCGTTAGGGGATAAGGAGGAGGAGGAAAAAATCTTTACATGTTCAACCCCTATGGGATTTTTTTTTTCCTGAACATTTCCAGTCTGTCTTGGTTGGATCTGAGAGTCTGGAATGCAAGAATACAGAGACCCAGGTATACTTACAAAACAACGTGCTGTTCTCTCATGGTTTCCCCACCTACTGCGATATGCTTTCCATTTTACTATGGGATTCTCGTTACTGTTGTCCTTTGGCACTGGGGATTGAACCAGGGTGACAGACACGCTCAGGAAGGGCTCTCCGCTGAGGAACACCGCGCCCCTGCTGTAGAACTGTTTGTGATGCCGAATCGTGTTCCTAACAGGAGACTGTCCTATAAGCATTCCCTTCTGTTGGGCATTTAGAATGTTTTCAGTTGTTCATTTCGGGGTGATGTGCGGAAACAAATCTTTTTACTACAGAGAGCGATTTGGAGTTCCTCTGCTCATTTCCTCCCCAGGACAGAGTCCCTGTTTCACTGGGTCATGGTATATGAAATACTTTTTTGAGATGGGGTCTCACTACATTGTCCAGACTGGCCTCCAACTCCTGGGCATAAAGAACCCTCATGCTTCTGAGTAGGTGGAACTTCAGGCGCACACCCCTGAGTGTGTGCATGGCTTTTGACACACAGGGTCGTGGTGGTTTCTGGTGAGATATTACTGGTGCTGTGTATTTTCCTGTGCTGCCTGGAGAATGAGCAGAGTAACTTGGTGTCACATGCCGCCACCCTACACTTAAAGGATTCTCTCAGTGATGCCACGTTATGTGTCTTAGTTATGGAGCAAGTGGGTGTGTTCACGTGCACCTTCTGAGTGTGGTTCGTAAGAGCATCAGCATCAGTAAACAAGAGGCAAGTGAAGGTCAGTACAATCCCTAATTGCAGTGTAGACACAGGGCTTCCAGACAGGATTATCTCCTTCTGGATGCTCAGTCCTCATACTCATGTACCTTCCTGCTTACACTCTGAACAAATCTACGTGCAAGGTGTGATCGTCTGTGGTGGGCAGTGGAAGTGTTCCAAGCTCTTCCACCCTGTGGACTTGGGTAGATGTCCCCAAGGGCTGTGTGCTGGGTGGGCACCCGGTGTCCGAGGGTGGCTTCAGCTCTCTCAGCCCTGCTGTACTGTTGTTTCATTGGTTGCTCTGCTCTCTGCCAGAGAGACAAGGCCCCCTGGGATTGGAGGCCCCTGAGGTCTGCCGTGCTGAGCCCTCTCCTTGTCCCTGCAGCCACAGGCCAGGTGCTGCGCTGCGATGCCATCGTTGACCTTATCCACGGCATTCAGATTGTGTCCACCACCCGAGAGCTCTACCTTGAAGACTCCCCGCTGGAGCTGAAGATCCAAGCCCTGGACTCTGAAGGTGAGTGTGCACATCCCCCGCCCGATGATTGTGGCCTCTTTTGGTCACTGTGTCCTCTCATATCCAGCCAGGAAGGACGTTGGTGTCGGGCGAAGCTGAATAGATTCAAAGCACCTTCAAGGTGGGACTTGTGCTCTTAGAGGTGTCAGGCCACGGCCTTTCCTCGCTCTGTGTCCCCGAGCCCGGCCTGTGCTCTTGGGGGTTAAGTTGACCCTGGGGCAGACTTGGTGCCCTGACAGCAGTGGTCCTTGGTAAAGCTGGCTCAGGAAGCCCAAGTTCTGGGCAGTGGTGGGACATGGGTGTGGCCGTCTGGTGACCACATTGTGACAGTGGGAGCTGTGCTCCTGCTCCACTGTCCTTTCCTCTGCACTCCAGTGTCAGGTGGCAGTTTGTTCTGGGCTGCAGTTCTCCTAGGTAGCCTCCTCTGGTGGTCGGCAGACTGGGCTGCAGCCTGACCTCTCAGTAAGGGAAGCAAAGGAATGTGCCAGCTTTCTGTCGCTGTGACAGAAACTTGCAGGAAGCAGGATTGATTTTAGCTCCCAGTTTCTGAGGTTTCAGTCCTGGTCTGTTGGCTCTGTTACCTGCAGGCAGGAGGTGAGGATGACATCACAGCAGGAGCCATGGTGGTGGGGACTGCTTGCTTCATGGTGGTGGGGAAGCAGGGCAGGAGAGGAAGGGTCCTGGTCCCCTTGAAGGACAACCCAGTCCAACAACACAGCTGCTTTCCATTAGGTGCCATCTCTTAGAGCTCTGTCACCTCCCAGTAGCGCCACAGGCTGTGGGGAGGCCTTTGGGGGACCCTTCCACAAACCCTAACAGGGCACTGGATAGGTAGAGATTCTCGTGGCAGGAAGTAGAAGCCAGGGAAGAGGTGTTTCTCTGAAGATGCTCGTCCCAGACTCTAAGCTCAGACCACAGGTCGCCTTGCCTTCAGAATCTTTCCTGACTACTCTGCCTACTGTGTTCTTTTTTTTTTTAAATTTTCCTGTTTATTTTCTAGTTAGAGGTTGCTTGGCCTAGGCAGGGGAGAGTGTCCTCCAAGAGGTGGCTGCCCAGTGCACTGTGGGATGTTGGGCAGCATCCCTAGGCACTGCCTGCTAAGTGCTGGAGGGATTCCCCAAGTCAGGACCACCAAGAATATCCCTGCACATACCCTCAGAGGGAGGAAAACGGCTGGTTTTAGCCTTTGCCAGACCTTTCCTTCCTTCCTCAATGGATTCATTTGTCAGACGAGCTCCTTAGCCTTTCCAATGGTTTCCTCTCTGGAAGACAGACTGGGATGCTTGACACGGTGACCACAAGGATGTGGTGGGTGCTCGGTGACCACAGCTGTCTACAAGTGGGTACTATCCAAGTACCACTGATGTTGTGGGGCACGGAATGGCCTACCCTCTGCCCCCAGGACCTCAGCCTGGGGAGACTGTGTAGTCAAACTCGTATTCAGACGTATGGGTTCTCTCTTATCTGAAAATCAAGATCTAAAATGAACCAAAATCTAAAGCTCTGGGTGTGTTTTCCTACGTTGGAACTGAGGGACTATGCATGCTAGGCAAGAGCTCCACCACTGAGCTACATCCCAGCCCCTTTGAACATTTATTATACAACACAGACTCACTAAGTCGCGCAGGCTGGCCTCAAATTTGTGATCCTCTTGCCTCAGCCTCCCAAGTAGCTAGGATGACAGAACATGTGCCACCATGCCTGGCTTATCCTAAACTTCTTAAAGTATACAACAGTTCTGTGCAAAGATCCCCAGATTGGAAAAACTCCAAAATCAGAAATGTGTGGGTCCAACAGTTTTGGATGCCGTTCAGTCAGAGTGTGCAGGCTGTAGAGTTGGTGGAACCCACCTCAGGGAAGGCTGGTGCAGGGTGTGGAGGACAGAGGTCGGGACACATGTGGCTGAAGGCAGTGGAGGTGAGCCTGGAGGACTGTGGGTGGCCAGGTGGGGAGGGCGGGTGCAGGACAGGAAGTGTCCTCGTGGTCAGCTGGCAGTTTGCCCGTAGTCTGAAGTGGCACGGGGCTGAGGAAGGGCTGTGTGCGGTGAGGAGATAGAAGCTACTTGGAGGACTCTAGGAGGGTCACTGGCTGTTCCTGGGAACAGAAAGACCAAAGTCAGACCCCACCCTAGGCATTCTTTGGGGTACTTTGTGTGTTCTGCCGCAGCTCATGTTCCTGTGGTGGAAAGATGAAGGCACAGGGTGGATACAGTCACACCCTTGTGTGCCCCTGTGAGTACCCACACAGGAAAGGTATGTGGTTAATCTGTAGCAGAGCCACAATCTGAGCTCCATAGTGGGCCAGAGTTCACTCTTTTGTCCAGATGTCACTCATTTTGTTTTGTGAGAGGCTGGAGAGTATCATCCTGCTTTGCTGGTTGTATTCTGTCTGTTACCTGTGTTCACCTCCACCACTGCAGTTTCACAGCAGCCTCTGGCAATGTGTCAGTGAACAGATGTGTTCTTGTTTTAATAAAACTTTATTTATAAAAGTAGGCAGTGGGCCAAGTTTGCTTTGGGGACCATAGTTTACCAATTTCTGCTCTTCACCACCCTGCTCCATTGCCAAACTTAAGTTACTTGAAAGCATTATTTTTGTTGAAATTTATAGGCCATGAAAGTCAGCCATTTAAAGTGTACAATTCAGTGGTTTCGGGGACATCCACAAAGTCGTGCAGTCATCACTGTCATATTTTAGAACTTTCTTATCATCACAAAAAGAAACCCGATAACAGTCACTGTGATTCTCACCCCTTCCCAGCTCCTGTAGCTGCCGTTCGACTTCCAGTCTCTTTCCATTTCTCTATTCTGGACCTTTCACAGAAGGACCATACAGCACAAACAGCCCTACTTTTGCAGTCTTCTGTGGCTGGCTTCCTTCTCTGTGCGTGCTGTAACCTGTTGGCACCACATTCCTTTCTATTGCAAAACAATATCCCATTGTGTGGATGGACTGTAGGTTTTTTTCCATTCAGAGATGGTGGACCTCTGTGCTTCTCACTTTTGGACTGGGTCAGTTTGTGGACGAGTCTGTGTGGACTTGTTTTCAGGTGCGTTGGGTCGATGCCTGTGAGTGGGACTTCCGGGCCACATGAGAACTCGGTGCTGAGCGGAGGACCGCCCCCTCTTTGCAAAGTGGCTGCCCCATGTCACAGTCTCCGCAGCTATCAGTGAAGGCGCTGGTTTCTTCAATTCCTTGCTAACCCTGTTATTGCCCCCCTTCTTGAGTGTAGTTGTTTGCAAGCCACTTTCACACCCTTTTTCCTGAGCAGTTGAGCTGTCAGAGCAGGGAAGTGGCTGACCTTGGCCTTGGTGACCCACTGTTGCCACAACAGATTCCCAGTGGCCCTTGGTGTGACCCCCCAACAACTCCTGATTTTTTGAGGGCACATGGGTCCATTCCAGAGTTGGAGGCCTCCTGATCTCCAGAGACGCCCACGTCAAGACCCCACCTTTGCAGTAGAGAAATGGTGACTCACTTTGCTTTGGTCCGCTGTGAGGTGTTCCCACTCTCTAGTCGGCATCCCCTGCCCTGAAATAGGACCAATATGTCCATCTCCATCGTCCCTTTTGTCCTTTTCTGGAGTCTGTGACCTCTTTACTGGTCAAAATCTCTTTTGTGAAGGTGGACTTGACCCTTGTAAGCTTTGAGGACCTCACCATGTGAAAGGGGAGGTTCCGTATCTGCGCTGGCGTACGCTTGTCAGGAGGGTTCTGTTGCTCAGCAGGTACCATTAGGTGGACACCTGAGTGTGCCAGGTCCCGGGCTGCACCCTTTACAAGTGCGCTGTCACCCACAGGGATAGGTGGTGTCACGCCCTGTGTATAACCAAGGACGCCAAGGCCTCGACAGGTTATTTACTTCAGATCACAGCCCATGAACTTCTCACCAGGGGCTGGGGCTGGGGATGTCAGGCTCTGTCTCCACTCAGCACGGTGCCCGCCTCCTACTGCTGAGCTTTTCCTGGGTGATGGTGCCCTGCACTACAGGGCCACTGCGAGCCCTTGGCCCACATGCACAAGGTCCTGTGGTCACCCCCAGCAGAGCAAGGGAAGAACAAAGGTGAGATCTTTGAGGGGTGCGTGCAGTTCTTACTGGGCTGGATGACTTACCTGATGTGAAGGCCGTTACTTGTGTTCTGTCTCTTCTGCATGTACTCAGGCACGGGTGCCAGCACACACTGCCCACCTTCTCCTTTTGCTCTGCTGCTGCGTTAGAACGCAAATTGACAGACACTGAGCCCATGCCAGATGTGGCAGCCACGTAATGGGCTTCCAGCCTCCACATCTGTAAGCTTAATGACCCCATTTCCTTTATAAATTACCCAGTGTGATAGCCATCTGTTCCTGGGACAAAATACATAAGAGAGTGAACTTACAGAAGAAAGGTTTACTGAGGGCTCACAGTTTCAGAGGGGTCCGTCCATGGCTGCTTGGCCTTGCTGCTTTGGACTCAGCACATCATGGCGGCAGTGCATGGCAGAGGAGGCCAGTTCACCTCATGTAGCATGGGTAGCACAGAGAGAAAGGTGAGGGGCTGGGGTCTCAGTATCCTCCTCAAGGGATGTCTCTATGGGCTTGATTTCCTTCTATCAGGCCACCTCCTGAGCCACTGCCTCCCACCAGTGCCACAGGATGCCAACTAGGTCTTCCGTGTATGGCCTTTGGGCCATTCAGGACCCAAAGTGTAAGACGCAGGTTCAGGTGTTCTGTTAACAGCAGCAAACCACAGACGCCCTGCCCTTTAGGCTGAAGCTGTTTGCAGAATGACTGCCTTGAGTCTGTGTTTCCAAGATTCTTTCCCAGCCCTCATGGCCCTTGTGTACTGTAGAACTGGACCAGGGCACGGCCATCAAGTTTAGCACCGCCAGGTTTGGTCAGTTCATTTTTCTGGACGCTTCTCTGTCTGACATTGAACTTTGGGTCCAGCAGGCGTCCGATAAATGTTTGTCCAATCAGGTTGCTTAAGTTCTTTGTGGTGCTCCTAGAACCAGGGCAGAGGTGTTCCCTGGAGCCTGGGTCTCTGGGCTGGTTAATACCACATTCAGCTGTGAGAATGCAAGATCAACAGTGCTATCTGTTTCATGCAGTTGGTGCTCCTAGCTGCTGTTTGAGTGGAGAAAAACCTGTGGGCAGTTTTCTTGATGCCGTTTTGCCACCTCCCTCTCCCCCCAGACCTGCAGAGTTCCCACAGGATGTGTCAGTCTTGGGCCTGCTTTGTGGAGTGGGGACTTCCTCACTACCCCCTTTTCCTGGAGGTCAGAGGATCACAGTGACCACACTGCGGTCTCTCCTGGTTTTATTTTGCCAACTAGGAGTCGGTTTCCTCATGCTGCCACAGGCCGCTTCACACAGGACCAGGCTCAGAAGGGGCCAGGCTAAGCTCAGCCGTTGCTGTTTTAACATTTTTAATGAGTTGTGTTTTGACTGTTTCGAGAGTAGAGTCTGGTGGGCCAGGGGAGCCTGTGTTGGGGACGTGGAGCTGCAGTAATCACAGTCCCTGCCCTCTCCCCGCCTCTTGGGACTGGTTCTCAGCCACCTGTCTCCTCATGTCTGGCCCCGCCTGGCCTCCCTTCCCCTTTCCTTCCTCTTGATCCTTTCCACCCTCTGTCCCCGAGGACCCTGGGGGGTGTCTACCGCAGGGTGAGTTGGGTGAAGCAAGGCGTGGTATGGCCTCTTTGCCCTGGGCCAACCCCGGAGCATCTGTCTGGTCTCGAGGCTGCTTTGGGCACCAGGGTGACATTCACCCCATCCAGCCCCCCAGACACACTGCATGCCCCAGTGCACAGGTTTGAGAGTGCTTAGGATCTGCTATCCACAGCAGGCCACAAGAAGGGGAGAGGCCTGACTCAGCTTCCCCAGAGCGCTCCCAGCTGGGGTATGTGGTGCAGTGGCCAGTGGGAAGGGAACCTGGTAGCCAGCAGTGGGCCAGCCATGTGTGCTGGTTGCAGGGTAGGGCTTCTGGGTGCCTCTGAGGGTCTGTCCTCACCCCAGACAACCCCAGTGCTCCCTCTGCTGGCTCCCTGCCTGGGAGTTTCCTGTTCCTCTCCTGGCCTTCTGGCATTTTCATCTCGAGGTGCCTGGCAGGTGCAGCTGTGCGAGTCAGTGCGACTCAGCGAGGCTCAAGGACCCGTCCTGCTCTTAGAAGTCTCCCCACTCCCCTTCCAGCTGTGGGCTTGCAGGGGAGATTCGGGGTGAAGATGCTCACGGCAGAGCCCCACATGCAGCTGCTGCAATGCCCAGATGTGTGACTTTCCATCAGGCTGGAAGCCCTCTGCAGGGCCTCTCCGTCTGTGACAGGGCTGTCTTGACTGCCGGGTGCCTCGCTGTGTAGGGGCTGCTTCTTCGATCTGGTCCTCCCAGCAAACCCACAGGTTGGTGTTTTCATTCCTGCTCTATGGAAGACACCAGTGGTGCTGGGCGATGAGCAGGGTGGGAAGCTCCAGGGCAGGTGCGCAGGACGGGAATGCAGGGAGCATTGTCCCCATTGCTGGGACTCAGTGCCCAACACCTGTGAGAGAGAGAGAGAGAGAGAGAGAGAGAGAGAGAGGGGCTTATCTTGACTCACACTCGGGTGAGGTTTTGGTCCATAATCAGCTGGCTCCAGGGCAGGGTGGAGTGGCAGGGAGGTGGGAGAGTGGCTCAGGCCTGGCAGCAGGAGGCAGAGAGAATGAGGAGGGAGACAGAGCCCTCCAGGCCACGCCCCTGTGAGCCCACTTCACTTCCCATCCTATTTCGCTGTGAACTGAGCAGCGGGCCAGGCCCCTGACGAGTGTCACGTGCCCGCCCGTGATCAGATCATCGCCCGAGGCCCCACCTTTGCTCCCTGAAGCTTTGGGGGACACCAAGGTAGTAACTAACAGCTGCCTGGAGGGATTTCATACTGAATTCCTCGTGACCATTTCCTAAACTACTTTGGTTATGCGGAATCCATCCTTGTACTTGTGTTTGGGCTACAAGGTCAGCATGCTTGGCTGTGCCCCGAGGGCAGGCCTGGGGCTGGCTGTGCTTTATGGGCACCCATTTCGGCTCACTGGGGAGAAGAGGTTCTCCTGTCAGAGGTGGGACAGAGGAAAGGGCTGGCCTGGCCTGGAGGTGGAGAGCGCCTCATCCCTGGGGTAAGGAAGAAAGGTCTCAGCCCCCCATGATGGGAAGCTGCCTCCCAGGGTGACAGGATTCCTGAGTTTCTAACAGCCTCTGTGCTTCCTGGGTGTGGGTTTTGTATCTGCTTTCCTTGCCTCGGGAGGTTAAGACAAATGGCTTCAGTCAGAATGTTTTGAGGTCTGAGAAACTGTGAGCTTTTCATTGGTTCAACACCTTCCCTCAGACCTTTAAGAAAAACAGTCCCTCTGTGTCCAGATGAGGTTTGTCCTCGCTGACCAGTGCCCCCATTGGTGGGAGGACATCTAAAGGACCGTGGGCAGAGGCCCTTCCTAATGATGGGTAACAGCAAATGCAGCACTATTGTCTGGAGCTTCCACTAGGGATGGTTTCATTTGACTGCTAGGGTCCTGGGTGGGCACAGGTAAGATCCTAGGTCCATCCCACACTAAAAAGCGTGCGCTTCATACCACAGGAAGAGCCTTTCGAGGTCCCCAGCTGTGTTTGTTTCAGGGCTGGCCTGTCAGGAAATGTGGGTGAGGGCCATGGGATAGGATGGGGTGACAGAGAGTATGGAAAAATTGAGAGCGTGGTCCCCTGTGGAGGCTGAGGCAGTCCCCCACCCACAGAGGACGAGGCTCAGGCAGCCAGAGTTTGGGCTTTGCAGGCCATCATGGGAGTTGGGTTTGGATGTGGCATTGCTTAGGCAGAATGATGGCTTAGAAGGCTCACAGGCAGTGAGCTACAGGCCTTTGGAGCTGGCCAGGCCTAGTTCCCCATCCCTGGGAGCCCAGGAGTGTCACAGTCAGGTGAAGAGACAAGAGAGGCAGACGTTCATGGCACTGCCCCTCCTGCCTTGCCCCCTTGCCTCCTCAACCGTGAAGCGCTCCCAGATGGGAGTGTGGTGGTGTTATGTCTACACGGAGCCTGTCGGGAGCGGCCAGAGGCAGGAGGAACAGGGGCTTTCACCCATTCTGGGGTGGGTTCAAATCTTGGCACAATCTGTCCTGCACATGCCTGTGAGCAAGTGGCATCTTTTCTCCCAGCCTAAGTTTCTCCTTCCTGAGATGGCACTGAGCATGGATCCTGCATGTAGCTGAGTGTGCTTTCTCTGTCTCCTTCCCTGGGCCTGGGAACTAACTCTGCTGCCTTTCTCCTGCCCCATCTGCTCTTTCAGGAAACACCTTCAGCACCCTGGCAGGACTGGTCTTTGACTGGACCATTGTGAAGGACACAGAGGCAGACAGGTTCTCAGACTCGCACAATGCACTGCGGTAAGAAGCACCTCGGTGAGGCCTGGCTGGCTTGGGGGGACCTGGGATGGGGGACATCGTGGGCCTTTCATAGGCCCAGGCCGATGCGACACTGTCAGAGAGAAGTCTCAGACACTCCCCAGAAGCCTGCGACATTTCTGGTGACTGCAAGGAAAGGGTTTCCTCTCACCGGGGCACCCGGCCGTTTCTGGTGTGTTCTGTGCACAGAGAGGCCGGGACGTCCGATTGGTGACATGAGAGGACGGGTGTGTGGCCCCAGCGGGGAGCCAGCCTTCCCCATGGGGAGCAGATTGGAAGGAGGCAGGTTTCAGCTTGGAGGGCAGCCAGCAGGGCTCCCCAGCACGGGAGCAGGTCACCTTCAGTGTCTTGACTCATCTGTGCCTGCAGCAGCCTTGTGGGCTGGACATAGCTTTCTCCTCTGTATTTTCCAGCCCTAGAAACAGACTGGGACAGGTCAAGCTGTGGTCTGGAGTTGCTAAGTGGCAGAGCTGGGATTTGAACTCTGGCCTGTGTGAATCTGCACTGTCCAGCATGGCAGCCATAACCCCACCTCGCTGTTCAAATTTACATTTGACAAAGTGAAAATGAAAAGTCCACTTCCCCACACACTGGATGGAGTGGAAGTGGAGTATTTCCATAGCTGGGGTCCTATCTTCTGGGAGCATCCCAGGCCCAGGGTCTGAGCTGTTATTCTCTGCTACTCTATATGGTCTTGTGTTGTGTTGAATAATTTTTTAAGGATTTTTTTTAGAGGAAGATGTAATTTCTAAAAATTTTGCAACAATTTTAAACCTGCAGAAAATTCACCAGTCTTGTACAAAAAGTAGTTTTCCTATATTGTTTGAGAGCCAGTTGCCAACCTGGTGACCCAGCACCCTTGGTTATTTTAATGAGTTCAGAGCCATGAAAGACATTTGTCTGCATTCCTTCAGAAGAGTCATCAAAATTAGGAAATGGATGCTGACACATGCAGTGTTCAGGTCTCGTTCGAGGTTTTCTAATTGTCCCAATTTTGTCCTTTGTAACAACAACAACAACAACAACAACAACAACAACAACAACAACAACAACAACAACAACAACAACAACAACAACAACAACAACAACAACAACAACAACAACAACAACAACAACAACAACAACAACAACAACAACCAAAACAAAAATCCCCAAAGACCCAGCTGGTGGAACCTTAGGAGGTCCTTCCGTGTCCTGCCAGTCTCCGGGGCTCACTGTTCTGTTGGCCCATGACAGACAGTGGTCACTGGGATCACTTAGGGGAGGTGGTGTCTGCCGGGAAGTCACTTCCCCTGTGAAGTCCCCTCCTCGCCCTGTGTGGTTGTTAATAAGGACTGCAGGGGGGCATGAAGAGTCTGACCTTTTATTCCACTTGTAAAAGTCCAGCTCTGGGCCAAGGAGACAGTGGAGACGTGGTGACACACCCTTCTCTATTGGGCTTTACGCGTGGCTGCTTCCAGGGTTGGTGTCCTTGCACCCGGTGCTGCCTTTCTCCCCATGGGCTGAAGTGCCTCCCTGGGCAGGGACGTTCACCCTCCTCCTAGCTTCTGGACTAGCTTTGAGGTTCGGACGGCCCCTACATCCAGGAACACAGGCTGTACAGTTGCAGACCTGGCTTCTGATCCTGGCCTTGCTGCTTCCAGCCTTTGGCATTTGTCGAGGACCATGACCCACCTGAGCCTCGGCCTTCTTCCTGTAAGACAGAGACAGCCACTGCAGGCACCTCTGAGGGGCTCTGTGCAGGCCGAGTGCCCGGATGTACATGCTAGAGACTTAGAGATTGCCCATTTCCTGGCAGGTTCCGTGTCACGAACCCCTACCCCTGAGCTTCCAGGCAGCGTGGTACAGAAGCTGAATATTAACAGGGAGCCAGAGCACTGAGGCGAGCTGGTACTGGACTGTCCTAGATGTTCATCAAATTCCTCACCTGACACCCTGCACCTGGGCGAGGCAATAAATCACAATATGGCATGAGCACCAGGCAACCTGGGGAGAGCAGACTCGTGCCTGGCAGATGGAAACTGAGGACTCGTCTACGAATTACAGATTGAGGGGAGGGACCCGATGGCGTGCCTCAGCTCCCCATGTGCCAGTCCACACTCAGGTGCAGGGCCCACTGCACCCCAGCTTCTTCCTGGGGTCCCATGGGCATTGCTGTGCCTCTTTGGCCAGGTCTGAGTTTGTGGACCTGCTGCTTGGTTCTTGTGAACCCTGCTTTCCCCATTTGGACCAAGCCAGTGTTTCTCCTTCGTGTGTTTGTCTGATGTGGGTTTTAGTGCAGAGGGCCCTGGGCAGTTCTGACGTAGTATGTTTCAGGGTCGTGTTTGTAGGTAGCACTATTTATAGGGGAGGGGACCACCACGGGTTTCAGCATCCAGAAGCCCACAGGAGGTCCCTGTAATGGTGAAACTTGTGCTGGACTCTGAGGAAGCTCACGTTGAGGTCTGACAACAGTTTCCTTTTCCAGAATCCTCACCTTCCTGGAGTCTACATATATCCCCCCTTCTTACATCTCAGAGATGGAGAAGGCGGCCAAGCAGGGCGACACTGTCTTGGTGTCCGGGATGAAGACTGGGAGCTCCAAACTCAAGGCTCGCATCCAGGAGGCTGTCTACAAGGTGGGGTTGTGGGGACCGTCCCGCCTGGGCCTGCAGTGATGTTGGGTGGGAAGCCAGCTCTGGGGTACCATGACATTTTTGTCTATGTTGGTTGCCTTTGTTTGAAGGGAAGGCAGGAGGAGGCCCCTAAGGGCCCCACTCTGGGGTCCCAGAGCAGGTGCTCGATATCAGAGTTGAGGGACTTCCCAGAGTGGCAGGATTCTCGGTGACTACTCATTCTAACCCGTGCTCCTTCCTGCCTCCCTCAGTATAGGGACACCAGGACAGAACCTAGCGTCCCCCCATGCCATCTCCCCTGTGTCCCAGCAGGAGCCCCGAGACATCCCTCATTTGTGGCGAACTGTGTACTTGCCCCTCCTCCCTGACCCCTCATGTCCTCCCAGCCTCTACACAGGAGCTGGAGGTGGGAGAGGTGTGTGTCAGAGATCCGGGACAGGGAAGGGAGGGGAAGGCAGGCACAGGCCTCACCAAGGTCCTGGCTCCTCTCAGTTCCTGCGCGACATCTGCCCAGCCCAAGCTTCAGTTTGGAGCACAGCCCTGAGATGTTCCTGTCATTTGCCTGGCTCTGGAGCACAGGCAGGAGTTTAGGGAACCTTGTCCGCCATTGAATTTTGCAAAGTGATGGGCAAAGAGCAGTCCTGTGCTGATCCATCGCTGTCTTAGTGGTTTAGCCAGTCACTGGGAGTCCTGTAGGTTTTGGAAACATGGGACATGCGATGTCACAGGGGCTTGTCCTTCGGGACTTGGCAGATGGTACCGGGAGAGTTTGCCCACATTAGGCTCCTAGGGGTAGGTTGGAAGGCAGACGCACTGTCCTTCCTGTGGTCAGTAGGTGGGCTTCCAGCCTGTGGGGCTAGAAAGCGCCTGCCGCAGAGACCAGGCCCACCGGAAGGGCTTGCTGTCTTAATGCATCAGATACTGTTGAACTTAATGTTAATTGTGGAAACCTGTGAGATGTCAGAACAGGCTCAAAGGAGACTCCAGTGATCAGACGGGCGCGCAGGCTGTCAGGTGCTAACATGAATTGATGAACAAACACAATACTGCCCGGTATCCGAAGGGTGATAGCAGTTGCACCTCCACAAGGATGGCATCTTTGCATTTCTACCTGCAAGAAGGCTTTGCCTTTCATTTGCTGCAGCAGAAAAGGCTGTCCGATAGCTCTGAGAGGGGAGGTACAGGCCCTTGGGGACCCTGGTACCCAGGTTGTACTAGACAGGTATCATTGTATGTTTCTCAGTGTTTCCCTAGGAGGAGGCAGGGATGAGTGGTGGGCAGAGAGGCCAGGGACCCAGGATAAGGACTCATTGGACACACAGTTCTCTTCCTCTTCAGTTGGCCTGGGGCCTCCCAGCCTCCCTGGACCCCCGAGATTTGTGGGATGAGACCTAAGCTTTTGGTGGCCACAGTCTCCTTTCTGGCTCTGCTCATTCTTTCTTTCTGTTGAGCTGCTGTTACTTAGATCGAGAGAGAACATGGTAACACGCAAGGCGGGGCCCATCATTTTGGTAATGCCCACTGTGCACGTCTGCCAAACCTGTAGGTTCCCGGGGTCTCTGGGGCCAGCAGCTGTGGCATTGTGTCTGACGCTCGTTTCTTTCCCTTAACATGCCCATTTCTGGAGCATACTGGAAAGTTAAAAGCAAAACTATTGCAGGACCAAGCGTGCCACTCCGTGGCAGAGCATTGCCGAGCATGTGCCAGGCTCTGGCTCTATCCCAACCCTGAAAACACACAGGGAGTCTCTCTCGCCCACCTCTTCCCCAACCCTCTCCCTGTGCTCACCTTGCCTTCTTTGTCCTCTTCGTATGTCAAGAGTGTGCATCCTGCGGAGGTCAGGCTGCTGATCCTGGAGAACATCCTCCTGAACCCAGCACACGACGTCTACCTGCTAGTGGGAACCTCTGTTCACTACAAGGTGCAGAAGGTCAGGCAGGGGAAGATTACAGGTGGGTCTGGCCCAGGGATCCTGGGCAGTCTGCTGTCCTTCTTGGTTGTGATGAACACGCCTAATGGAAGTTTACCATCATCACTGTTGGAGCACAGCTCCACAGCATTAAAACCTTCACTTTCACAGCCATCACCACTGTCCAACTCTGTCCCCATGAAACAGGAACTCCCTGAACCCCCGACCACAGCCTGTGACAGTCACGGCCTACTTTATGTCTCCATGCATCTGACTCCTCTAGGGATCTCATGTAAGGACAGTCATGGGATGTTTGTCCTTTTGTGTTTGGTTCATTTCATTTAGCATCCTGTCCTCGATGTCCGTCTGTGTTGTACAGCGCAAAATCTCCTTTAGAGGCTGGACAGTGTTCCATTGTTCGGATGAGACTGCATTCTGTTGAGCCACTCATCTGTCGGAGGGCTCCTGGCCCCTCATCGTTTGCCTCTTGTGAACAGTGCCACTGTGAACATGGATGTGCAGATACCTGAGTCCCTGCTTTCAGTCCTTTGGGGTCTTTATCCCTTCGCTTTGAGCATCTCAGGAGCCGTGGGCTTCCCAGGGGTTCTGGCTCTGGTCTGCCACCGACTTAAGCTAACTTGAACCAGCCACCTCCACCCTGGGGCTCGGCTTCCCGTGCAAGCCCTCGAGGCCTTTCTGTGGGGCTGCGGGGACCTAACTGAAGCAAGGCGAACATATGTTTCCTGGGTGGCTGCCCTGAGCCGGGCAGGTGCCATCTGCCATCTGCCTGGTATCAAGTCGGAAGGTGAGGATGTGTAAGAATCCTGGCTTGGGTATCCTGGTCAAAGCCTCACACTCACCCTCGACTCTCGGGAAGATTCTAGAAGGATAGGGCCCATCCTAGGTGAGGCTTTCTGTGGCTCAGAGGCGGAGCTGTGAGAACACCAGGGTAGCATTCTCAGGAGCAGTGCACGGGGGAAGTATGTTGAAAGGCCACCATGTCGCCGTGACCTGAGGGCATGACCGACAGCTCCTCACCATAACTGGGCACCTCCCAAGGGTTGGGTGAGATTCTGGGGCCTCTTTGTGTTGTGACCCAAGGAATCAAACAGGGTGGTTTTTATAAATGCTCCATTTTATGGATGTGTAAAGTGAGGCATGGAAAACCTGCATATCCCCGAGCTCTGGGGCTGGGTTGATCACCGAAAGAGCTCAATCTGCATTAAGTCAGGCACTCCTGGTCCAGAGGAACTATAGCTCTCGAGGGACCAGGAATCCAGGGATTTGGTCACTGATCTGTCATCAAAGCCAGAGTTGGAGCCCATGGAAGATGCATCGGGATAGGAAAGGAGTTGCCTCCTCCCCTCACTGAGTATGAGATAGGAAATTCCTCCAGACCCCAAGCACACCTGCGTAATCAATTCAATGGCTGCCAGAGCCCCAGTGTGGCTTCCAAATGGACACCTGGGGACCCGAAGGTCAGGCCAGCCCAGGTTCCCTGGGAGCCAGCAAAACACGCCGATGACAATTCCCTCATCTTCCTGCGATGGCTTTGGAAATTGAGATATAATTCACAACACTGTCGTGTTTAATGGGCTCACTGAGCTACAGAGGCAGGGAATGACCTCATCCCGGGACCTGGTTTTCACAGATCGCTTTCTTGCAGGGCCTCTGGGGAGGCTCAGGGAACTCTGGGCAGGTGACGTTCATGGTCTTAGCCATGTGCCGGATCTTATACCTCCAGGTTAATTCTTCTGTGTTTTCTTTTCTTTTGAGTTTCCCTCCTTAGAAATGTGATTGTTCTGTGTTCCTAGTTTTATTTCCCATAGGTCACTTCCCCTTCCCTTGGTCTGTGTCCCTTTTCCAAATGCATTTAGCGGGCACCTCCTGTGCACCGGTGCTTTGCTGGGTCCTGGCTGCCCTGAGGTCAGCCCAGTGCTGGGGAAGACGGTGGAGCTTTGGGTTTGGAAGCCCTCTCAGCGTGGAGGCGGGAGGAGAGGGGCACCTGGAGCTTGGAGCTGGGCGGCTCGGGGGGGCACCCAGAACTCTTAACTGTCCTTCGTCCTTCACATTTTTGTAGCTTGTCTCCCGGAAGTTTTGAGTGTTGCAGACTTGGTCCTTTGTGTGGGAAGCTAAGAGAGGGGGCCGAGGTGGGGTCTTGAGGTCACTGAGGCCCAGATGGGATTGAGGCTCTTGGGGGTACTGAGCCTGGTCCCCGCCGGCTTTTCTGTGCTTCCTGCCTGGCCATGTGACCTTCCCTCTTGAGCACGCTATCATTGTCGTCAGAATGAGGGCCTTGTGGGAACCCAGCCAGTGCCCCTGCGTCTGAAAGACTGGGAGAAAAAGAGTCCACTGAAATTCTTTACTTTCTCTCTTTCCCCTTTCTTCCTTCTTTTTTCTGCTTCCCCTCCTCCTTCTGCTTCCCCTCCCTCTTCCTTTCCCTGCCTTCCTTCCTTTTTTTGAGGTGCCAGATATATTGACACCAAGGCCCCATTACATGCTGGGCAAGTGCTCTGCCTTTGAGCTGCCCCAAGCCCTGTCCCATTTCATCGCTGCTTTCTGTCTCCTCTCCCTACCCCTCCTGCCTTTTTGTTGTCGTGGTGGTACTGGGGATCGAACCCAGGACCTTCACACTGAAGTACGTCCGCAGCCTTTTCTCCTCTTTTTCATTTGGAGATGGAGTCTCACCAAGTCGGGCTCTTCGTGGCTCATCCTCCCGGGTGCTGGGCCTGCAGCCCTGTTTTCTTTCTAATGTCAGCCTGCCTCTGGTGCTTCAGTGTGGTAATGCAGGCAGACTGGTGGAGCCCCTCATCTTGTTGGTATTGGGTTTGGGCAGAGACATCAAACATGGGAAGGACGTGCTGGCTGATGGCAATGGTGTCTGAGAACTTGAGAGGCCGGAGTGGTGGAGGTGCCTGAAATAAAGTGCTCTAAGCAACATTGTTGGGCTGGGGCTCAAGTATGAAAGATGTGGGTGGGAAAAGGCTTGGGACCCTGCGCACTTGCTCTGTGGCTGCTCCAGCAGTGACTCCGTGCAGGGGCCCCACACTGTGAGAGGTTTGTAGCGTCTGCAGGGCCCTTATTTACACAGTATTCGCATCTTCCCCAGAGGGGGTGTCCTGTGTGCAGAACTCTAAACGGGACGAATCTTGTGCCTCATGCAGCTACGTCCTGTCTTGCTACTTTTTTGAGCTGTGTGACTTTCCTAGGATGTGTCCGTGCATGTGGTGCCTTTGCACCAGCAGCCAGAGTCACCACCCAGCCTCCAAGAGGGGGAAATAGGCCATGTCTGGGTTAAGTGACAAGCCCAGGGTTCCCAGGTAACCCAGGTGACTCCGGGTCACCTTCAGGGCTTGTGTGAACTCCAGTGTCAGCCACACACCATAGCGTGAGTGGCCGGGGCTCGGGTGATCCACAGGACCCAGGGTCACACCCTGAGAACCCTCGTATCTAGGGGCAGATGTTGGAGCAGAACAGCGACACTCCAGGATGGGAGAGGAACATGGCCTCCCCTCCAGAATCCTGATCAGAACTGTTAATTCTGAAAGATGCCTTAGCTGAAATTCCTTCTGGAGTTTCAACCTGGGCATTTTCCCTGCCAGGCCCTGAGGAGGGCCCCAGAGAAGAGTGGTTGGCCATAGGACCTCTTTGCCGCATCCTTTGTGGCAGGAGGGCAGAGCGTGGCCCCAGCGACAGTGGATGTCCTGGAGTGTGAAAGTGGTCGGGGTCCTGGAATAGGAATCTTAGCCCTGCTCTCTCAGCTGCAGGGCCACGTCTTGGTGTGCATTCTGCTGCTGTAATGAAATCCCTGCAGCTGTTTGCAGAGCACAGAGGTTTATTCACCTCAAAGCTCTGGAGGCCCAGGAGCATGGCACTGGCTTCTGTTTGGCTTCGTAGCTTCCTTGGCTGCATTGTAGCATCGTGCTGCCAACGTGTGTGAGAGGGCCAGAGATCTCACGGCAAGACAGGAAGCCAGAGAGGGTCAGGAGGCAGGCCTGCGGTTTTCTGACAAGGTTTTCTAACAGTCGGCCCTCACAGGAGCTCACCCAGGTTCTGAGAGAGCTGCCAGGCTCCACCTCTTAAAGGGCCGGCATCCCTTATTCCTGCACACCGGGAAGCAGGCTTCTGGGGCAGGGAGCCACAGCAGACCTCACCTTGATTTCCTCCGCCCCTCTTCTCTACGGGGTGGGGGTCTGTAGCTCTCTCTCTTGGTTGTGGAGGGACGAGACTTATGGGGTTGAATTTATGAAAGTGTAGGCGTCTTCATTCCTTGGTCAGCAGTTACCGTTTCTTTTCCTTTTTCTGCTTGCCTGTGTCCGTCTGTCCGACCTTCCTTCTTTCCTTCCTTCCTTCCTCTTTCTGTCTTTCTTTTGTGCTGGGGATGGAACCCAGAGGCTCATACATGCTCTACCTCCGAGCTACACCCCGGCCCCAACATTTGTATCAAAAGTGCCCTATGCTTGTGAGATGAGGAAGACAGTGTGTTTCGTAGAACTCATTATTCCCTGGAAAATTGTCCATCCCAGCTCACGCTGGCCAAGTCTTTCCTCTGCAAAATGACAGGGCAGGGCTCTCTGAGCACAGAGTCAGATCTTTACAGGCATGGCCCCAGCTCCCGCATCCCAGTGGGAGACCGTGGACCTTTGTGGGAAGCCCAAGAGGGCAGACAGAACCAAAGAGATGCACCCCAGCCCAGCAGAGTTCACCCACTTGAGCAGTGACCAGAAACAGTCTAGTGTCAGCATTCTTCAAGTAGTTGGCAATTGCAGACAGAGGCTGCCGTCAATTAAAACAGAAAGAAAGAAAGCAGCTTACAGCAGTGACAAAAAAACTGATTGCCTTTGAAAATTCATCGTGTGTCAGCTTTGTCCACAGGCACGGAGAATAATATTCAAATGTAAAGCACTGAGGAATTAAGCCAAAACTGTCAGCAGCTGTGCTGACAAGTGGGGACCAGAGGCTGTGGGCCGGGGTGGGTGCCCGGTGTCTGACAGTTCACATCTTCACTCCCCATCTCCCTCTGTTTCTTGTTTGTTCTTCCTGCTTAGAACTCTCGATGCCTTCTGAGCAATATGAACTGCAGCTTCAGAACAGCATCCCGGGCCCCCGTGGAGACCCTGCCCAGCCTGTGGCAGTCCTGGCCCAGGACACGTCGAGGGTGACCGCGCTGCAGCTTGGACAGAGCAACCTGGTCCTCGGCCACCGGAGTATCCTCTTCCCAGGCGCCGTGTCTGCATCGGCGCGTCATGTCTGCGGCTTTGAAGTCAAGTTGTTTTTCTCTCCCAGAAAGCCAGCCGAGGATAAAAATAGCCCTGTTTTCCCCCAACCGTCTGAAAATCAGAAAGAACCGAAATAGCAGCACCATTGCATGGAATTGCTCACCTCTGTGGGTGACTCGCTGGAGAGACGCCCGTGACGGGGTGGTGGTGGGAGCCCACTGTCCTCACTGCCTGCAGAGGCTGCTTTGGGCCTGCCGACCCCCAGGCTGAGGGGCATTTTCCATGCCTTCACGTGGGCTGTTGAGGGCCCAGGGTTGTTTGTGTCCCATGCGACCTCTGCTGTCCCTTACAGAGGTTCCTCTCTGCTGGGGCAGAGCTGCAGGGCAGCCTTTGGCCAGGAAATGCTTCTGCTCCATTTGGCCTAAGCCAGGGCTGGGGGGCATTTCCAGCACCTCTTCTCTGCCTTGTGATCATCAGCTCATCCAGCCAAGCATTTGTTGTCTTGTGTTCTGTGCCTTAATCACAAACTCAGGTGTCCGCATGCAGGGTGCTTCTAGGCTGCCCAACAGCACCATCTACGTGGTTGAACCCGGCTACCTGGGTAAGTAAAACACCAAAGCAAGGGTTGGGGGTATAGCTCTGTGGTACAGCACTCACCTAGCGTACATGAGGCCCTCAGCACCAAACAAAAAAGAAGATGAGAAAAACCAACAGCTCTCAGCCCTGGCCGTTGATGTCACCTGCACGGCCAAGGCTATCAGCCCTCAGTGCGAGTTGAGAAGGCAGAGGCCTGCAGAGCAGCACGGACAGGAAGAACAGTAGAAGAAGAGGGGGCGCGTTTGAGGAAGGAGGAGAGGAGCATGCGGCAGTGAGCACCCTGAGAGCATAGCCGGGCCCGGAGGCTGTTGTGACAGGCAGCAGCTTGAGACTCTGTAGGCACCTGTGTCATCGGGAGTTACCATAGCAACCATGCCTGGGCCTGGCAGCCCGTCCTTCCTCAGACTGAGGACCACACTGAAGCTGTTCAGTGGAGAGAACCTAAGGAGTAGCAGACTCCCCAGGCCCTCTGTTCACCATCTTGTGAAGTGGTTGTCTGGTGCAGACCTGACTGACAAGGTAGAGTGACGCCAAGGAAGGTGACGTTTGCATCTCAGGAGCTGCATTGGCTCAGAAATGTTCCTCAGTGCCTCCTGTGTGCCTGGGCTGGGCTGGGCACTAGGGTTCAGGTGCGGTAAGATGGGGTGCTGGACTTGGGTTCACGGGGACTGGGGTGCAGCAGGACAGAGCTAGGGAGTTGGTAACGTTAGCGCAGGGGAAAGACTTCTGGGGGTTATGTGTGGGCAGCCTGTGCTTGCCTCAGCCGCTTCACCTGCTTAGGCCCCAAGCTAGGTGTGTGCTGCTCACCGTCATCTCAGAATAGACCTCCTTTTGCATGCTCTAGACATTTTTGGTGCTCAGGCTGCACCTGCCGTGGCCTCAGACTATACTAGTCACAAGCAAGACCTGCCCGGATCGGCCATTGTCCCAGCCTGCACCTGCGTGGCCGCAGACCCTAAGCCTTCCTCGGCTCCCCGTGAGGCCTCAGAGTCTGGACCTCCTCTGGCCTCGGCAATGGCTGCCGTGACCCCAGACAGGACAGCGGTCTCAGAGCCTCAGTCAGCCGTGGTCTCAGGCTCAGCCTTTCATAGATACCATACTAAGACTTCAGTAAGGCTCAGAACCTTCACCTGCCGTGATCTCAGAGCCCAGACCTGCTTTAGCCCGAGAGTCTGCACTCGCCATTGCTCCAGGTGGCTCCTGCCATGGCCTTAGAAGCTAGACCTCTGTGGCCTCCAGCTAGACCTGCTGTCCGCTTTGAGTCTGGATTGCTGACCTCAGGGCCTTGACCAGCCATGGCTGTAGGGTAGAGCTGCTGAGGCCTCTGCCTGGACCTGTCGTGGCCCCGGTCTAGGCCTGTCCTGCCTCAGGGCCCGGGTCTGCCAAGGCTGAGGCTTCTTGTATGTCCCAGGCTGCATCTGCTGCAGACTCAGAGTCTGGACTTCCCTGGGCCCTGCCAGACCTGCTGTGGCCCGCCGTGGCCAGCCAGCTTGGATCCACTGAGTCCTGTATCCAGTCTAATGAGTCCTGCTTGGTCACTGTTGGTCCCCGGGAACCAGCTGAAGGGCTGAGGGCTCAGAGCTGTTGTGTGTACCCCTCTCAACAGCCAGTCCTTCTCCAAGTAGAGGCCGGTGAAGAGTTGTGGGGCCCCCATATCCAGTGCCTGATTTCATCTCGCCCTCTTGCCTGTTTTTAGGGTTCACAGTCCATCCTGGTGACAGGTGGGTGCTCGAGACCGGCCGCCTGTACATGATCACCATCGAAGTGTTTGACAAGTCCAGCAACAAGGTCCACCTGTCTGACGTGAGTGCGTGCCGGGGCCCTGGCAGACTGATGAAGCAGGGTCATCTCCTGGAGCAGCTGCCCAAAGAGCAGCCCCAAAGCAATAAGGGTCCCCACACAGGAAGAGCAAGGAGGGGCCTTCCATTGCCTACCGGCACTCCTTGGTCTCTGAGACATTGTCATGGGATGCTGGGGAATCAGACCCTTCAGGCCTTGAGTCTGCAGGGGGATGCCCCCGACAGCAGGAAAAGGAACCCTGCCTCTGCCCTTCTGTCCCCTGTGCTTTGATCCCAGAGATCTCAGATCCAAGTCTGCCACCTTCCAGCTCTGCAGAAGGTCAGGAATACCTCTCGCCCTTCCAGAGGCCTGGGTGACGAGGCCGGCTTCAGTTCGCTTCCTGGCTCTGCAGTGCAGGCCAGGCAACGGGACAGTCTCTTGAGAGAGCTTCTCAGTGTCGTCAGAACATCCAGCACCTTCTTGGTGGAGTCGGATGTTTTGTGAGGACGCCATGTTCCTTTGCTGGTTTCTTTGTTAATCAGAGACTGGGACCATCACTATTTGGTTTGAAGTTAATTCTGAAGGATTTTTTTCTTTTGATGGTTCCTAGTGATGGTAGGGGAGCTGACCTGAGGACTGCACAGTGGGCTGGAACTGGAGTGGGGTGATTGGCCCATGCAGAGAAGGAGGCTAGAAAAGATCAGAGGCCAGGGTGGTTGGGGCACTGGTTTGGGGTTGCTCTCAGCCTTTCTGGTGGCTTTTGGAGACTCTGAGCCCTGGAGGGCCCTGTGGCCTGGCCTGGCTACTGCTTTGGGGTCCTATAGCTGCTTTCCTGAGTTCTCACAGAGGCACAACTTACCCATCCTTCTCGCCTTGCAGAGCATCGGGATTGAAGCTGAGCTTCCTGCTGAGTTCTTTGAGGTTCTCTCCTCTTCCCATAATGGGTCACACCATCACGTCAGGGCGATTCAGAGGGGCCAGACCACCCTCCGCGCGGCCCTCACCTCTGTGGTGGACCAGGCGAGTCTGTGGTTCCTGCTTTCCCTGCCCTTCTCCCCCACTGTGCTGCTCTCCGGATGCTGGGGAGGCCTCTCCCTCTCTGCCCAGAGCCAGGTGGTCAGGTCTTCCTGTCCTGCCCTCACTCTCCTCTCCCTGCCCCTGTGAAAGGGTCTATGCCTTCCAGGACCGGAGATGGCACTCTTGTTCTGGGAGACAGTGCTGGGCCCAGCTGGGCCCTGGCCAGGAGCCACCAGCATCCCTTCATCTGTTTTGTCTGCCCGGGACCTGCAGACTCTTACGCTTTCGGTACTGTAAAGACAGATCAGTTTTAGGTCAGAACAGTGTTTTACCAACTGGCACATTGGCACAGATGTTCCTCTTTTCCACCCCGCACAACACCCTTCCAGACCTGAAAGAGGCAGTAGCACAGGGCAGAACAGGCATGGTCCATGTCCATATCCTGCAGTGTCTCTGCCTCTGGCCCCTGAGGATTGCAGCAAATTGCTCCAAGCCTCCATTTCCCCATCTGTAAGGTGGGGACAGCCAAGTCCTTCTAACACAGGTGCCCCGAGGTCTCGGTCCAGTGGCGTTTATGCGAGCAGCCTTTACAGACCCTCAGGCAGCTGTGCCCAGGACGCCTGAGGAGGCTGTGGGCTGTCATCTTTTCTTCACTCCCACAACACGGAACCTACCGATTCCCAGGGAGGACCAGGGGCTAGGAGGATCTGCTGGTGACGTGGTTGTCACGGTGACACGCAGCACTCACCCCTTGTAGGATGGAGGGGTCCATGTGCTACAGGTGCCCGTGTGGAACCAGCAAGAAGTGGACATTCACATCCCCATCACCCTGTATCCCAGCATCTTGACGTTTCCTTGGCAACCGAAGACAGGCGCCTATCAGTACACGATAAAGGTACCGGAGACCCTGGGTGTCGTCCTCCTTGGGCTGTTTCCAAGGAATTGTGGCTGTTCGTCTGTCAGGTCACTTGCAGCATCACCCTAGTGGAGAGAGCAGTTTTAAATCAGAGCTGTTCGGGCTGCTGTGCTTCGAGAGATTTCCACCACAGCCATGTGTTTAATTCATAGGGGAAAAAACACAATAACTGAAACAGAAAAGAAAGTACTATGAAGAAATCTGGAATAGATCAGAGTTCCACTGAATCATTTTTCTGAAAAAGTTCCATTTTTGGAACTGTACGAATACACTTGGAGAACAACGTGAAATTCCAGGAGAAAACGTGCGGCCACGTCACACACCGTGTCCCTGTTTGTTGGTATTTGTGTGCCCACGTGGCCTTGGCCAGCAGGGACTGACTCAGATGGGACTTGATCCTGGGTCAGCTGAGTCCCCATCATTCTGCAGGTGGCTCCATGGCCGGGGCTGGTCCTTCTCCACCCTGAGGCCTAGGAGATGCCATCAGGTCCTGGGACCCTTGTCCTGGCTGTGTGGTGTGTGTGTCAGGCAAACAGGAAGTGAGATAGCACAAAGGGAGCCACTAGCAGATGCTGGCTGACACCATGGTGTCCATGCAGAGGACACGTGTGGGGGGTGAGTGTGTGTGCAGGTGTATGTGAGGGTAAGTGCACGCACATCTGTGTGTCTTGAGATATGAGGGTGACCGGGTGGTCAGACGACGGCTGAGTGTGCGTTGGCTAGCGAGTGTGAACATGGGTGAATGTGTGTCAGTGCTTGAGTGTGTAAGCAAAGACGTGACCGAGCAGGTCAGTGAGTGTGAGCATGTGGGTGTGAACGGATACATGTGGGTGTGGGTAATGTGTGAGCTTGTGACTGAGTAGGTGTGGGTAATGGGTGAGGGTAATGTGTGAGCTTGTGACTGAGTAGGTGACCATGTGTGGGTAGACACTGGCATGGGGGGAAGTGTGTGAGCGCGAGTGTGTACACTTGTCCCGACTTCGTGCCTCCTCATGCAGGGGGAGCACAGAGGGCTGGTGGATCCATGGTGATTTTCCTCCCTAGGCCCATGGGGGCAGTGGGAACTTCAGCTGGTTGTCATCAAGCTCCATGGTGGCCACGGTCACCGTCAAGGGTGTGATGACCACAGGCAGTGACATCGGGCTCAGTGTGATCCAGGCGCATGACGTCCAGAACCCGCTACATTTCGGTGAGATGAAGGTGAGACGCTGGGCAAGTCAGCCCCTGGGGAGCTCGGGGATGGGGTACCACTGCCTCCCCATTACCTACCACCTTGGTCCTATGGCCCACGTTGGCATATGTGAGGGGTTCAGGGCTCAGCCCAGCCCTGTTCTTAGGAGCTCACAGGCAGGGGAGACAAGAGCCCCAGGAGACAGTGACAGGACCACAGGGCCAGCCACCTCAGAGCCAGGCTTCCTGGAGGGGGTCCAGAGGACACAGGGGACCAAGGCCATCAAAGCCATTTTGGAAGGGGCCCCGTGCCCAAAAGATGTGAATCTCAGAGTGGGTGAACCCTGAGGGATGGGTTGTAAATTCAGAGAGGAGGGGATCCTGGGGCTCCCCAGCACAGCTGGGCTGAGTCAGGGCAGAGTCAGGGTTTCCTCTCACAGGTGCGGCCCCTGGTACTGACACTGAGCGATGTGGGGTCGTCTCACTGAGCGGTGGTGGCAGGTGGGCTTATCACCTGTGTTGAGCCCATCCAGCTGCACCTGACCGCTGCTCTGGGTGTCCCCTTTATTGCCTTACCAATGGCAGAGGTGGAGGCCCCAAGCATCCAGTCACCAGCGTCTCCTATGTTACCTGGGGTGAGGTTTTACGATGCACATGAAGACAGCTGTAATTCTCGCTGAGGCCCACCCCAGAGGCCCTTTGCAGAAGCAATGACTGCCCAGACTTGGGGTCCACTGGGACCACCTTTCCCTGGCCCCTTCTTCCTCTTGGGAAAGGTGCAACCTCTGACCCATGGTGTCACGATTAGGACGTAGCTTCTGGGCCAGACTCGGGGTCCCACTTGGCTTCGCAGTTGTTTTGGGGCTGTTGCATCCATCCTTGCACAGGGTCCTCTGCAGCACAGAGAGGTGGTGATGGTGGGCTTTCAGAATGGAACCTTCCATGTGTCACGTTGGCTTTACAGGAACACAAGCTGCTGTTGTCTCTCTTGCTGTCCCCAGCCAAATGACCAGTGCTCTCCTCAGAAACTTTGTGAGCTCAAATCTGACCCGTGCCCACCGCCACCATCTTTTGGGTACACCCCAGTACCTCCCCACTGCACACTGAGCTGCGGGTTGTGACCAGAGGGGAAAGTGAGGGCACCCTGTGAAGTCCCCTAGCTCAGCCAGACAGCAGTGTCCTGCAGGTGCTGGCCCCTGCCTCTCAGACCCCTCTCGTCACTGCCCACGCCCTACCCTACTCTGCCGCTGGATCGAGCCACACCCAGAATGCTTCCCCAGGACTTTACCTGGTGGCCTGTGACCTGACTGTCGGGTCAGAGCTTCTCAGTCACCTCCTCTGATGTTCGGTTCCCTGAGTACCCCCTCCCAGCCCAGACCCCTTCCTGACACGTCCTGGCTGCCCCTCCACAGGAGCACTCAGACACCCAGCTCCCAGGCTCCCTCCTCTCAAGGAGGCTGATGGTTTTGGGCCTCACCCTGCCCTCCAGGTATACGTGATTGAGCCCAGCAGCATGGAGTTCGCCCCATGCCAGGTGGAGGTGCGTGTGGGCCAGACGCTGGAGCTGCCCCTGAGGATCAACGGTCTCATGCCTGGAGGGACAAATGAGGTGGTCACCCTGAGCGACTGCTCCCACTTTGACTTGGCAGTGGAGGTGCAAAACCAGGGCGTGTTCCAGCCTCTGCCAGGTAAACCCACGCTGCTGAGATGGGGGCATTGGGGCCAGAGCGGGTTCTCAGTTTGGGCCCTGCAGGTTCCTACAGCGGACTCAGGGCGACAGATGGGCCATAGGCCGAGGAGCAGCAGTGGTCCCTCTTCCCCCTCAGCTCAGGTCTGCACTGAATCTCACCTGTTGTGTGACCTCTGGCGAATCACCACCACTCTGGGCCTCAGTTTCCACATCTGATCCCAACTCTGAGGAAGGGGCTAAATCTGGTTCCCTCTTAGGCAAAAGCAACTTACAGGAATGGAAGAAAATACCTGCAAATTATTTACTTGACAAGGAAGGGAGTAATACCTAAAATGTATAAAGAACTCATACATGTCTACAACAGAAAAACAGTGCAAACCAGAAAAGGAGCTTGAGTAGACATTTCTCCAAACACGGTATATAAATAGCCAACAAGCCCGTGAAGAGATACTCAGAACTCATTATCAGAGAAATAGAAATGCAAGTCACCATGAAAAACCTTGCCCTTAGGATGTCTGCTATCAAAACAACAAAATAACCTGTGTTGGCGAGGGTGCGGAGAAGCTGGAACGGTTTTGTACTATTAGAAGGAATTATAAAAGGGGCAGCCGCTGTGGAGAACGGTATGGTAGTTCCTCAAAAAATTAAAAGCTAGAATTACCTTGTGATCCAGCAATCCCATTCCTGGGCATATTTCCAAAGGATTGAAGCACAGCCTTCAGGAGGTGCATGGAAACCCGTCTTCATAGCAGCTTTACAGTTGCTACAAGGTGGAGGCAGCCTTCGTGTCCACCAGAGCTGAGTGAAGAAACACAATGCCGTGCTTGTGTGTCTGGACCCAGGGATATTGGTCAGCCTTACCGAGGAAGGAGAGTCGACCGGGGGCAACATCAGTAGATCTCGAGGCTGTGGTGCAGCGTGAAATGAGCCGGTCACCAATGCTGCATGACTGCACTTCTGTGAGGTCCTGAGAGGGGTCGGATTCAGGAGCCGGAGCAGAATGGAGAGTCCAGAGACTGAGGGTGGGAAGGATTGGCCACTCTTTGCCCCCCGGTCCTAGAGTTTGTTTGGAAAGCTGAAAAGACTTGCGTGACAGATGGGGTCGATGGTCACGCAACTGTGTGAGTGTCCGAGTGCTGCTGGGCTCTACACATGAAAACTGCTAAGGTCTGTGTGTTTTTTCCCAGAATTGAAATAAATAAGCTTTAAAAAAATTGAAAATTGAAGGAATATAGCGCCAGGGATGTGGAGCACCTGCTAGGAGCAGTATAGATTGATGCTGTTTGGGGGGAGATACTTGGCAGGATGAGTAGAGCTATGCATGGACACGACCCCCGGCCTAGGGGTCCCCTCTCTTGGACACACGACACATACTGAGCACGTCTTCCAAAAGGAAGGCTCTCAGGTGTTCACATCAGTACCACATCACACACCCGGAACCGTAACAGCTCAGATGTTCCTGCTTTCCCGGGCATGGATTGCTGTCCACCCTTGTAGCAGGACAGCTGTAGTAGATGTGCGGTAGAGGACGTGTGCTGTGTGCACAGTGAGGAGCCTCACTCGCAGTAGAGTTGAAGCCAAACGCAAGAGCACATCTCTGGGGAGGGCCTGGGGGCCAGGAGGGTGTGCAGGAGGTCCTGGGAGGGCCCCAGGTGTCCTCCTTGACCCAGGTCCTGGGTGGTACAGGGTGTGCTGACTGTGTGCAGGAGAATGCCATGAAGTGATAGGTGTACGTTTGGTACAGGACTCAGGATTGCTTGATTGTGTGCTAGGATGGGACCCAGGCCCCTGAGCACGCTGGACAGGCACCCCTGACACCTAGAATTTCTAAGTCAAGACAAAATCCAATGGTGTACAAAGCCCAGAGTGAGAGGGGCCAATGTTCCCCACAGGGCGGCTTCCACCCGGGTCTGAGCACTGCAGCGGTGTCAGGGTGAGAGCCGAGGCCCAGGGCTCCACCATGCTCCTGGTGAGCTACACGCACGGCCACATCCACCTGAGCGCCAGGATCACCATCGCTGCCTACCTGCCCCTCGAGGTGAGCCAGGGCCCTGCCCTCTGCCACCCCCTCTCCACTGGGGATTCCTCGAGATGGGGTGGGCATCTGTGGCATCCCCTGTCCCATGGACCCCACCCTCCAAGCGGGCGGGGACCCAGCCCTGCCCCAGCGCTGCCTGCCCAGGGACTCGAACCTTCTCCCACTTCCTTCCCCAGGCTGTGGACCCCTCCCCTGTTGCCGTGGTAACCCTGGGCTCCTCCAAGGAGATGCTGTTGGAAGGGGGCCCCCGACCCTGGGTCCTCGAGCCATCCAAGTTTTTCCGCAACGTCACCTCTGAGGACACGGACAGCATCAGCATGGTTCTCTTGGGCCTCCCTGCCTCCCGGAATTACCAACAGCACCGGATCCTTGTGACCTGCCAGGCCTTTGGCAAGCAGGTGAGAGGGCAGCTGAACACAGCACCACTTTCTTTAACCCTCAGAGGAAACCTGAGAATGCTCTTGTAGCCATCTAACAACCAGGCAGTCTAAGGTCAGTGATGCAAGATGGCAGAGTCAACAGCACGCAGGCGGGGTGGGTACAGCGGTTGCAATGCCCTCTCCAGAGACCCTCGCTTTCGTGACCCAGCCTGTCATTGTGACTTCCCCTTGAGGGGTTTGAGATCAGGGTCTCAAAGTTGGATGACTCCAGAGTGAAGTGTTATAAAGGAGTGCGTGAGCTGAGGCCCCAGGCTGGTGCATCTCCGCATTTGAGTGTGAGCTGCAAAGCCTGATGTTTTTGCATGTGGAGTCTCTTAGTGCTTTTGCTTTGTTTTCTTTGTGTTTTAATGCCTTAAACCAAAACCAGCAGTCAGACTGCTGAATGAGTTGAACCAGTGCATCTGTGAATCCCACAGAGCCTGCCTGTCTGGATGGGCGTGGCAGCAGGCTGTACAGGCCCTCTGGTGCCTGGCACTGGTTCCCAGGTCTGCTCAGCTCCCAGGGCTCCCAAAGTGGGAGGAATCAGGAAGTCAGGTGGGAGGTCAGTGTGAACTGGGAGGGCAGGACAGCGCCCACTTTGGGGGACAGTGAGGAATGCCCAGGCATGTGTAATAGTGCAGAGAACACAAAGTTAGCTAAAATGTGCCGTGCTCCTTATAATGTCGGCCACACCAAGACTGCACCAGTATAATCAGAGAAGTACATAGAGTATGCTGGGGAAATCCATGAAATATGAAGAACAGTAAACATAATACTAAATCACAGTAACAAGAAGACAGCTAATGATGGATTGAATTGGAAAAGTGTCCCTCACATTCCAGCTTGACTGGGCCATCCTGGCCCCCCAGGGAGGGCCCCTTGAGACCTCCCTACTCCCAAGCTCAGAGCTTCCTTCCTGGGCATCGAGGACAGAAGGAAAGGCAGACAACAGTCAGGGTCAGGAAGGGTGAGGGTCTGCTGGTCCTGTCTGCGCTGCGCAGTAGTTGTGTGTCACTGGGAAGGTAGCTGGACCTGGTGGCGAGGTCCCAGCTCCAGCAGCAGCCGCCCTCTTTCCTCTCACAGCAGCCCGCGCTCCTCTCAGAGCTGAGCTTCCAGCCCCTCCCAGACAGTCCCTTTTCCACGCCCTCCTGAGGATCTGGGTCCCATCTGCAGCATGCATGTTCCTGTTCCCATACCTCATTCTGATGACTGTTGGCAAACTGGGGTGGCCCCCAGGAAGTTGAGTCTGCTGATGCAGCCGCAGGGTTTCCCTGGGGTCCTGAAAGCAGAAAGTGATCCTCAGTTCACCTCTTTCCTTTGCTGTTTGCACAGGCTCTGGGACCCCCATGAGTGTTTGTCGGCAGTACTGACAAAACGCTCTCCATCCCATCCCCCAGCTGTGTGAGCATCCTGGGGGCGGGGGCAGCATCACTCCTCCCCTACAGCGGAGAGCGGTGGGCACTCACACCCGGATCTGCCTGGTCCTTCTGCCTCAGGTCATCTCCCTCCTGGTGGGGAACAAGCCCAGCATCACCAACCCCTTTCCTGCGGTGGAGCCCGCCGTGGTGAAGTTCGTCTGTGCCCCACCATCCAGACTCACCCTCACGCCCATCTACACCAGTCCCCAGCTGGACCTGTCCTGCCCACTGGTGCAGCAGAACAAGCAAGTGGTGAGTGTGGGCTGCTCTGGGGTGGGAGGTGATGTCACTGCCCGCTGGGCAGAAGGACCTCGGCCACCAGCTAGCTCGACACACACATTGAGTGCAGCAATGGCCACGGCTCTGCGCTGCACCACCTTGACCTCACAGCCAGCCCCACCAGACTTACCGGGGGATCCAGGGCCTGGAGAGGGTGGGTGACTCTCTGAAGGGCAGCTGCGGCAGACAGTCCCCAACTTACCATGGTACGATGGCGTGAAAGTGATAGGCACTGGTTAGAAGCCACCCTTGGAATTTTGAATTTGGATCTTATCCTGTGCAGGTGATGTGGGGTCCAATTGTCTGTCTCTGGGTGCTGGGCATGGCAGCGAGCTGCCACCCCTCGGTCACCAGGGGAACACGAAGCACTCTACCTGGTGCTGTGTTGTGTGTGTTACACACAACTTTCAGCCCTTTGGTATGAAACGGGCTTTGGGCTGGGCCTGATCAGTGGGCCAGGCCAAGCTGTAATGTTCAGCGGGTCAGGAGTATGACCAGCGTTTGAGCATAAGATGCGTTCCTCTTACAATGGGTTTGTCATCCTAAGTCCAAGAGCATCCTTCACAGTGGCACTGGGGAACATGGTCCCCTCCGGCTCAGCCTCGCTGCCCTCCTCTGCCAGGCCCTTGGGAGCTGGAAAACCTCTAGTGTCCTCTGTGAGTTGAGAGCACTCGTGGTGTGGTGCAGGGCTGTCTGTGCAGAGCATGGTGGGTACTGCCGAGGGGAGGTGACAGCTACAGCATTGTCTGGGATGGGGGGTGGGGGTGTTGCCATGGTGAGCGTTGGGAGGGGACAGAGTCCCTGGGATCGTGCGGACAGCACAGGTGGAATGCAGAACCCATGGGATGATCTCCTGGGACTTGGGATCCAGCCAGTCCCTGGTCCCTGCATTCGGAGTCCAGGCTCTGAGACTGGACCAGCTTTCTGGGGTGTGAGGCGGCACCAGCTTTTCTTCACTCAGTGCATCCTTGTGCCACAGCCACTCTGCCACTCAGCAGCTCTGGCTCCTGGAATACAGAGTGACCTGGACAGCGAGGAACCTGCCCGAGGAGCTGACAGGGACACCGGTGGTCCAGAGATGGGGGTGCCGGGAGCCACCACTGAAGGGAGACAGTACAGGCAGTGGCAGGATGAGGCTGCTGCAGGAACGGCTGAGCAGGGGAGCCAAGCTAGCAGAGCTGAGGGAAGGCCCCCCGTGAGAGCAGAGGCCTGAGGGCAGAGCCAGACAGTGCCCAGAGCAGCTCCACGTGCTGAGAGCCCCCACCTGCTGCCTCATCTCGCCTCTGCCATGACTGTCTCGGAGGCCTAGGTCCTGGGCACCTCCTCCACAGGTGGGGCTTGGGACGGTGGTCTGCACAGCTGCACTGCAGGGCCTTCTGGACGACCCCTGGGCCTCGTGCTTCACTGCAGCCCCCGGCATGCTCCTGGGCTCCTGCACAGGGAACTGAGCCTCTCCCAGGCCCCATTGCCACGGGCCAGGAGCTGTGGGAGTTGGGTCCCCAGTGAGTGAGGACAGCATTGCCTTTCTTCCAAATGTGTCCTTGAAGCTAGAGGGAGCGCCTGGCTACGGTGTGTGGGGTTTGGGAAGAAGCCAGCCTCCTGCACGCCTGCTGCCTGACACAGATCAGAGCTCTCCAGCTTTCCGGCCCGGAGATGGGACCCGCCCCCCAGCTTGGAGCCTGAGCCGCTCCATTTGCCCCCGGGCTGGTCCCATCAGGGTCCCTTAACAGTAAGAAGTCTTGGCGTTTGGCTCCAGGTGGGGACAGGACCATCCAGGGCAGGACCTGCACCTCTGTTCCCCTTCATAGGGGCTCCGTGCCCATGGCCGTGGGGAGCTGGCATCCACCGCGGCTCAGGCCTGGGTGTTTGTGGCATGGAGTGAATGAACATCCGAGCCCCAGATCAGTGTGTCCAGGGAAAGGCTTTCCTCTCCTGACAAGTGGCTCTAACGAGGTGAAAGTCTTGAATAACTTCCATTTTAATGTTTTCATTTTTTTACAGATGCATAATAATTGTACAGCATCGTGGGCTGCAGCGTGATTAATTCAATACTTGTCTACAGTGTATAATGCTGGAATTCAGAAATGAATATTTCACCCCTCCTTAAACACTTTCATTTCTTTGTGTTGAAGTGGTAGACCGGTCCCTTACAGCTCTTTTTGTTGCCAGTGCTAGTCATCCTACCGTGCTGTGGGACAGAAGTGTCCAGTGGTATTTCGGCATCTCCAATCCATCCTCTCTCTGTCCCTCACCCCTTCTGCATTTTAACTCACTTTTCTGTACAGAGCGAATTCTCCCCAGGGGGAGGAGTAACACCGCGTTCGGTCAGGACCCTTTGGGAACACCCAGCTTACCAGGCTCCCCTGACTGAGGCCTGGAACAGCCCCGGGTGGGCCATGTTAGGACCGACGGCCCAGGTCCAATCCGAGTGGCTGTGGGACTCCCTTTGAGTGACGGCGACGGTAGCAGAGGCCCTGGAGTTGGGGAAGGGGAGGGTGTGACCAGGACAGGATGTCATCATTATACTTTTTGCTCTTGGTCTCTGCCCAAGCCTGCCCTTGGCTCCCCATTCCCCGTGAAAGGCCAAAGCCTCATCTGCAGCCCTGCGGGCTCTGTGTCCCAGCCTCTGGCCCTCTGCCTCCTACCACACTCGGTCTATTCCTGGAATGTGCCATGCAGGTCTTGCTGGGTCTGGGGCTGGCTGCTCCCTGGGACTTGCGTGGCCCCCTGTTCCCTGGCCCTATGCCTCCTCCCTGCTTCCATCTTCCTTTTCCCTTCTTGGTGGAGCCCTCTGCCACCTTCACTTTACCTGCAGGTCCACCCCTCAGCCTTCCCTGTTCTGGCTGCCTCTTGCCTGCCCTCCGCATTCTCTGTGTCCTGAGCTGCAGGACCTGCTTACCTGGCTCTGCCCTGAATCAGTCTGTCTCATCAGCTCCCTCGCCTCAGCAGGCTCTGGTGCCCGAGAAGCTCGGGGTCTGCTGCCTCAGGAAAGTGCCAGCCGTGGGGGTGCTGTCTGGGAGAGCAGGTGCCCCTCAGAACAGGAAGCTCACGCTGCTCAGTGACAGGAGGAAAAAAGCCTCATGAGGGCTGCGTCTTCTCTGTCGTGAAGCATCATCTACGACCCACGCAGGCCACATCCCAGTTGGGGTTTGCCTGTCCTTTCTGCCAGCCAGACCTCCAGTTTAGCCCCTCTCTGGTCACCTCCCTGAGCCTTGAAGGTGATGGTCTGTCTGCGGATCTCTCAGTGGGCTGTGTGTCTTCGGTGTCAGCAGGAAATAATGGCTCTCGGACATGGAGTTGCCGTGTGACCCATTAGTCCTCCGCTCCCCAGCCATGTGCCAGCCATTCAGGAAGGGCCCCTGTGATTTGCGGTCTCATTAGGGAACCTTGGGAAGATATATCCCTGCCATGCATCGCAGGTACAGGATCGATTTAATTTTACAGCTGTCCAAATCCAGAGGCCACTCAAGATGTGTCTGCAGAGTAAATTATTGGTGAGGTGAGACTCCAGGATGGAGTTGACTGGTGGGAATGACAAAGGGCACCAGACTGCGGCCTCATCTGGCTCTCCAGGCAGGTCGCTGAGCATTTGATTGCCATGGATGGGTACCTGTGGCTGCTAGGAGACAGAGCAGCTGGTGCCCACCTCAGGCATCAAAGAGAAGCTGCAGAGTCAAGCAAGGACTTTGGGTTTTATAGCCAGATTGCTGAGTCCCACCTGGAGACCTGAGTGACCTTGAGCAAGTTGCTGACCGTCCCTGAGCCTCAGCTTGCCTGGTTATAAAATGGGGACAGTGGCGGTGCCTCCCGTGGCCCTCCTTGGAGGTCCCGCCACTCAGGAGTGTGTTTGGCACAGTGTTGATGTCCTTTCCTGGAAGAGAGGATTTCCTACCCAGGGTTGCAACTAGAAGAAGGGGTGGGGTGTCTGCAGCAGGCCCTGCTGCCCCTGTCCACACTCACAGCTCCCTGGCTCGTGTCCTGTGGGGCCACAAAGCCCTTCGCATGTGTGGAGATGGCGCTGGCCTGCTATTAGGAAGGCTGCCTTTGGGATTCGCAGCACGCTGGGCTCAGGTTCTCTGGGGACAAGGGCGCTTCTAGAGACGAGGAGGCACCCGTCAGAGACAGACCTCTCCTTAGCCATTTGGCTGGGGACAACACGAGCTCATGGTTCACCCACAAAAATCCGTGCATCTCAGGGTCTCTGGGACCCAGCTTTGTGTCACTATTATCTGAGTTCTAAACTGAGGCTATGGAGTGGCCACCAGGAACCATTCAGGAAGGAAACAGCATAGCACATGATGTCCCTACATTAATGCTTCTGCCTAGCACTGTCACGGGTCATTTGTCATAGTTTACTGGCTGGAATCACTGGCACAGTCACCCCAAGGGTCGGAGAGGACAGATGCCCCCAATCGACGTGTTCCTCAACAGAGAATGAGCCACTTTGTGAAGGATTGCGTGGCGGCCTGTCCCCCTACTTGTGTGGTAATTATGATGACACGTCTCTCTGGAAGGACCTTGCAGGACTTACATTTAAAGCAGTCCAGGAGGTGGCTTATAAGTGACTCCCCTGTGTCTGTGTCAGCGGGATGTTCGTACCTTCCGGGACCAGAGGTACAGCTAGGGCCAGTGCGTCCTCTGCAGCATGGGGCTCACTCCTGCCTCCCCAGGGCACTTGAGGATCCACTGGAACTTGGCTGTGAAGGCTTCTTTGCAACCCTGATGTCTTAGGTGTTGTCAGGGGCATTTGGCATTTGTATGCAATCATGGGGGACACATCCTGGAAACACTGAGGTGTGCGTGGGCCTGGAGGGTGGCAAGGGTTGGGGATGGTGGAGACAGAGGGGGGAAACAGCCAGGCCGGGGTGGGGGTTCCAGGCCTGGTTCCGGTCCTCTTGTGTGAGGCCATCCTGTGCATTGCAAGGTTTTTAGCAGCATTGCTGAGCACTTCTACTGAATGCCAGTTACACTACCCACCCTCCACATATGACACAAAATTGCCTCCAGACTTCGCCAGAGGCCCTCATGGTACTTAGAGCTGTGGCCTGGATCCAGAGGCTGGGTTGGACAATCTTGATAATCCTTGGTGCACCTTGGTGGCCAGAAGTAGGGAAGATCTCCCTCACCAGGACCCACTGAGCCGTGCACGTACCTCATCCTGGCTATGGTCACAGCCTCTGACGTTCACCTTTCGTAGGTTCCAGTCTCCAGCCACCGCAACCCTCTGCTGGACCTGGCTGCCTATGACCATCAGGGCCGCCAGTTTGACAACTTCAGCTCTCTGAGTATCCAGTGGGAGTCTGCCCGGCCACTGCTGGCCAGCATCGAGCAGGACCTGCCACTGCAGCTGGTATTACAGGATGATGGGAGCGGTCAGAAGAAGTTACACGGTGAGCCAGGGTCCTGAGCCCGAGGGCCCGGGGCAGAAGGATGGAAGGCCAGTATAGCCCCAGACAGACACAGCTCTGTTAGAGCCCCAGCTCCCGGGCCTCCCCTTCATTCAGAGCTACAACTCAGGGCGGTGTGAGCTTGCTGCCCTCGTTTCATCTTCCGTCGTGTGGGGCCGGCTCTCAAGCTCCAGGACCCAGAGCAGGGAGTCTCCACTACTGGGTCACAGAGCAGACCCAACCCGGCTCCTAGACCTGTGTCCTAGCACCGCGCCGTGGCCCACACATGTCTGTCATAGCCAGCAGCTTCTGTCTGCCCCACTCAGCTCAGCGATTCCTTGGCGTTGCTCTCCTTGGTGTAATTATGTAGTGATTGATTTTCAGAAAAAACTTTAGATCAGTGCTTGGGGGGCATGCCCTGAGGCCAGTGTTCAATTTTGGTTCCCCTCTCCGGACTCAGGTTTGCAGGCCATTTCAGTCCACAAGGAATCAGGAGTAACAGCCATCTCTGCCACAGCGACTGGCTACCAGCAGACCCACCTCATCGCAGCTAGAGCAAAGCAACCGGTACCTCCCCGGGGCCACCAGGGGCAGGGCCGTGGGCAAGTCCGGGGCACCCCCTGCTTCTGCCGGAGTCCTGCCTGGTGTCTGAGGCCCTTCACCCCTCACTGGGCCACAGCTCCTTTCCCTAACCCTGCAAGTGGCCTCCTGAGCCTCCCGGCTGGGCCTGATACTAACATTCTTGGACCTTGGGCTCACTAATCCCTGTGGGCATCTGGCTTGTGGTGCCATTCAAGGCTAACTTTGAGCTCTCTGCTCTCCTGAGAGCGTCTGTCCTGCTCAGACCCCTTATGACCTGCAGGACCTGTGCTGCTCGCACTCTGGAACCCCTTTCCGCCCTGGCCTCGCCCTTTCTTCTCTTGTCAGAATAACATATCACCACAGGTAGCCCTGCAGGCCCCACACAGTCCCTGGCATGGGACAGTCATACATTGCTTCAGGACAGGTGCACACAGTTAGGTGATGTCACTGTGTGTGACACTGTAGCATGTGACCACACCATCTGAGGCAGTACAGCGTCTGTAGGTGGCATGGTCATAGGGGACCACATTGCAGGTGTGATCTGTCACTCACCCAAATGTCACTGTGTGTGGCTGTGTCACATACAGTGCTCTCCCTCCAGTGACACGGGGCAGAAAGCAGATCTGTACAGTTCTGAGGAAGTGAGGGTTTTCCTGTCCCTTCCCTGAGGCCTGGCCTGCACCCTGGCTGTGTCAGCTTTGCTGTGTGCAGCTGGCGTTTGCCCTGAGGCCCTGAGAGTTGGGGTGCAAGTGTGAGTTGCCCAAAAGGATGCCAGGGGACTGACAACTAAGCAGCACCATTGATAACCACCTCCCGGTCCCCAGAGGAGGAGGTGGCGACTCATTTCACCTGGACAGGGCTAAAGGGAGGCCTCTGAGGGGATGTGGCTGTTCCCTGGGCTCGGGAACACTGTGATCTTTTGGGGGTTGGTGTCTGGGACACAGAAGGTGGCCTGCAGTGAGGGGGTGGCTGGTGTGGCTGTGGCTGTGATGATCTGATGAGGGTGACCTTGCCCCTGCAGCGTGACCCTTTCCTGCCTGTGTCGGCCTCCATTGAGCTCATTCTGGTGGAGGACGTGTGGGTGAGCCCCGGTGAGGTGACCATCTACAACCATCCCAGTGTCCAGGTACGGCCTCATGCCCTCCCCAGCCTGCCTGGGCGAGGGCCACTGTGGGAGGACCCTGGTCACCCACGTGAGCCTCCTGTGCCCATTTCTCCTCTCCAGGCCGAGCTCCATGTCAGAGAAGGCTCTGGCTACTTCTTCCTCAACACCAGCACCACAGACATCGTGAGGGTGGCCTACCAGGAGACCAGGGGCGTCGCCACAGTGAGTGTGGGCCACCAAGCCCAGGGTGGCTTTGATTGCTCCTCCGGGCTGCTGTGAGGTGGGGTTAGCAGATGATTTAAAAGCTGGTGCTAAATCCCATGAACTGTGCAGTTAGCAAGGTCTTCCCATTGCCTGATTCATTCTGCCAGTCTCGTCTTTCCCACGTCACCTTTGTGGTTTCTGTTCCATGTCCACCAATTAGCCACACTGTTGGTGACCTAACAGTGTCCTTTCAGTCACTCTTTCCATGAAGATTAAAATAATACATACGCAGCACCAAGCTGTAAGGGAATTTCTGTTTCAAAGATGTATCTGCTTTTTCGCTTTCTCCAGATTTCTTACTTGACCCTGTCCCTACACTGGCTAATGGTGACTTGGCGGTACACAGGGTGTAGAAAAATTTGGCCGCCTTGTTATTATTTTTTTTTAGTCTTGGTGCCCTAAATGGTGCTCCCCCATATTGCAGTGTAGGCTGTGGGTTACTATCAGTCATTTTCACTTAGCCATTCGCTTCTTACGGAGTATTTATTTGGGTTGTTTAAAGCTTTAGTTTCTCTTTTAAAAAATGTAGTCAAACACAGAATAAAAAGTGAAAACAAAAAATACAATCTCAGATGTCCACATCTCTGCTTAGATGGGTTATTAGGCAGTTGCAAAAACTGAGCCTCGTTTAAAAGGAGACTCTTGCTACTGAATATTTAAAAATGAACCCCGGAAGCCATAATCATAAGGCAGCCCAAAACAAAGACAACGGCAGTGACACCCATAATAATAATAATCCACAGCAGAGTCCTCCAGTCTCAGCTCGGCTGTGGCCTGTGCGCTGCTCCAAGCCCAAACTGTCTTTCCCTTGGCTGAGAGGGGCCGCTGTCCCTGTCCCTGGACTGTCCTGTGGGGCTGTCACCAGGCAGGCCTTTCCCCAGCTGCATAAGAAGAGGCTGGTGCTGCTTGGTGCGTGGTGGGACTTCAGCTGGTACAGTTCACGGGGACAGGGCAGGCTCCTCCCTAGCTGGACTGTCCTGCAGACTCTGTCCTTCTCACTGGGCCTTGCCTCCCACGCATGAGAGCCCTCGTCAGCTAACAACAGCGTGAAGTGAGCTGACACCCTGGGGAAGGCGTCTTGGGAATCCACCTCTGCAGTGAGCTGGTCACGGAACCCGCTCAGACACAGCCAGGCCCCTCTCCACGGTCGCACACAGAGTTCATGGCATCGCCTCGCTTTCTGTGGTCTTGGCCTCAACTTCCTGCATTTCCTGTTCTCTGGCTTTTTTATTCCTACCGAGCGGCTTAACATAGGGACATCACAAAGTCTACAGCCTCTGGGTTGGGACAGGCATGAGGTAAGAAGAGTCGTGCACGGGGTGTGAGGAATAGACTTGGAGGTGCGAGTGGATCTGAGCCTCACCTTTGGTGCTGGTGACGGGGTGGTGGGGACCGTGGCAGACCGCGGTGCACTGCCACGCTCCTCTGGCTGATTGCCATTGTTTGTGATCACATCCGCTGTGGTGTGAGTCACATGCCATATACGTCACCAACTTCAAGTGTGTCATTCGTGGGCTTTAGACTCTTCAGACATGTGCAGCCAACACCACATTCAGCTTTAGAGAATTTCCATCGCCTCAAAAAGGAACCTGTATGTTTAGCTCTCACCATCTTATTCTTACACACACACACACCCTGTCCCAGATTTACCTAACCCCTAATGTACTTTCTGACTCTATAGATTTCCCTCCTTGAATATCTTGTGTAAAGGGAATCAGACAGTACATGGTCTTTTGCAAGGCTCATCCGCATTATGCTCCTTTTTTGTGGCCAGATCACATTGCATTGCATGGATGTGCCACATTCTGTGTATTTGTTCGTCCATTTGTGGCTATTTTGACCATCGTGTGTAATGAACATTTGTGTATGCGTTTCCCCATGAACATACGTTCTGAATCCTGCCGGGTATATGCCCAGGAGTGAGCTTGCTGAGTCATACGGTAACTCTATATTTATTTAGCTTTTGGAGCAACTACCAGACAGTTTTCCCAAGGGACGACCCCATTCCAAAGTCCAGCAGTTAGGGTTCTGATTTCTCCACGTCCTTGTCAACACTTGTAATCATTAGACATTCAAATTCCAGTGTAAGTGGTTTCTCCTCATTGTGTGCTTATTGCTAATTGTATATCTTCTTAGGACAAATGTCTCTTTGGATCCTTTGCCCACTTTTTTTGTCTTTTTATTGAGTTGTAGAACTTTATATTCTATTAGGTAGATTCTATCCTTTATCACATGTGACTTGTACATACTTTGCCCATTCTTTAGTTGTCTTTTTACTTTCTTGGTGACCTTGTTTGAAGCTCATAAGTCTTTAATTTTTATGAAGTACGATCAATGATTTTTTTTCTGTTGTCACTCCTGTGTTTGATATCATATCTAAGAATCCATTGTAAATTTGAGATCAAGCAGACTGTTTTCTTCAAAAAGTTTAAACATTTTGGCTCTTAAATTCAGTCTTTGGTACACTGATTTGACTTTTGTCTGTGGTGTAAAGTAAGAGCCCAGTGCTATCCTGTTGTGTGTGGCTGTCCAGTTACCCAGCACCTTCTGCTGAAGAGACTGCTCTTTCCATACTGAGTTACCTTGGTTGCCACCCATGGTGAAGAACATGGTCTGGAGATGCATGTGTTTAGTCTGAGTCTCTTAACTCTATTCCCTGGGTCTACCTATCTGTCCTGGGGTCAGAACCACATGGTTGCAAGTCCTGTTGCTTTGTAGTGAGTCTGGAAATTGGGAAGTGTGAATCCTTTAACTTTGTTCTTTTTAAAGTTGTTTTGTCTATCCTGGGGCCCTGCAAGTCTGTATGAATTCTTGAGTTGACATCAGTTTTTGCAAATGAGCCAGCTAGAATTCAGATAGGCCCTTTATTGGCATCTTAACGGTACTGTGTCCCATTTGCTAAACTAAGGCGTGGTCCAATTACTCAATCTTCTTTCACATCTTTCTGTGATGTCTTGTAGTTCTCACAATATGAGTTTTGCACTGTTTTTGTTAAATTTGTTTCTAAGAGTATTTTATTCTTTTCTGTGCTGGTTTGGGTGAGCTATTTGCTTAATTTTCCTAATGTTCATTATGAGCATCTAGATATACAGTTTATTTTTATATATTAATCTTGTGTCCTTCAACCTTGCTGAACTCTCATTTATTAGTTTTTTTAGTGGGTTCCTTAGAATTTTCTTTATACAGGATCCTGCTGTCTGTGAATATAGATAATTTTACTTTGTCCTTTCCTATTTGGATATTTATTTCTTCTTTTCTTTCCTGATTGTCCTGGCTATGGTCCTTAGCACAGTGTTGTTCCTGATCTTAGGGAAAAAGTGTTCAGCCTTTCACCACTAGCGTGCTGTGGGCATTTCATGGCTGCCCGTTAGCAAATTGAGGGAGTCCCATCTATTGCTATTTTTCTTGCAGTTTTTATCATGGAAAGGTCTGAGATTTTGTCAGATGCCTTGTCTGTGTCTCGAAATGATCATATGGATTTAAAATTTTGTTGATGAGGGTGTTTTATGTTAATTGATACTCAGATAGTAAATCAGCATTATATTCCCAGGGTAAATCCTATTGGTCATGATGTACAATTCTTTTTTTATATGTAGTTGAATTTAGTTTTCTAATATTTTATTTAGGATTTTTACATTTATATTTATAAAAGAAATTAGTCTGTCATTTTCTTCTGGTATCTTTGTCTTATGTGGGTGTCAGAGTAATATTGACTTAGAACAAACTGGAAATGTTCCTTCTTCTATTTTGGGAAAAGCTGTGTAGAATGGTAAATGTTTGGAACATTTAACCAGCGAAGTTATATAGACATGAGATTTGCCTTATGGAGAGTTTTGACACTAAATCAATTTCTTTATTTTTATAGGTCTATTCTGATTATCTTTTTGTTAGTACGTTTTGGTAGCTTACGTCTTTGTAGGAGTTTGTTTGTTTCATCTAAATTATTTAATGTATTGATTGGAGGAAGTTATTCTCAGTATTCCTTTGTCATCATTAGTTCTGTCAGTTTGTCAGTAGTTCCCCTGTCTCCTTACTGATTGTAGTAAGGTGAACCATCTCTCTGTGTTACTGGTCAGTCTAACTAAAGAATTGTCTTTTTGTTAATTTTTCCAAAGAAGCAACTTTTGCTGTCATGGATTTTTCTCTACTGTTTTTCTGTTATCTCTTAACTTTGGCTCTAGTCATTTCATTTCTTCTGTTTGTTTATGTTTACTTTGTAGTTCTTATTCGAGTTTTAAAGGTGGAAAATTAGGTTGTTGATTTGTTATCTTTTATTGTCTTTTAACAAAAGTGTCTGTTTACCATCATGTATTTCCCCCTTTGCATGGCCTCAGCTGCTTCCCATAAATATTGCTCTCTGTGTCTGCATTTTCATTCATTTAAAATTACTCTAAATTCATTTTTGCTTCTTCTTTTGTCCTTTAGTTACTGAGGAATGTTTAATTTCCAGTATTTAATTTCAGTTTTTGTCGTTGATTTCTAATTTCAATCTGTGTGGCTTGAGAATACATTTTGTATTATCTGTCATTTTAAATTCATACACATTTGTTGTATGGCCTATCACATGATCTGTCATTCTGGCCCATGGGTTGGACATACCTTTTATAACAAAAAAAATTTTTTTAAGGGTTTTGTTACTTATAAATTTTAACTGTATCATACATTTTATATTGTATACATGGCCCCAAACAATGCTTCTGTTCATTGTGGCTCAGGGAAGCCAGCGTATCTGACCCGTGGGCTGGAGGTTGGACACACTTGTGTGGATTGTTCCACGTATACTTGGGATGCATACACATTTTTCTTGTTTCTCTTGTGTAATTTTTGGTTGTAGTAATCTGAAGATGCATGTTAGGTCTGGTTGGCTCATTGTATTATTCAGGTCTTTTATTTCCTTGTGGATCAACCTAGGTGTTCTATCCATTGTTGAAAGAGAGGTGTTGAGGTGTTCCACTTTTATTGTTGAGTTGTGTATTTCTCTCTCCATTTCTGCTGCCTATATTCTGGGGCTGGATTGCTAGATGCATATACGTTTATGATTGTTGCCTCCTTCTGGCAGATTGACTCAGGGATGTTATGAAATGCTTCTCTTTGTCTCCAGTAACTTTTTGTTGTTGTTGTTTTAAAGTCTATTGTTGGGCTGGGGATTTAGCTCAATGGTTCGGCCTCCTGCCTCGCAAGCGCAAGGACCCGAGTTTGATCCCTGGTACCAAAAAAACAAAAAAAAAAAGTTTATGTCTATTTGTATGGTATTAGTATAGTGACTCTAGGTTTCTTACGGTTTATATGAAGTATTCTTTCATCTTTTCAGTATATCTATCTCTTTCAGTGTAAAATATCTCCTGTAAATAACATGTAGCTGAATCTTTTTTTAAAGTCCTAACATTCATTACCTATTGATTGAATTATTTAATCCACTTGCTTTTAATGTTTATAGTGATACTGGAGTTGTGTTTGCTGTTTTACTTTTCGTTTTCTATATGTCTCATCTCTTGTTTTTCCATTCCTCCTTTACTACTTTTGCATTAAGTCATTATTTTCTAATTTACCAGTATGATTTTGTTAATGATTTTTCAGTGGTTTTTTGAGGTATTTCCCTAGTGGCTGCTCTGGGGTTTACCATCTACATCTTAGCATCACAGCAGCTTGGATGTGTACCAACTTCATTCTCATGGAGTGAAGAAACATCAGTCCTGTGGAGCTCTGTTCTTTGTGCCTTCCCATGGTCCTGTCCATATATATATATTACATCTATAAATGTTACTGGCCCAAAGCTCCGTAGTTAAAATGATCCCTTTACATAACTTTATGTATCCAAAAGAAATTATGGAAGGGAAAGAGAGCAAGTCTATAATTACAACTTTTGCTGAGCAAACCCTCTTACCCTTTCTTGCTGGGTCTTTTTGTTTGTTCCGGTGAATCTGGTCACCATCTGGTGTCAGCTCCCTTATCTCGTACATCATTGTCTTCGCAGTCCCCCTTAGTACCGATGTTGGCAAATGTTACATTTCTGTACGTTCTGGGTCCTGAAATCCCTTATATACATGTTGTTTTGCATGATTGGTTTTAAAGTCAGTTAAGAGAGAAACATGCATTTTAGCTGTCTTTTATAATTTTCTAATTTCCTTTGCATTTGTTTTTTGTGTGGGTTGGAATTCCTGTGCAGAGTACCTGGCTTTCAGTCCGAAGAATTTTCCTTGTCATTTCTCATAAGGCAGATCTGCCAGTGACAAATTCTTTTAGTTTTTGATTGTTATCTTTATTTTCAGTTTTGAAAGATAACTTTGTCGGATGTAGGCTTATAGTTTTGGGTTTATAGGTTTCTTCATTCTTGGTTTATAGATCTTCCTGGAATTGGTTGGTTGGTTGGTTGGGCATTTTGAATGTTATTATCCAGCCTGCATTGTTCTGATAAGAAGCCAGCCCTTAGCCTTTCAGGGTTCCCTTATAAGTGATGTGCCTGTTTTAATTCTTTACAGATTTTTCCCTCTTTTTAGCTTTAATTGTTTCATTTGAAGCGCATGTCCCCTACCACTGAGCTATATCCCGCCCATCCACATTATTCAAGCTGTGGTTTACTGTTCCTCTTTGGAGGGATCACTTCCGAGGAAGGTGCTAAGATGCACTGACCTTAGAAGGCTTCTTCCCTTCCCTCCTGTGTCCCCCATTTCTCTCTGGCACACTTACTGGCCTGCAGGATGGTCTGCACCTCTAACGATGATCACTCTCTCCTTTCAGGTGATTTTACCATGTGACAGTTAACTGTGTCCGCTGCGATCGCTGTGTGCTTATCTTACATGGGTCTCATGGATCATTTTGAACGTGTAGATTAGTATCTTCTAATAACTTTAGGAAGTTTTGAGCCATCATTGCTTTAAAGATTTTTTCTACTGCCTTGTGTCTGTTCTTTTTCTGGTTTCCCCTTAGACCTATTTTGGGGTACTCAGTGCTGTCCCACATTTTTCTGTGGCTCTGGTCATTTACTTCCCTCTTTGTTCTTCATATTACATAATTTCTATCAGTCTATCTTCATGTTTGTCACTCCTTTCTCTTACATGTTCACATTTACTCTTGAGCTCTCTAATGAATTTTCAACTCAGTTATTTTACTATTCAGCTTAAGAATTACTATTCATTCTTTTTTCCAGTTTCTCTTTATGGTCTTCTCCATTTAATATGGCATTGTTATCAAATATTCTTACTTTTTAAATCTTGTTTGCTTTTTTTCTTTGAACATATTTGTAATGGTCATTGGACAGTTTTTTGGGTAAATCTGATATCAGTCTGCCATCACAGGCAATTTCTGCATCCCGCTGTTTTTCTGGTATACATGCCACACTTTCCTATTTCTTTTCATGTCTTACAATGTTCAAAAGTGGACATTTTATTTCCTGCATTACAGATACTCTAGGTACTGCTCCCTTACCCTGGAGTTTATTATAATTTGCTTGTTTGCTTTTTTTGGGTACTGCCTTATTATATATGCAGTACAAACACACACACACACACACACACACACACACACACACACATAAATACCCAACACCCAAAGTTAAAGAAGGAAAGGTTTATTTAGGCCCCTGTTTGTAGAGGTTTCAGTCCATAGTCAGCTGGCTCCAAGGCAAGGTGACAGGGCAGAGGGGAATGGCAGAGGAGAAACAGTCCATGGCAGGCAGAAGTACAAAGCAACAAAGTAGCAAAAGAGCAAGTCCGAGTGAGCTTGGCAGCTTCTTTCTGCCCCTTTTATATTCTATCCAGGCTCCCAGGCTTAGGGTGGTGCCAAACCTTTCAGTGGACTGATTTAGTAATCACCCACCGTCAATCCCAGTACCACACAGTCTACATCAAGCCACCTCTGAAAAAGCCCCATCTGTGAACAGGTGAAGCTTTGGGGGACATCTAGACACAGCCATATTATCACACTTCAGAGGATGACAGCTGGTATGCCACGGTCACCCCAGGATGACAGTGGCTGTGGGACTTTGTCTCTCTCCTCTACCACACCTCCCCTGAGGTTCACTCATTGAGGGCCTGTGCTCTGCTTTCTTCCACAAACTGCCAGGCACAGCCAGGAACCTTTGAAGGAACAGCTTCTATGGAGACGTTGGAGATGTGTGGAGACACCAGCAGGGCTCCTCCCGTTGTTTCTTTCCCCGTTTGTCTTTGGCAAGTGTGCCTCTGCTCAGGGCGGAATCTCAGGGCTGAGCAGAGATGCTGGGGCAGAGGCAACGCTTGCTTCTCTCCCATGCTGTCTGCACTTGCAGCTGTGCCCTCAGTGCAGAGGACCTCATCTCTGAGCCAGAGGCAGTGCAGCTGAGCCCCCAGTGTTCTCACAGGCACTGTGCCCAAGGGAGAGCCTCCAGTTTTAGGCTGTGCTTGCCTGAGGCTGGGTGTTAGTGGCAGGAGTGTATGGGGGGCAGGATGAGAGAGCCTGGCATTGAGGGCCTCTCAGGAAGACAGTCCCCTGCCAGGGAGCTGGACAGTTCAGGAGCTTGTGAGGGGATGGCCCCAGCGAGGAGGGCGACTCTCCTTGCTGAGCCAGAAGGAGGCGCCAGGCAGATCCTGTTTCCAGCGTGATTCATGTCCTTCCTCTGCATTTCAGATGTGTGTGAATAAACATCTCTTCATTCACTGTGTGTGGTCAGAACCACAGCCTGAGGTCTCTAGAGGAGTGGCTGTGTTAGGACTGTCCACAGTCGTCCTGAGGGGTGGCCTGCGGGCCTCATCATGCTGTCGCACAGAAACTCCAGCTGCCATTTGATGTGCAGCAATGAGGCCACATGAGGCCAGACATTCTGACTTTCCAAGAGAAAGCAGGAATCTAGTTGGGTGCAAAACACCCCTACTTTTAAAAGTTCTAGTTAGTGGGGCATGGAGGGTTAGGGGAGCTGAAGTCCCAGATGGGTAATGCAGGAAGATCCTTAAGCCCGGGACTTTCAGGGCCAGCCTTGCCAGCATAAGGAGACCCTGTCTCAAAAGAGAGAGAGAGAGAGGTTCTAGTTATTTTAATTGGGCTTTGTTTTTAACATTCCATGGTGTTGGGCTGTGTTCTCTGGCTCTCTTGTGGAGAAGACATTTTTGCACAGTGCACTACCTAGGAAAGGTGAGAAGCCATGATGTGCCCATTCTCCAGGACAGGGGCCAGGATCACAGAGGGCAGGGCCTCCTGAGTAGCCAGGATTACTGATGTGTGCCACTGTCCCAGCTCCCCAGCATTTTTTTTCCCTTTATGAAAGAAGTAATTCCCCAGCTGTTCTTCAGTAACACGCAAGGGGTGTGCCTTGTCAAGCCCTTGATAACCTAAGGAAGACCTTCAATATAAGTAACTCTGAGTACTGGAAATGTGCCTCATCTTGCTGTCGTGGAAACTAGTAACAACACCTGTCTTATCTAGTCAAGGAGTTCAGGTTAGGAGAAGTGTGGGCGGTGTGGTGACTCCTCATTGACCTCATTCAGGACAACTTGAGTTAGCCCCGTGGGCAGCCTGTGTCCAGAGAGAGACTCTTGTCCAGGTGTAGGAGTCACCAACTGACTGGACTACCTCTGTAGGTAGTGAGCACTCCGTCTCTGGAGGCATTCAAGAACCAGGATGCTTGTCTGGAAGAGTCATGGTGAGATGCCAGCACTAGAACAGGGCTTCCCCAGGAGTGCCTTGAGTCCCTGTACAGCCCCAAAATGCTGCCCTTCCAGATCACCTCTGCAGTTATGATGGAGACAAATACCAGTCTTGCCGCCCCCATTATACATGGCCACAGTAGAGCTGTCGCAGTTTCCCCCCTGTGCTGTGGACAGGTTGCTGGCATCCACGTCACATTGCTTTCGGGGCTCTTGTTGAGTCATACACAGAGCCCAGACAAATGTGGCCCCAGGAGGACCAGGCTGGCACTGTACTCTGGGAGTTGGCATCTGCGACCCAGGCCGTGGAGAACTGCTCCTGACCCAGCAGGTCCCGTGCAGCACCCTCACCGGTCTCTGCTTCCTCCTGTCCAGGGCTTGGGGTGGAGCCCTGCGCCTCCAGGTGCGGATCTCCTGTAGAGCACAGGAGGGATTTGAAACGTTGGTAATCTGTGAGAGCTGCTTCTGAAGGACACATTCACACGTTCCTTTGGCATTTTCCAGCTGCTAATTAGCAGCATTCTCATTTTCCTTAATCACAGAGACGAGAAAGCGCACAGCGGTTCCTCACTCAGCTCCTAGAAAATGCTTCCTTCTTCCCTATTGATACAGATTCGAGACACAAGAATGGCTCCTGGGTGTGCGCTGGCTGCTTCCCGGCAGTGCCTCTGCAAGACAAGTGTGTGTCGTGCACAAGGCTCTGGTGGCGGTCTTTATGCCCACACAGTGCGCCGGGCTGTGCGGGGCTGCGATTAGTTCTGCTCGCGAGGGTGCCTTTGTTTCATTTTTGGCTGGCTCACACAGAGGGGTGTTTACCTGATTTAAACTTAGGGTTTCTTTCTTCTCAACAGTTTCTTACATTTCAAAATAAGTGCTCTGAGCGTAGCCTGCATCACCATAAGAGCAAGGGGAAGGAAGAGGCCCACTGTGTGCCAAGCGAGTCACACTTCCCGTCAGTGCCTTGATTCAGCAAGGCTGCCGGGCACTGCGCTGGGGGCCAGGGCTACGGCAGCGACAGAGCTGGGACTCTGTTCCGGTCCTGCGCAGTGTAGTGTCACGGTGTCGGGCATCAGGAATGAGGGCCGTGGGGGCGGTGGCTGCAAGGCGAATCCGTGCACTTGCGAGCAGTTGTGTCTGTGAGTCGGGCGTGCGGCCTGGAGTGCACATCCGCAGCCCCATCCTCCAGGAGCCCCCAGAGCTGGCCCCCTCGGCGCCTTGATCTTTTCACGAGCTCCATCATTCCCTGTGGGCTGTGAGGGCGGGAACCCCAGGCACAGGTCTGACCCTCTTGCGTGCAGGGCTCGGCCATCGCACAACATCGCCGAGCCCACGGGAGGAAGTGGCAGCTGACAGCCAGAAGTGTTGACAGGTGCCTCGCTCCTCTCCCAAGTACCCCGTCAGGAGGCAAGTCTGAAGTGGGATCAGAGCCCAGGGAAGCAGGGAGCCGAGAGGACACGGGCAGACCTGGGGCCTGGCGAGCGCCCGCGGATGTCGGGTTCTTCATGAGCGGTAGTGCATTCGCTGTCTCCCAGCCAATGACAGGGCTCCCCCTTGGGCTCACTGCTGACATTCTCAGGTGGCACCTTCAACACTTGGAAATCGGAGCTTGTTCTCAGCATGGACTGTCCCGCCTTCTTTCCCTCCCAAGCGTCCTCACCGCGCACCCAGGGTGCAGACAGATGCTGGGAGTAGCGGGGCAGGGTGGACCAGTTTGGTCAGACACAGTGTGGTGGCCACCAGCTTGCAGCCACACCTCTGCTTCCCCGCACGCAGCTTCTGTCTCCCAAGTGGTCTCTGGGCCCCCACTGAGAGCACCATGACAGGCGTGCGTCATGGCATGGGTCAGGCCAGGCCCTCCCTCGGGGGCAGCGTGACACCTTCCCTGCTTCTGTCATCCAGAGGCGGCAAGGCGTCCATCCTCTGGGAAATGGAGTGGAAGAAGAATTGATTTCCCCACCATCATTTTATGGCTTTGTTTAAAAAATGCAGAATGGTCCCTTTGAAGGTGTGGGGGGAGCCTTTGCCTGCATTCTCCCGCACAGGTCTGGTGACGGTGGGCGCACTGCGTAATTTTCTCGCCTTGTGAAGGACGTGCTGGCTCCTGACAGCAGCAACTTCTGCATGAGCATCGTCGGATCAGGTCCTCACATTGTGTTCTCAAAGAAAGCTCTGCTCCTGTAATTCTGCGGTGGGCTTTCTGGGGGGAAATGTAGTAGTCGCTCTCAGCAAACCCAGGCACCAGTGACTCCCTGACCACCCCTTGGCCTGTATTTAATGCCAAGCCAGCCAGGGTAGCAAACAGCCTGTCATTTTGGATCGTAAGCATGACTCCCACCGCAGGGTCTTGAGTGATCTTCTTGAAGCCATCCTGTGAAATGACCCAGGCATGCCCTGTCTGTGTGGCTGTGCCCTTGAGCTGGCTCTTGGCAGCTGGGCTCCTCTCGCCATTCTTCATGACCCCAGCTCCCTGTGCCTCACTGTGGCCATTTCCTGCTGGCTCTGCTTCCTCCTCCCTTACCTGGAAGTTCCATTCTGGTTGCTGGAGGCACCCAGCCCTGCTTCCCCAGAAAGGGGAGAGTATGGAAGAGGAAGCCCCAGACTGAGAGCTATGCTGCCTGCGCTTGGTCCCCAGCACCATTCCTTCAAAGCTCTGTTCCCATCACATCATCGGGCCTCTTTCCCCATCTGTACACCAACGGGATTGGGTGAGAATCAGCTTCTGTAGTTTGTCAGAGTTCCTCAGGGCCTTGAGCCTTTATCTCATCAAGGGACACACCCAGGAGCTGTGCTGTGCTGACACCTGGCTCCCTCCCGAGGCAGCCGTGGGTTGGGATGGCCTGGAGGGGAAGGATAAGCTGAAGGGATGTCTGCATCCAGACTGAATTGCAAATGGTAATGAGCGACTAGGAGGGTAAGGGAAGCCAGCGACTGAGGGCTAAATTGTAGCCACCAGTAAGGCTGGGGAAAGAAGAGGCTGAGTGCTCTACCACTGCGCTGCACCCCAACTCTGAAGTCCTAGATCTTTGCAGTGGAGCATGAGGCCCTCAGGTTGGCAGAAGGAGCTCCCAGCTGCGAGGATGGGAGAGAAGGCCAGTGTGGCTGGGGCTTGAGAGCATGGGGCACTGTGCTTCAGCGTGAGACTGGAGCCGTAAGCTGTACCCTGCCTGCACAGGCTCTGGGCTGGGCACTGGGTGCTGACTGGCTTAACCAGGATGTAATGCGATTGCAGTTAGTTGTCTCCTTTGGGTCCGAATCCTGATGGGTTTTACAGGTTCCTGATTCTGAAATTCTACCTTTGCAGATAATAAACTGCTTACCTTATGGCTCACTCTCCTTCCCTGCATTTATCCTCCTCCCTCCCCAAATATGAGATCATAAACTGCAAGTAGCAGCATCATGTCATGACGTGAGACAGCCTGGCGTGCTCACTCACCCCCGAGCATCGTGACTTGTCGCTGCTTGCCCAGCCTGGAACACCACCCAGTTGAAATGCGTGCCCAAGCGATATGACAGGTTGCAGCAAGCCTGTGTTCAGTACAGAAACACTGAATGTGCAAATGCCCATTTTCTTCTTTCTGTAAAATGTACAGTTAGATCAGTGCTCTCTCTGTGCTTATATTCCCAGCTCATCCTGGCTGACCAGAGGCGGGCAGAGCCTCAATTGGGTTAGGATTTTTCTTGTCCAAAGGCTGGCCTGGTGGTCCCTGGCCAGTGGCTCCCTTGAGTAAGGTACTATTCAAGGCCCTATGGGCACAGAGGGGTCCTACAGCTCCGTGACCAAGATTCTCCTACCTCGCAGGTGTACCCTTTGCTCCCAGGCTCGGCAACCGTCATGATCCACGACTTGTGCCTGGCCTTCTCCTCCCCAGCGAAGGCTGTCATTCACGTCTCAGACATTCAGGAGCTGTACGTCCGTGTGGTTGACAAGGTTGGTGGAAACGTCCTGGTGCAGTCCTTGGGATGATCCGTAGAAACTGAAGAAGCCGTGCAGCTGTGACAGCGTTGTCCTCACGGCTCTTGCTGTTTCCCCTGGTTTCACTCCATGTGGAGACTACAGGGTTGCTTCTACAGTTCTATTTCCTCGTCCCAGTTGACGCTGTACGATCTGGCAATAAATCCCACTCCAGGTTGGCTCCACATCATCCTTGATGTGGGAATTCGTGTTCTCTAGCCCAAGGCGGTGACTCAGCAGCCAGGCACACACCTTGCTGGGCAGAAATTTTCTCCCCAGAACAGAAGATTTGGATTCTCTGGAATTTCAGTGTCAAGTGAATAAAGCTCGCTAATTCCAAGTGCTCTTGCAAAATGGATAAATAATAGACCGAGGTTTTTTCTTTCTTGTAAATGGGATTTTTACGATTCCAAATAGCAGAGGTGAGGCCAGGTTCCCAGAGCACTGTTGTCAGGTTCCTGTTTTTCCAAGTAGATACCGTGGTGGGTTGGTAATGAATAGGAGAATGTTCTCGTGGCTTGGACAGTGTAATATTAGCTAAGAACTGAATATTCTCTTACCCAGCTTCAAATACTCCTCCAATCATCCTATTTCGGCTGCTTATTTGCCTACTAGAATTCTGTTTTCCTTAAGCCTCCCTGGTCCTCATTTGTTGAAGTTGTTACTGTGCATGTTTTGCTCCAGCAGGTGTGAGCTGTTGGGTCTGTGAGCATTAGCTGAGCTTCTGCTGTATGCCTGCTGCTGCTCCAAGTACTACCTCACTTCCGTCATTGGATTCTTAGTCCAAAGAGTAGGCAGTGGAGTTTGTGCTTCTCAGGGTCCCCGGCACTTAATTGCTTTCCTTTGTTGGTTGGCCAAGCCAAGAGGTCATTCTGGGCGATGCCCCAGGTCTCAGGTCCCTAGGTTTGATGTCAGCAAAGCTGTCATAGAGTTGTGGGTGCCACTGATTGGGGAACTGGTCCTTTGAAGAAAGGCCACCCAGCATCTGTCCCTTGTGTCACAGGTGGAAATTGGGAAGGTAGTCAAGGCCCACGTTCGTGTGCTAGACTCTGACAGGAAACCTTTTCTGGCCAAGTACTTTGCCTTCATGGACTTGAAACTCCGGGCAGCCTCTCAGATCATCACACTAGTGTGAGTCCCAGCAGGGTCAGGGAGGACACGTTGGGGATGACACGGGCTCTGCTTCCACTTCTCCCAAGGAGGGATCCGAGTGCTCCCCTCCATTTCAGGGCCCTGGACGAAGCCCTCGATGACTACACGGCCGTGTTCCTCGTGCATGGCGTGGCCATTGGCCAGACCAGCCTGACTGCCAGTGTGACCGATAAGGCCGGACAGAGGGTCAGCTCAGCCCCACAGCAGATCGAGGTAAACGTGAGCTTTCCCTCCCGATGGGGGACAGCGTTTCTTCGTGATCGGCCGGGAGCATTAGTTAGCCACAGTTCTGGAAGCCACCACCCAGAGTCTGTGCCCTGCCCTGACCTCATGTCGGTCACAGCATCTGGGAGGCAACACTGGTACACCGGTGGAACACATGCAAGGAGGCCAGGTGACTTTCAGGCCTGTCTGTGAGGCTCTGAGGAGGGTTGTGGTTGTCCTGTGGCAAGGGCACAGGCAGGGACTGTTCCCAGGAAAGTGTGGCCAAATGAGGGTGCCAGGCACATGGTGGGTTGCGTGGGAGAACCCCGCCATCTGTTCCAGTCCTTAGACCGGGCACTTGGAGGGCACTGACATCAGCCATGAGGGCTGTGTAAGCAGAAGGGTCTGGAAAGCCAAGTCTGACGCAGACAGCTCCTGCATGAGCCAAGCTCTGAGGTCCCCACGTGGTCTCGGTGTGTGATGTGAGCCTGGCTTGTGTCACTTGTTAGGTCTTCACAGAAGCCAAGACAATCAGAGCCAGGAAACCCTGCCCCAGTGCATCCATTAGCCGCAGCCTCAGACCAGCTCCTGCTGGTCTATGCCGCTGGCCTGGACCACACACACTGGTCAGCGGTGTTCGTCTGTGCTCCCAAGCTGGTGGAGGCGGTCGTGTCTCCAGATGGAAGTGCCCTTCCTCTCCCGTGCGGAGGAATCCATTTCTGCCTATAAATAGCACAGCCTACAGGACTAATCCTCAGGCACACAGCAGCCTCTCCACGACCTCACCTGCAGCACTTGTCACTCTGAGCAGGGCTTTCGAAGGATGCCTGAGGAGGGCGTGAGGCTTTGCCCTGCTGCAGAGCCAGGCGACTCGAGTCCCAATCCACTCGGGCTTCTCCCTCTTTCCTTGTCAAAAAAATGTGAAAGCCACTGAGGTAGGGCGCTGTTGAAAGGCATTTTAGTTTAGTGACAGAGGAGTTGGGAGACCCTCGAGTGCGAGAGATCCTTGAAGTTAGACACGTATCAGCATGTCCCCACGCACTTGTAAGGGCCCACCTCTGGCTCCTGGCATCTGGCTTGTGCCAGAGATGTGTTCCTAGCAAGTCCCCAGCAGTGCCGGTGCTGCTGGCTGCAGAACACGCTTGGAGAACTCCACTTAGGGTGACATCTCAGATGAATTGAAGGTCCTGATTTCCACGGGGTTTTGTTGGTGCAACAAAGCCCAGCTACAAATAGCAGAACATGCCCCAGAGAGTTCAGTGCCTCGGCGGACAGGATGGGGTGCAGGCCACTCCAGAAGTAGCTCAGGAGCGATCCCTGAGCCCTTTGCCTGCCTGTCCTGGGGAACGCTGAGTGTGAAGTGTGTGTGGCTGGCACCAGCTTGAGCTCTCGGCCCCTCCTCTGTCTCCACCCCAGGTCTTCCCCCCGTTCCGGTTGATACCCAGGAAGGTGACGCTGATTATCGGGGCCATGATGCAGGTAGGTGCTGGGGGCCTTGTCCCATCACCTGTCCCCACCCTGGCCAGGCCCCAGCAGTGCAGCCTCCAGGGCCCTGTCCCAGCTGGATGATGGCTGGGCGGGGATGGACGCAGGTGATGGCAGTCACCACTGCTTCTCACCCTCAGATCACCTCGGAAGGCGGCCCCCAGCCCCAGTCCAACATCCTCTTCTCCATCAGCAACGAGAGCATCGCGGCTGTGGGTGGCACCGGTCTGGTGCGCGGGCTCTCTGTTGGCAATGGCACTGTTTCCGGAGTCGTGCAGGCGGTGGATGCAGAAAGCGGAAAGGTCATTGTCATCTCCCAGGTATCAGATGCGCCTCTGCGGATTGGCCCCTCTGACCCCACCCTGAGATGGGAACCTCTGGTGGGCGCCCTGGGTCCTAGGCAGCTGGCTTCTTCCGTGTGACCAGAGGTGCAGCAGGTGGGGAAGTCCTCGTTTGGGGCTCTGGCTCCAGAGGCCACTCTGTGGTCCTCTACTCTGTTAGGAGAGTGTGGGGTCACGCTCAGCGTGTCTGTGGACAACTGTCCTTTCCGGTCTGCCCACGAGGGCCCTGCACTCAGAGCAGCTAAGCACAGTGCCTGCAGGAGTGCGCTGCCCTGCCGGGCCTGACTTGATCGCACACTGAGTTCACTCCTTGACTCTTTTTCCCCGAAGTTCTAGTGTCAGCCTCTAAGTTTCTCAGTTAAACCAGTCTTTTGGGATGGCTGGGCCGGGTGCCACGATTGCTATGCATTGATTTCACAAAGATGGCAAGAAAACATTGAGCACATGAATCTGTCCTGGGGGTGCGGCAGGGTGCAGACCGGTGGCCAGAAGAGTAAAATGCAGGACCCTAAGAGGCCCTGCTTTATTCCCCCTCCCTACAGAAAGGTTTTGGCGCAGGAACTGGCTCATCTTCCTCCCCCTGGGGGCCCAGGTGGCCAATAGGGCAGGCAGCTGGAAATTCAGCTAGAGCCACTGAGCCTGGGCCCCTGCAGCCCTCTCTCCTCCCTGCATTTGATCTTGTCCGGCCCCCAGAGTCCTGGGAGAAGGTGCTGGGGTCCTTAGTGGGGCGAGGGCTCATGCTTCGTCTGAGAGGCCAGGCAGGCGAGGGTTCAGCATGGGCCCAGCCCATTCTGAGCATGGGATTCTGAGGTTTCTGGTCCCAGGGCACAGAACAGCAATGACCCCAGGGCAGGAGGGGGCAAAACAGTGAGATGAGCAGGGGGCAGGAAGGGAAGGGATGCTCAGAGCACCCACTTGTGCCCGGCATTTGGCCCCTCAACAGGGCCCAGAAAATAAGCTTAGCATGAGCATGTGTTGAAAGGTGGAAGGGTTTTAGTAGCTTGAGTTCGGGGCACATCAGCAGCACTGTGGGGAATACGGGAAAGGTGCTCTCCAGTCAGACTCAATAGGAGGAGTGGTCAGGTTAGTGGGAAGCTCTGAGACCCGTCCCCAGGGCTACCCAGCCTGAGGATAGCAGACTCTGGTGTCTGCTCGAGGTCCTCAGTGCTGGCCTCGGGCAGCCGGATCAGATGAGTCCGCAGGTCAGAGCGGGAGGGGGATTCCCGGGACAAGCCACACCCAAGCACGTGAGCATGGCGTGGGGCAGCCACAGGCAGCTCTGAGCAGAAGCCCCAGCGCCCCAGCCTGGCTGAGCCCCAGGACTGTCGTCCTAGGACCTCGTGGAGGTGGAGGTGCTGCAGCTGCAGGCAGTGAGGATCCGGGCGCCCATCACGCGCATGCGGACAGGCACTGAGGTGAGGCAGGAGCCCGCGGCACCGGGGTCTTGGGCTCCCCACCCTGGCTTGAAACGAGCCGTGGAGAGAGCACTGTTCCCAGTGTGAGACTTCTCCACTTCCGCTTCATCTGCCAAGCCGACACGTCCTTCCTGGCTGATGCCCCCGTCCACCTTCCCACAGCAGGGGCACGTGTGGCATGGGTGAGCTGTGTGCTGGGGGTGGCTATAGCCATTCTAGAGCCACAGGAGGTCATTCCAGCATTGGGCCTCGGCACGCACAACCCTTGGCCAGACAGGGACGGGGTGGACGGGGCCAGGCCGCTGCCGGTTGGGTTATGGGGTGTTTCGTCAGAAGTTCCACACCTGTGCCCTGCATGAAGCAGCGTGAAGCTTTCTGGGAGACAGGGTGCCCCTGATGCCAGGACCGCCAGTGGTTACCAGGCCTGGCTTCTCCCCTAGATGCCTGTCTATGTCACCGGGATCACCAACAGCCAGAGCCCGTTCTCTTTTGGAAATGCTGTGCCAGGCCTGACCTTCCACTGGTCTGTCACCAAGCGGGATATCCTGGACCTCCGTGGACGCTACCATGAGGTAACCGCCCCACCCAGGTCCCCTCCATTCCCCACCGCAGTCCAGCATCCTGGGGCCAGCCTGCAGGGTTCACACCACGTTGTCTCACAGGACTTTGGTGCCTGGAGCTCTTGCTCCTACTCCCTCTCTGCCTTCTGCTCGGGTGCAGTGGATCTCCCTTCCCCTCACCAAGCACTGCAGGTGGCTTAGTACGGGTGCGCGTCCATGTTCTTCTGCTGAAACGGCGTGCCCGACCAGGGTGCCTTATGGAGACAGGTGGTTACTGGGCTCAGTTTTGGAGGCCCAGGAGCATGGCGCCAGCCCCGGTGCAGCTCTGTGCATGGCCCTAGGTCGTGTGAGAGCACAAGTCCCACAGTGAGACGGGAAGCGGGGGCATGGAGAGAAGAGCTTCCCTCTGCTCATGACAACCCTCTCTCACGAGGGCTCATCCGGCCCATGCCATCTGTGTTAGTCCTCTCCGCAGACAGCCGTCCCAACCACCCACTCATCTTGCACTGAGCACCAAGCCGACAGGCCCCGCCACCCTAATGTTGCCATGGGGACCAAGTTTCCAGCACTGGAACCTTTGGGAGTCAGGACACATCCATGTGATGGCAGTGGGCAACTCTATATAAAATAGACGGTGTCAACATGAGCAGCCCTGCGGGGACGTCACACACATTCCAGAAGGTTCCAGGGCCTGCCTGCCACTTCCGACCCCTTCCAGAGACAGTGCTCTGCCATCACGGGGAGTTGCTCATGTTTTATTCCAGAGGCAAAGCCCCCTTCTGTTAGCTCTGCCCCGGGCTCCCCAGCCCTCAGGTCTCAGAGCTGGAAGGCCAAACAGACCCTCCGGAACTGACTTCATGCTCACTGGGGCCAGAAGCAGCTCCCTGTGAACAGGGGGGCTGCAGACTTGGGAACAGGGTGGCACAGGGACAGGATTTCCTGAAGGTGACCCTGAGTTTGCATTGAATAGGACAATCTCGTCCTCCTGCTGCTGGTGGGGCCAGAGTCTTGTCCCCAGGACGGGGGACTTCCCCAGGTGCTCCCTTGGGACACTGGCCATGTGACTCATCGGCAGATAGCTAGAGACAGCAGACCCTGCCAGGAAGGTCCATGAAGCCCTGGCCCCTCTGGGTGTCAGGGCTCAGAGGCCTCCTGTCATAAGGACCTGGCCTTGCAGGGTCTTCCATACCCCAAGGCCAGTGGGGAGCAGTGACACCGTGCTGGGATGACGGCTGTGTGTACAGCCAGTGGTTGGCAGGGAGCAGAGGCCTCAGGCCCGACCCCTGGGGAATCCGGGGCCCTGTCCCCCTGATCTGTGCCTTCGGGCGTGCCAGGTCCTGGGCCCCTCCCCTGAGAGCATGTCGATATCTTCCCCAGGCATCCATCGGGCTCCCGTCGAAGTACAACTTTGCCATGGCTGTGCATGGCCGGGTGAAAGGCCGGACTGGGCTTCGAGTGGTGGTCCGGGCTCAGGAGCCCAGGGCTGGACAGCTATATGGCCTTGCCAGAGAGCTGTCGGACGAGATCCAAATCCAGGTAAAAACGGGTACAAATCTAAAGGAACAGAAGCCACAGGAACCCTCTTCTGCCTGGGTATCCAGCTCAGGCCAGGACCCTCTACCCCTGGTGCTAGGGAAAATCAAGGAATTCACCCAAACATGGGGAGCACTGGGGGAAACAGAGAGCACAGATACATGTGATGTGGGGGGCCCAGAGATGGGCGGAGAGGACAGGACGGATGGGGTGGGCTGGCTGGCCAGGTGGTAGGTTGGAAATAACTTGCCATGTTCTGGAAATAGCATTGTTCTGAGCCTGCGCCCTGGGCTGTGCCTTGATGGTACAAAGAAGCTGGAGTTCATTGTGCCTGACTCGTGCCAATCATTTAATCGTCTGCACTTAACAGACACTCACGGGGCTTTGCGAGAGCCTAGCAGTTCTGCCCCGGGCCTGTCGGTTCCACAGGACCCTGCAGCCCAGCCCTCCCAGAGACGATGGCCCTGTGGGCCCTCTGTAAAGCAGAGGAGTTGGTAAATTGGTTCCGAGAATCAGTTTGAGCTCCTAGAACTTCTTTCTGCTCACTGGACTCTGAAATCTCTGAGACTCTGTGACCCTTGGGTCATCCTGGACTGCAAAGGAAAAGTAAAAGCATCGGTGAAATGGCATGAGAAAAGAAAAATGGTTTTTTGAGTGCCCTGCTCAAGAAGAAACAGACAGCTGGGCAGAGTGGCACAGGCGTGAAATCCAGGTTCCTAGGGAGTCCAAGGCAGGACAATCAAGTTTAAGACGAGCTTGCACAACTTAGCAAGACCATGTCTCAAAATAAAAAATAAAAGGGTTGTGTTCTACCCCCAGTATCAGAAGAGAGGGCTGGAGGGAGGAAGTGGTCTTAGTATCTCTCTTCCTCTTCCTCTTCTTCTTCTGGTAGTAGTGCTGGAGACGGAATCCAGGGCCTTACGCATGCTAGGCAAGCATTGTACCACTGAGCCAAAATAAACTATTTCTAACATGAGCATATGCCGAGCTGGGGCTAAGGAAGCAGATTTTCCAAGACAGAAACGCTCATGTGCCAGCTCCCTCGCCTGTCTTGCGCGCACGCGTGCCCACACATCTACAGACATCTAACCAGACGCACACAGAGGCCAGGCACACTTTTACTTACACAGTCATGCACGTCCACAGACACAGGTGAACGGTCACACAGACCCACGCATACACAGTTGCGTGTCCTTCCTGCTTAAAAATAAAACAAAGTAGATTCCAGCAGCTGTCAGAGAATGAAAGGCAGCTTCCAGGTTCTTGAGTCTCATTTGGGTCCCAGAAATTCCGTGTCTCAGGTTCCCTGCCATGGAGGAAATCAGCAGGGAAGCAGGTCCAGCCCGAGATGTGTTTTATTTGGCTCGTAACAGCCATTGAAATGATTATTATTAGTTGCGAATATTTAAAAGTAGGCAGATCCCGTGTGAAAATCCAGTGGGCAGCGCTCCTTGTCGGCTGCCTGACCATGAGGTCGCGCGTCAGTTGCTGTCTCCCATGGTGCCGGCGCTGTCGCTTTCCTGAGGTGAGAGAGAAAGGGAGTGGTCTAGGCTACCTGCATCTAAGGAGCAGGGCCAAGGAATGCAGGTGTGAGAGAAACGGGTGGCCCGTGTGTGTGGTTGTGTCCACTCTGCTGTCTGCGGTCTCCGCTGGTCAGCCAGGCTACTCCACTGTGCACGACACCTACCTGGCAGAAGGTGGCCTCTGCCTGCATCTGCCCTGCACACCTGACACCGAAGCCCCTTCCGGCACCCAAAGGCTTCTCTCGTTCGCCCTTCAGGACCCGTTCCACTGGCCCAGGTCACATGAGTCGCACCACCCTGTGCGACCAACATGGCCGGGATGATTCACTTCAGACCCATTTCACAGATGAGAAAACAGCCTTCTCTATGTAGTCAGCACACACAGGCTTTGAGGGTCAGGAGAGCCAGCCATTGCCCTTCAGGAAGTCCCCTGTCAGCTTAGGTGTGCAGGCCGTAGGGATGTCCTGCCGGTCTGATCAGGAGTCAGTTGGGGTGCTCAGCACACAGCATGCGCTGCCCAGCAAGGGTGCCTGTGCACCAGGCTGGAAGCCAGGGACGTCCTCAGCCCGCAGAGGTATTCGTCACAGGGCCGTAGGCAGTGGTGGCCATGGTAGGAGTGCTGAGAAGGCCTGGAGATGCCAGTTCATGCTGCATCTGATCTGTGGGTGCCAGGAGCTGCCTGGGGCTGTGGAGCACCTGGGAGTGACTGGGTCACACTCGAGCGGCATTATCTGGTGTGTCATCTGCTGGACCCCACTCACCGCCACACCCCCAATCCCAGAATCCCTCGAGAGGCTGAGGAGGGAGAGGAAGTGAGATAGGGCCAAGGACTATGTCACTGGCTGGCAGGACGCCTTGAAGACGGAAAGGAGGGGTAGAGCCCTGGGGTGCTCTGCACACCCTCCCCATGCACCTGTCCTGGAATGCAGTGCTCTCTGAGTGGTGACCCCAGCTGTCCTGGGCACATACGTGACCTGCCTGCTTTCCCTCTTCTCTCTCTGGAAGCTGGCCCTCCCGTGATGTCCCCACCACATGGCAGCTGCTGGAGACGTTTACTTTGTCCTCAGTCTCCAAGTGGCAAAAGCAAAGTCCACACCTGGACTGGACATGCCTCAGTGTCACAGGAAATACAGCTGGCCCTCTTTTCCAGGTGTTTGAAAAGCTGCGACTGTTGAACCCTGAAATAGAAGCAGAACAAATATTAATGTCACCCAACTCGTTTATAAAGCTCCAGACAAACAGGTACGTGACTCAGCCCGTTTCCAGCAGAGCCTGCTAGCCGCACTTGAATCCGACACCTCGTTTGTCAAGGTGTCAGGAGCCGGCTCTCAGAGAGGCTTTCTGGGCTCGAATCGGGAGGCCTGCGCTCTCTCTCCTCCCTGTGCTTCCTCTGCTCCTCCACAGCCCTGCTCCAGGGCTCCATCTTCACCCTGCAGCCCAGACATACTTTCATGCTCCCTGCTGAAATTCGGTATTTAAGAGGTGGAAAAGTACCAAGTTGGAAGTGTTACATTTGTTAAATGCCCCTGTGTTTCCAGGATTTGCCACTCAAAAGCTTAGCCCGTGGGATAGCAACAGCAGCTGCCCCAGGGAGCAAGTTAAAATACAGATCCTGGGAAAAGGTGGACTTCAGTACAGCAGTGGGTGGGGAGGCTCTGCGCAAATGCAGTTCCCACCTGGGACTCTGCGGGCCACCTTCTCACTGTAGATGACTTGTACCCAAGTGCAGGAGCCAAGCAGGGCCCTCCGTGGGCCACACCACTGGTTACGTATTGCGTGGAACACACTCAGAGAGTTCATCCAACCAAGAAGTAGCTGAGTGCTTGGCACTGTGCTAGGAACCAGAGGTGCCCCTGGAGGTGGACAGCAGGAAAGGGCTGTAAGAAACTGATGTGTGAACATTTTAGGGGAGATGCCTGACCTGCAGGTCTTGAAGGATATTGTAGGAGTTCCTCCAGTTATAAGGAGGGAGTTGGTAGGGGAGGAAAGTTAGGGGCAGAGACATAACACTTGCTGAAACTCGGAGGAAACTGGCCCTGGGAACCAGGGGTCTGCTCTCTGTGTTCCATCTACTAGCTAACGTATAAAATACTGCATGGTCTCCTCCACAGTGCACACACGTGTCAGTGGTTTGAAAACACCTTTCCTAGTGGTTGCTCTGTTCTTCTGCTGCCAGCTGTAGGAAGTAGGACAGAGCAGGATCATCACTCCCTCTTTGCAGCTGAGGAAACGGAGGCACCTGCTAACAGGTTGCTTCAGGCCCAGCCCTGGGTCCTGTTGATGCAAAGCCCCGTGCTGTCTCGACCGTGCCAGGCCACCCTATTGCAGAGAATTGATAACCACATGCTGTAGAAACGATCTCTACAGTATGTGTCCCTTGTCACTGGTCAGACAGTGGCAGCCCACAGGGCTGATGTGCTGCAGACAGGACCGACTTCCTCAGGTTCTGGGGAGCGGTCAGAAGCCGCGGATGGCTGGACCCCAAGGCATGGAGGCCATCTCCTCAGGCCATCTGTGACCACAGATCTGTCTTGTTTCCTTCCCAAAGGGACAGTGCAGCTGCGCTGAGCTACCGCATCCTCGATGAGCCAGACAGGGTCCCCGTGGCGCACGTGGATGCACAGGGCTCCCTGGTGTCTGGCTCTGTGGTCGGGACGTCCACTATCGAAGTGACTGCCCAAGAGCCTTTTGGGGCCAACCAAACCATTGTCATTGCTGTGAAGGTAGGATGTGTATTTTACCCATTTTGGATCATAAAAACAGTAGTTCAGTAATTTTCCTGTCTCCAGTGGAGCAGCTGCAGGAAGGAATTAACCTAAGACTCGCACAGGGCAGATGTCCCAGATAGCTGTTGGGCTGTCAGAGGTGATTGTGTCCACTTACCTTGCCTCCTTGATGGGGAAACTGAGGCCCAGTGAGGTCAGAGAGCTGGATCAGTGTCCTGGACTTCCCATGGGCATTCTGGTGCTCAGGGCCAGTTCAGGGTCTGCAACATGATTGGTTTTAATTTTCTGTTTTATTTCGCCTTACTAGGAATTTAACCCAGTGCCTTTTCATTGAGCTACATTCACAGCCCTTCGTGTTATTTTTGAGACAGTGTCTCACCAAGTTGCCTGGGCTGGCCTCAAATGGTGACCCTCCTGACTCAGTCTCCTAGAGTGCTGGGATTACAGGCGTGGTGCACCACTACACCATGCTGAGGCTTCCCTGAGAAGCAAAGCCTTTCCTTTCCCGAAGACAGTCCCCACAGTCGTCCCTAGTATGGGGGTGCACAGGGCAGGCGTCTCCTTCCGGGAGGGGAATATTCGGGAAAGCCAGGTCCCAGTGCAGGGGTGTTCTCCAGGTGGCTCCTGTGTCTTACCTGAGGGTCTCCATGAGCCCGGCTCTGCACACCCACAACAAGGAGGCCCTGATGGCCTTGCCGGTGGGGATGACCGTGACCTTCACCGCCCACTTCCACGACAACTTCGGAGACATCTTCCACGCTCATAATTCCATTCTCAACTTTGCCACTAACAGGTAGGCGTGCGTGGTGTCCCTTCCTCACTTGAGGTCCTCTGTGAACCAGACCCAGGTGCAGAGACCCAGAGAGGCTGGGCCATTTGCCCAGGTCCACAGAGCCAGAAGTTTGTGCCTGAGGTCCCACCCAGCTGCTAGTTCAGTTCCCCAGGCCGGCAGCCCAGTTCTGATAGGAGGAGCAAGGCAGCGGCCTACCTTCCGCACGGCCTGCCACTCCTCCTGCCCGGGCTCTGGTGGCTAGCAGTGCACATTCACAGGCCCTGCAGTCTGGGTCTAAAGTTGAGGTCCACAGAGCAGCTCAGAGGGGACAGGTCAGCACGAGGGGAGCCCACATCCAGACATTAGTGGCGTCCCAGGGAACCTGTGGCAGGTGTGTCACGCTGTGGCTGGGCGTGGCAAAGGACACCATTAGAGGCCCTGCACAGTGGAAGGAACTGTCTGCCCTCTCCGAGGCGGCTGCCAGACCAGAGGATTCAGGCCGTGCCTCTCCCAAGGCTGACCCCACCTCTCTCCCTTGCACCCAGAGACGACTTTGTGCAGATTGGCAAGGGCACCACAAACAACACCTGCGTCGTGCGCACCATCAGCGAGGGCCTGACGCTGCTTCGCGTGTGGGACACCGAGCAGCCCGGCCTCTCCGACTTCCTCGCACTGCCCGTCCTGCAGGCCATCTCCCCGGAGCTGTCTGGAACACTGGTGGTAGGGGATGTCCTGTGCCTGGCCACTGTGCTCAGCGGCCTGGAAGGTGAGAGACACCCTGACCAGGGTCGCCTCAGAGTCACCCTACCTGCTGGGATGAGAGGGGGCACCTTGGAGGGTGCTGGAGCACTGTGGTGGGAGCCACGCAGGTAGAGCCTGGAGAGGGCGCTGTGGATCAGGGGTTGGAGCAAGGCTCCCAAGGGCCACACTCAGCCTGTGTTTCCCAAATCCAGCTGTGTTGGAATCCAGCTACATCGCTCTGCAGAGCAGACATCGCATGGGCGGCACAGCCCAGTTTACCCTCTGGTTCTTTGTAGAGCGCTTACCAGCCCCTCCTCAGAACAGGGCTGTCCAGTAGTTTTCTGGAATTGTAGAAATGTCCTGCATTCGCACTGTCCAATCCTGTAGCCTCCAACAAGCAAATGCTCAGCCTGTGGCTGATTCACCTGGGGAACTGAATTTGTTGCTTTGATGGCTTGCATGGCCAGTGGCTCCAGCCGGCTGGTTAGTGGTTTCCAAGCTCAACCATTCCCGTGCCGCTCAACAGCCAGGGAACTCAGGCTCGATTATTTCCTTAATTGTCATTTTCCAATCAGCTCCCATTTTTTTCCTCATTAATTCATCTTAAGAAGAAAGTAAGGGCCAGGGATTTAGCTCAGCGGTTCAGTGGCCTGCCTTGCAAGCCCAAGGACCCGAGTTCAATCCCCAGTGCCAAAAAAAAAAGAAGAAGAAAGTAAACACTACCTTTAAAGAGAAACAAATATAATCTGCCATAAATAGATACGGTTGTTGAGCTTTTTGAGTTTATTGTATAATGTGATTGACTTTGAACTGGGAAGTGCCATCTAGCCAAGGCGCTGGGCCTGACACCTGCTTTCTGTCTGCTAAAAGGCCCTGGTCATGAACTGTGTGGAGGGTTTGGGGGGCAGGGGGCTCGATGGAGAACACCCACTCAGAACCCCATGAAGGGATGGCAGGAGGCTCCAGACAGGGAGGCATCGGGTGGGGTAAGAGTAGGCCTGGGAGCCCCGCTTCCTCCAGAGCAGGTACAGTGGGAGCCAGAAGGGCAAGGGCAGTGGGCGACGGGTTTCCTACTGAGGCTTGCGTTACTGTCCGGGAGTGCTGGGCATTGGCTGCGGCGCCCAGAGGTACGGCCTGTGGGTGACACCGGGGCTTCCTCTCTCAGGCATTTTAGGAACCTGGAGCTCCTCAGCCACCAACATCCTCCAAGTGGACCCCAAGATGGGCGTGGCCATTGCCCAGGATGTGGGACCTGTGACGATCTACTATGAGGTCGCCGGGCACCTGAGGACCTATAAGGAGGTGGGGCTTGAAGGTGCTAGGACGCCTCCGTGGATCACAGCCTGCAAGGCATGGCTGACTCTTGGAGGCTGAGGAGCCACAGCTCCAGGTTGTGAGGTTTTTATTTAAAAAGTGCGTAGGTGTCGTCCTCCAGGAGTTGGTGGCGGGGTCCCCTTGCATGCCAGGGTCTGCAGATGGGAAGTCCCTGCATGCAGGGCAACATGGACACATGGGATCCTCGGTGCACCTTAAACCATCTCTAGATTCCTTGTAAACCTAATGGGATGTAAATGCTACGGAAATGGTTATTAGACTGTATTGTTCGGGGAATCGTGATGAGGAAGACAAGCTGCAAATTTCTATACGGACAGTTCTTTCCCCAGAATATTTTTGATCTCCCGTTGTCGGTGGAATCCATGGATGCAGAACCGGCAGCTACTTATACATTATGATTCCCTTTTCCGTAAGAAACACCAGCCACCTGGAGCCATCCACAGCGGTCAGAATCGCCCACTTGCTAAGTCTGAGCTGGGCACGAGTTCCCTGCTCATCCCAGGCCCCCGTCACACGCACCAAACGGGTATGACAATTCCTGCTCCCACCCACGGGCCGGGGCCGGCAGCCGGCGTGGCCACACAGCCGCCGGGGTGGGTGCTTCCCTAAGGGGAAGCACTGGCCGTGGGCAGGGCAGCCCAGACATTTGGTGTCACCCGCAGTTAAACCTCCGCAGCAAGTCATCTTTGGAATCTTTCTGGAGGCGAATGAAAACCATTCTCCCTTGCATTTATCTGCAGCCGAATGAATCAATGAGCCCAGTCTGGCCAAGTTCCAAATGCATCTCATTTGGAGAGCCAGCGTGTGCTTTATCGAATCCAGCAGTTTAACCTAATAGTTTGCATATTTAGCACTGCGACTCTGCGGTTTGGGCAGGCAGGTCACAGAGAGAGGCACTCTGTGATTAATGACTGGTGCTTTCCCGGAAGAGGCCCTTGGAGTGGTCCGGGGAGGGGGCTGCGTGTGCCAGGTGGGCGAGGTCTAAGAGCAGAAGCTGCAGTCTGGCTTTGTGCGCAGGTGACAGTGGGTAGCTGGGTGCAGTGATCAAGAACATGCACCTGTCATCTCAGCTACTCGGGATGGAAGTCGCAGGAACATAGAAGCCCGGGAGAATGAGAGCACCCCCAAAAAAGAGCACGGGGCCCAGAGCCCATCCCAGCCACTGCAGGGCTGTGGGACCTGGGGCAAGTTGTCCCTGTGCCTCAGTTTCCCTAAGAAGATGAAACTGCCTGCGTGTTAGGGTACACTTGGCACAGGGCTGAGTGTCTGCAGGCGCCCCTCAGGTGCGAGCGGCCACCACTGCCAATCAGCACAGAGAGGTGAGGCCCCGGCTGGCAGGTTTTGTGGGTTTTTGTTTAGTTGAGAATGATTCAGACCAGGGCCGCCTGCAGGGTGACCACCCCAGTACTGAGGTTTAGCCGGGACCGGTGGGTCGGGTGGAAACTGAGGGTGAGTTGGGGCAGGGAGTCACCCAGCTTGACCCTGTCTGGGGGCGAGCGAAGGTGCCTCCTGGGTCTGACATGGACATCTGGTTGATGATGGTCTCTGCTCTGAGAGGGAATGCAGAGGGTGGTAGGAGAAGATTGGGGTCACAGTGGCTTTGAGGGGGGCGTCACCTCTTACGGGAAGCTGGGGGACAGGTGGGTGGAGTCTGGAACCCCATACAGAAGGTTGGAGCTGACCCAGTGTCCCCGAGCAGAGGTAGATGTGGCAGGAGCACAAGGCCTGGGCAGGGGGTCTAGGGGCAGCCAGGAGGTTTGGAGAAGTGGAGAGGAGACCAGCGTGGAGATCAAGGACAGACAAGGAGTCGGGGCCAGGGCAGCAGTGGGCAGCCTCGGTCAGTCCTGTGGGACATGTGTGAGTTCCTAAAGAGGAGGTGCTCAGCAGCAGGAGCCCCTGTGAGCCCACCCGCAGCCCTGCACCCACCAGAGCCCTAGGAACTTCTGGGGGCCCCCAGGAGGGGTGAGACCTCGCCCTGAACTCAGGGTGTTCCCAGCCTGTCGGGGACCGGAAGTGGTGCTCAGGGACCAGGGCTGCCTCCCACCATGGAGGTGTGGGCAGGCGGCGGATGTTTGGGTGCGGGCAGTTACAGAGAGCTAGGCAGACTACACTCTGAGGGCATTATTATTTGGGCATTTTGGCCACAGGGACTCACTGTGAATAAATCAGATTCTTTTCTCTTTACTAGAAGGACTGGTTAACCAAACTCATGAGCGGAAGAGCCACCAGGGCTGTCTCGCTAGCCCAAACCCATAAAACCGCAGCCAGGCCAGCTGGGGAAGTGCATCCTACTCTGCAGCCCGGCCCTGGCCTTCTGTCGGGAAGCAGAGGTGCCGTGCAGCGGGAGGGCTGGGCTGCCGGTCTTACCACCGGGCTCCAAGTGCTGCCCCTCACGGGCCAGCAGGGCGCTTCTGCACCGAGGCCTGGTCCCGTCCCCTGGGAGGTGGGTAGTTAACACTCATGGCTCAGGCGTCCTTGCTCCTTCCATAGGTCGTGGTCAGCGTCCCACAGAGAATTGTGGCCCATGGCATCCACCCCGCGCAGACCAGTTTCCAGGAGGCCACGGCCTCCCGAGTGACCATCACCGTGGGAGACGGGAGTTCGAACCTCAGAGGTCCGGAGCACAGCGGGGGCTCAGGCGGCCAGGGGAGAGCCCTGCCGGGTCTGGGAGCTGGAAGTGGATTTCTGTACAGGGTTGCATTGGCTTTTGTCAGGCCGGTGCCGGGGGTGAAATCCGGGCCTCACCCATGCTAGGTAGGCAAGGGTTCTTATCGAACTCTCCTTGACCCCAGGCAGAGCCCGTAGCTCCAGCTCATCCATTCCGTGCAGCTTCTTAGCAGTCCGAGGCCTCCACCAGACAGGCCCATGAAAGCAATCTTCAGGAAACAGCCAGCTCCCAGCAATTGCCTGCTTCTGAGTCAGAGGCGCCATCAGCCCTAGGGCACCAGAACACAGAAAGCTGCAATTTGCCACCATTAATGGGAGAAACTAATGACTTAGCAAGAATGGTTGCTGCTTTTGATTTTTATAATCACCTCTCCCAAGCCATGCATAGAACATTCCCCTGCCTGTGACAGCCCTGGACAGCAGCTGTTAGAAATAAATAACTCAATAGAGGCTGCTGGTGTTTTTTTTTTTAAAGTCACTTGACTGGTAGAATTAAACTCCGTTCTCATTGTGATTAATGGTACGGGCTCATTACACGGTGTCACTGTCTCCTTTCCTGCCTTCGGTACAAGTGGACAATACTCTGCTGCCACCAAAGTGGTACTCAGGGTATTAGTGGAGAAGTGTTGCCCTCCTAGTGTCCAGAAATAAATCGCTCTTTACCCCTGGTGACAGGAGCACACGGTGTGCGTCAGTGTGTCCAGCCATCAGCTGTGGCCCTTGGTGCCAGCTCAGAGCCCGTGCAGAATTCTGAGCCAAAGTGACTGGGGTTCAGGGTGACCTTCCTCTGTATAACTGAACCGCCCTCACCAAGCTGTGGGCAGCCCAGGCTGCCCGTGTGGGAAGAAACATGGGCATAAGTGCCATCCACTGCCCTGCCAGCCTTCACAAGACCCTCCTCGCCACCTCCCCCTGCAGGCGAGTGCTCCCCCGCGCAGAAGGAAGTCATTGAAACCTTGCACCCCGAATTGCTCATTGGTTGCCAGTTCCGATTCAAGCAAGACGTCTTCAGTTTCCCCGCACAGGATGTCTTCGCCGTGGAGCCAGGGTTTGACGCCGTTCTGGGTAAGTTTGCAGGAATTTGAAGTGTTTCTGTCTTGTGGGCGTCTGGGGTCCCTGTGTGGTTCATGAGGCCATCTGACCGACAGGTGGAGGTTGTCGGGAATCCAGCTCAGGTTTGTCCCCAGGGCCTTGGGCTCTGTGGCCCCTGCAGGTATGAGGAGTGACTGGCTTTACGCTGCCACCCACACCCAGGAGAAAGCATGCAGAGTCCCCAGACGTGGGCTACAGTCCTCCTCTCTAGCCTTGGCTGTTTTCCTTTGGGGGTGAGGCTGCTCCCTGCTAAGCCACCTCCCCTTGAAATGGGGACAGTGGTGCTTTGCCCGTCCTCTGCGAGAAAAGTGGATGGAGGCATCTTTATTAAATAGAGCTGTCCCGGTCGTATGCTGGACCGGAGCTTGGCACCCACGGCCAGCACGGCCTAGCCCCATCGTGTGTTGGCCGAGACATGCGGTCTGCCGGACAGAGGACATGTCCTGTGGATGTGTGAGCACTGGGCCTAGGCTCAGGGCTTCATGCCGCGGACAGGAAGAGATTGATTCACCCAGGCATGGAAACCCAGCGTCGGGGTCCCAGGAGTGCAGAGCTTCCTGAGCACCTGTTCATTCTGTGGTCAGCATGGAGGATAGGACTGGAGTCCACACAGTGACAGGTCACAGAGCCCCCCGCTGCAGTGGGATGTAGGCCATCTCAGAGCCAGCCCTGCCTTGACCTGCAGCCCCACAGCAGGGCAGAGTATCCTTTGCCATTTATTTGCCCTCCTTTTTGGCCAGGCTGGCTCTGATGTGCTTCCTGCCCCCGGAGCACCACTCAAATGGGGATGGTTCTGAAAATAGTGAGGGGGACCATTGGTCACAGAGAGGGGTTGCCAGAAAGCCTCCTGAAGGAGGCGACTTCTCACTGGGGCTCTGGAGGACGCATAGGAGTTCCCCTGTTAGAGGAGCAGGGCTGGAGGGGACGCGGTGGCACGCTTTTGTCTCTGCAGGCCAGTACTTCTGCTCAGTCACCATGCTCAGACTGACAGACGTGCAGCTGAAGCACCTGAGCACCAAGACCACGGCGCTGGTGGTCACCGCCTCCCTGCCTGGCAGCCACAGCTCCGCAGAACACATCGGGGCAGAGGTGCCCTTCAGCCCCCGACTCTATGCTGACCAGGCTGAGATCCTTTTGAGCAATCACTACACCAGGTCGGAGGTCAAGGTCTTCGGTGCCGTGGAGACCCTAGAGAGCTTGGAGGTGAGGGGCTTCCCTGCATCTCCGCTCAGGCAGGAGCTAGGGTTGGGAAGGAGCAGAGTCAAGGCCACATGTCTTTGGAATTCCAGTTAAAATGTAAATGACGCGTCTGTTGTGATAGCCTCTTGCTGTGTAGCGCAGGCCAGCTCTGAGCTCATGATCCTCCCGCTTCAGCCACCCGAGGGCTTGGATTCTAGATGTGCAATACCACACCTGACTTAGACTTTTTAAAAATTGAAATACTCTCACCTTTTCATTTTTCCTTAGCACCATTTTCCTCTCTTCATCTAAGTAAATTTAAAAAAAAGTGTTGATATTGGGAATTCAACCCAAGGCCTTGCGCATACCAGACAAGCTACTTTACTGAGCTATATTCCCAATCCTTTTTTAAACTTTTACTTGGAGACAGAGTCTCGTGAAGTTACTCAGCCTGGCCTCAAACATGGTTCCTCCTGCCTCAGCCTCCTAAGTAGCTAGGGTCACAGGCGTGCACCCCCGTGCCAGCCACCTATGTAATTTCGATAATTATTTTGTCTGCTAGTCAACCCCAGCTGGAAGTTCAGCTGTGAGGGTAGCACTTAGAACACACTGATGTGCTGAGCGAGCGTTTAACATAATGGATGAGTTCACATGCGGCCTTATCCCTCCTGGGGACAAGCGTCCTGTCCCTGGCCTCCCTTCCCATCTGGCACAGCAGCAAAGGAGCCCTGAGGCCCCGGAGCCTGCAAGCCTGAGGAGCTGGTGGGGGCACTAGGCAGATGGACTTGCCCCTTGCCGGTGCTGCTGCTGGCTCCTCCTCCTGTCCTGCTGTCCCCTGTTCCCGACAGGGACCAGGAGTGAGGCCATAGTTGCCAGAGGGGATTCTAGGCCTGGGCAGGGACTGGAGGCATGGTGCTTGCTGGTTCTACTTGTTAATTTAGCGTTTTTTAAAACAGTACTTGTTTAGACTTCAGGGATGCTACCTATTTGTCTATCCTTCCTAATAAGCACCTGAGTGTAGAAAGTGCTTCTGGTTTTGCAGGCCATGCGCTGGCTGTGAAAAGTGGCCCAGACCTATCATGTCTGGGAGGTGTAGTCTGAGCAGAGGTCCCCACCAGTGTCCCCTGGGCCCAGGAAGGGGTTGCCCCGTGTCCAGCTCAAGGGCTGCTGCAGTGCGCACACCCCAGCCCTGACTTCTCTCTCAGGTGAAGTCCGGGTCTCCAGCCGTGCTGGCCTTTGCAAAGGAGAAGTCTCTGGGGTTACCCAGCTTCATCACGTATACGGTTGGCATCTCAGACCCTGCGGCCGGCAGCCAGGGGCCTCTGTCCACGGCCCTGACCTTCTCGAGCCCTGCCACTAACCAGGCCATCACCATCCCTGTCACCGTGGCCTTCGTGATGGACCGCCACGGGCCCGGCCCCTGTGAGTCACAGGGTAGGAAAGGGAGGGACGGGCCAGCACCATCTCGGGTATCAATAGAAACCTGCAGTGTGAGAATTGGAGGAGTCACAGGTGCAGAATGTCCCCGAGGTGACAGTCGCTACTTCCCCGCTACCCGTCTGCTCCCAGCAAGGCAACCTTCTGCTCAGCAGCCTGCACAGCCCACCATCCCCGGGCAAAGCCCCATCCCCCGATGGCCCCAGACCCCCAGGCCCTCGGCCCTCTGCCTTCCTCGTCCATTCTGACTCCTTTGTCCATCCCAGCACTCCTGCCCCACCACATTCCGTCCTGCTTCCAGAACGCAAGCCCTAAGCCTCCAGGCATCCATCTGCCTACGACGCCGCCCCCAGACCCCCTTGACCTCTAAGCCACCCAGCAATACCGTGTCTTGGTGAATACTGAAATCACAGCCACGTTCCCAGCACCTGGCCCTTTTCTTTTTTTGCTGGCACAGTTGCCACTGGCAGCCTTTAGAAAACAGTTCATTATTAGGGTCCCTGCCCAACCCCTGCAACCGAGGCTAAGCATGTGGGGACCGCACCTAGAGCAGAGCCCTGAGGCACAATAGATGCTCGGCTGAGTGATGGGGCCTCTTATTCTGTAGTCACCGCTCGTCACTTGTCACAGGCTAGATCCTGTGTAGAGAGGACTCAGAATTGCAGATGCAAGCGGAAAGAGTAATTCCAAAGCTGTTCCGAGGAAAGGGCTGTGTGTCTTCCCTGTGGCAGCAGGGGCCAGCACAGAAGGGCTGTGTCACTGATCTCCAAGGATCAGCCAGGGCAGAGTCGTGCAGCCAGTGTGACAGACCCTGGGCTGGGCATGGGGCGCTTTTTCCTAAGCAGAGCAGAGCAGAGCAGGGGCCTGGGCAGCGCTGTCTGCCTGGTTGGGGGTGGCCTGAGAGGGACAGGAGAGCCCTGTGAGGTGAGGTGAGGAGCCCGTCCTTCCTCCTCACGGCGGGAGGGGTGTGTGCAGAGGGAGGAGAAAGGCAGCGCTGGGTCTCTGACCGGGGGGGTTTCGGTGGCGGGGCTTGGGGATGAGGCTGGGGAAGGAAGCACGCCTTCGGCCAGGATGCACTGGTCTCCGTGAGGTCCTCGTCAGAACTGCCTCCCTTGCCTTTGGAGCAGCCTGGCCCTCCCGGCACAGCAGGCACAGAACCCACCTGCCCACCTGGAGCGATGGCAGGGGGAGAGTGTGCCCAGGAGGAAGCTGAGTCCTGGCAGAGCTCCAAGAGGAGGGGCTGGAGCCCGGGCGGCAGCGCAGGACCCTGGGAAGACCCTGTTCTCCTGTCTCAGGCTGCTTGAGCACGGCTGTCCCCGCTGCATGGTGGGACCATGCGGGTAGGCGGCCTGGTGGGCTTGCTAACTGCTCTCTCCGCACTGGCAGATGGCAGCAGCCTCTTCCAGCACTTCCTCGATTCCTACCAAGTCATGTTCTTCACACTCTTTGCCCTGCTGGCCGGGACAGCAGTCATGATCATAGGTAAGGCGGGCATCTACTTCTGGTGTTTCTGGGCGGTCTGTCCCGTCCCTACCCTCACCAGCTGTGCTTCCTGCAGCCTACCACAAGGTCTCCGTGCCCCGGGAGCTCACCGCGCCTCCAGCCCTCATGCCCGGAGCCAGCCCACAGCCCAGTTCACTCTGTGAGTCGCCCCCCAGCCAGGCACCACCAGGCCCGGCCTTAGGGAAGGACCAGGAGCCGTGGGGCGGAGGGTGGGGTGGGCTCTGAGCCTTGTCTGCCCTTGGGGCGTGTGGGAGACAAGGCCGGCCCAGCTGGTGTTACCATGTCTCAGGCAGAGCCTGCTGGAGGAGCGAGGACCCTAGGGTGACTCCTACAAAGCCGGGCACCATCAGGCGGGCCAGCGCCCCCTGAAGGATCTGCCTGGCAGGAGAGCGACAGAAGCCAGCTGAGCCGTCCTCACCGGGATGCGTGTGGTATCTCATTCCCTGGGACAGGCTCCTTCTCACAAAGCTATGTCGCTTTCAAAACATTCCTAAGGCCCCTCGGAGCCTGTTCAGAGCCCCCCATAGGACTCTTAGGGGCTGCTCAGCCTGTCTTGTGCAGGGCGGAGGACCCTCAAGTGGGATGGAGACACACAGGACCGCTCTGGACGGCTGCACAGCTTGGGCACTGCAGACTGAGTGTCGGCTCCTTGTGTGTCGGCTCTGCAAGCCCCCAGGGCAGGCTCTGGACTTTGTTAGGAAAGTGCCCCTGGTGTAGCAAGCATGTCAGACACTAGAACTGGCTGATGAGTTCTGGAGAGATGTCCAGCGACCCATGACACTCACTTCCTGTCTCCTCCCTAGATTTCGCTGCCTCGTCACCGAGCCCTTACCACGCACTGCCTCCTGCTCGCAAAGCCAGCCCTCCCTCAGGGCTCTGGAGCCCGGCCTACGCCTCCCGCTAGGCAGCGTCCAGAGTCTGGTGCAGATGTCAGCTTCCCACGGACGCCTTGGCAGCAGGGATGCCCCTGCCACCTTTGTGCTGGAACAAGGCCGCCCTCGCTGCCTCTCTGCTTTCATAGTGTGGAGGTCTAGTTGTGCTTAGTAGCTTACTCTCACATGTAGGAGTTTTAGGTTTGTTTTACATAATTTCCCTTCCAGAGCTGGATGTGGTGGTGCACACCTGGCATCCCAGCACTTGCGAGGCTGAGTCGGATGGGTCAGAAGTTCAAGGCCAGCCTGGACCATAGAGGGAGACACTGTCTCAGACAACAGAAAAACCCTTCCAAGTCTTGCAGAGCTAAGACTGTCTGGCTCTTTCCATCATGCGTGACTGTAGGATTTCTGGACACCGTTCTAATTGTGTTTTAATTTTCTTAGCGTTGCTGCAAACCACTGTCTCCTAAACACTTGGAGCAGTGGCAAACTCTTGTTAGAAGGTATCTGAAGATGATGTTACTGTAGTGGTCTCAGGGAAAGGATTTTCTGGTCGCTTTTGGGGTTTGGGTGTGTGTGTGTGTGTGTGTGTGTGTGTGTGGTGCTGGGGATGGAAGCCAGGGCCTTGGCATTGCTAGGCAAGGGCTCTACCACTGAGCTTAGCCCCCGGTGTGGGATTTCCCCTAGTCTGGCTGCTACTAGGAAATGTGGGCGAATGAATATGACTGCTCCAGGCCTGCTCGCTTTGGCCCTGGAGCCCCTGGCGAGTGGAGCCCACTGTGAAGAGCCTTCATCCTCTGGTCCCGTGCTTCACAAGCTGCCGAGACACTCAGTGGATGTGGCTTCATCCCTGCTGGGCCGTCCCCAGGGGGAAACCTCTACCCCATCCCTGCCTGGCTCCTCCACGGATAGCGCGGGGTTATCCTCAGGCTGGTAGCAGGGACCTCCCGCCCCATTTGTTCTGTGACGCCGCCTATCCCTGCGAGGTGGGACGCCGCAGTACCTCAGCAGATCTGAGCCTTCGCCACCCGGCACAGAGGGAGGCGGCCTCTCCAGGTCAGCTGCCTCCCTGCCGGCCCGGGCCCCGGGGAGCTTCCCAACAGGCCCGAAGGCCAGCCCGCCGTCCAGGAAGGACACCCCGAGGAGGAGCCCTCCTCTGCCCCGCTTCTGTCAGCTCAGACCCGGGGAGTCCAGGCCCTCTGCTCGGCCATAAGGCTGCGCCACCCTCAGGGAGACCTGGAGGCTGCCCGGAGCCGGCCACACAGGGACACCGCGCCTCCAGACTCCACAGGGCCCGTCTGCCTCCGAAGGTCAAGTGTGAACCACCTCGGTCCTCTGGCCACGCCACGGGTGATGTCTGGAGCTGGAACGCGGGTGACTTGTGCCTTGCCTACTACTTGGGCTCACACTGACAACCTGGATGTCCGTACGATCCTTTCTCCTTGTTTTATTTAATAAAGTTCTGTATAATTTCTTAAAAGGAGCGTGGTCCTTGCTGGACAGGCTGCCGGGGTGGCGCACACCCCCTCCTCTCTGGTTCCCGAGTCTCCCTGTTACCCCCGAGAACCCAGTCCGGGTAGGAGCAGGGCCTGAGGACGGTGCAGGCGCCCTGGGCCCCTCTCGGGCTGTGTCCCTCCAGCCGGCTGGCTCTCCTTCCAGCTCCCTTCGTCCCCACTGTCTGTCCCCAGGTGGGCTCTGCCTGTACTCACTGCCCACACCCTGGGCTCTGCGGTCTCCAGCCGCTGTGTTCCTGTCCTGTTCTCTTCCTGGAAATGGGCCTGTAGTGCCTGCCCAGTTACCAGAGAACTAGATGAGGCTTCCACTGTGCTGCCTCGGCTAGGAGGAAGAGGCCCAGCCCTGAGAGGAAGGCTCTGGGGGTGCAGCGGGAGACCCAGCATGGGGGAGAGGCCTCTGATCCCATAGGACTCCCCATGCTGTGTCATTGTCCTCTGACCCCACCACCCTGCCCTGCTGGGACCAGGCCTGAATCTGGCAGCTCCCAGACTAGGAAGAGCTAGGACACTTTCAGCTGATGCTCCCCTCAGGGCCTGCCTGGCGCACAGCGCATGCCATAGATGTCAGCATTGCCCTAGGCAAGGCCCCTCTGCAGCACAAAGAGGCTGCCAGGACGCAGGTGTCTCACTGCATCCAGACATGGTGCAGAGACAAACTCTCCTGTCTCCTGCTTAGGAATAAGGATGTCTCAGTATTCCTGGAGCCCTTCAGGATTCCCTGGACTCCAGGAAGCTGACTGCCTTGGCTCCTTCCAGATGAAATAGAAATGACCTGGCATCCTCCCTTCCCCGCCTTGGATGCTACAGTTTGGCTAGGCTGGTGGTCTGCTCTGTGCTCTGGTTGCTCTCCCAGGGACCGAGCATCCTTTTAAAGTAACTTGGGGACAACAGACAATTGCAGCAGCAAGCAGCCGATCTTTCCAGCAAGTGCACTCAGCAAGGCCCAGTGAAAAACCTAAGTGACACAGCTTAGCTTAACTTCTGCTCCCAAATGAAGCGGCTCTCCTACTCCAAAGTGTGTCAGAAAATGCTTTTAGCACCATTTAGCGCTAAAAATACAGCACTGCGTGTAGGGTTTTTCTCTAGTATTCCTGAGTTTGATAAAAAAATTAACTAACTCCTCCTCGCCACCTTTTCTCTCTGTCCCTCCCTCCCTCCCTCCCTCCTCCCTCTCCCTCTCTTCCTGTTCCTGGCCTCGGGTCTGCCTCTCCATGTCCCTGCACACCCCACACATGTGTCCTGCCCCCTTGGGCATCCTGGGACCCTTCCATCTGACCCTGAAGGGGCACAGAACCGGGTCCGGGCAGCAGAATTCTAGAGACCAAGAGGTGTGACCATAGGCCCACCGTGTCCTGGGGGCCCCGCAGAGAAAACCTCTTAACTCTCTGGGCCTCAGGAGCTCCTCACCTCCAAAGCGGCCTCCACCCAGGGTGGCTTCGGGCAGGGAGCAGGTGGCAGACTGCACCCCTGTCCCCAGCCCCTACACCCTCTCCCGGCAGGCTCTGCAGCTCCTCCCTCCCACAGAAGTTGCACTGGTCCTGGGACCCGCCTCGGCCAACAGAAAGAGACCTAGAAAGGACCCAAGTCTGAAAAGGACACATTTGCCCGTCCAAATCAGGTGACCTGCAGACCCACTAGGAGAATGGTGACTGCCTAAAGCCCCCAACTTTGGGGACTGCTTGTTAAGCAGCATTATCACAGCGGTGTGTGATGGATACACCCAGGCCCTGTCAGAATCCGTGTAGAGTACGTTTTCTGTCACGTGGCCTCCTCTCTTCGGCTCCGTTCTCTTCTGGTCTCTCTCCGGTGCAGCCCCCTCCAACCTGTCCTGCAGGGAGAGGGTGTCCTGGGGGCCCCTGATCCCAGGCAGGAGCCTCTGAGGACAAAAGGCACAGGCAGGCTGTGGGACACGGGGCTTCTTTCCCTGTGCCCCGACTTCCTGCTCCGTGGGGCTGGGGTGCAGTCGGTCATGTGCGGGGGGCTGCTGGAGGCCTGGTGGAAATGTGACTCTGAAGGACACACCTGCCACTTTGCCCTTCCCGGTGGGGCCCGCACAGGGAAGGATGCTGCCGGGGTGATGGGGTAATGAGCCAGTTCACTCTGTGCTTTCCACAGCCCGGGCATGATGCTGACAGAGGGGGAAACCCCTTGCTGGTGTCACATGGCTGGCAAGTGATAGAGGCACCCACCCTGGGGGGAAGGAGCCAGAGCCCCACCTCACTTCCCCCAGAACAACTCAGCACTGAGCTCTCCTGAATTCCCCATAATCATGGCTGTCTGTGAATGCAGCTACTCGGAAAGCTGAGGCAGAAAGGTTGCAAGTTCAAACCCAGCCTGGGAAGCTCAGCAATGTAGAGTGATCCTGTTTCAAAAGTTTTTTAAAAAATGTTTTTACACGGCTGGGGATTTAGCTCAGTGGTTCCGCCACCTACCTTACAAGCACAAGGTCCCGAGTTTGATCCCCAGTACCAAAAAAAAAAAAAAAGTTTTTATAGGGCTGGAGGTTTAGTGCAGAGAACTTGGGTTCAGTCCCTAGTAGCACACACACACACACACACACACACACACACAAATTATAAAAGGAAAAAGTGCTTAACAAAAAGATTTTTCTAAAAAAAAAGATTTTCATTCATAAAAATTTCAGGAGAAAAAAATCATAAAAATTTACACAATTATTTTCATAAGAAAAAAGTTTTAAAGTATGAAAAGTACTGTAATGGACCCCTAATACATCCACTTAGTACTGACAGTCAGTAGTTTAGTCTTACAGGCTTCTAAGTGTTGTTGCTTTTTATTTATTTTTTTATGCTTTTATAAAACCAGACAAAAACTACAACTATAATTTAAATCTCCTTTCACATCTGCTTGCTGTACTTTCTTCTAACCCCTCTCAGAGGCAACCGCTTTAATAAATGCAGGGTGTATCTTCCAAAAGCAGCTTTCTTCTTTCTAAGCATCAGTAAATAAAGCATTGTTATTTTGTGGGTTCTTTTAAAATTCTGCGTCACTGTGGCCCTACCTGGTATCACTCTGCCCCTTGTTTTCCTCTTTCAGTTGCTGTGAATAAATACTATTCTATCCCATAGCTAGCTTACATTGTAACTTTTCACTCCCCTGTTGTTGGACACATTGATGAGGGATTGTTGCACATTCGGCTACAGTGAACAGTGTGCAGGAGACTCCGTGAGATCGTCGTGGTTTGATGTTGAGCGTGGCACACAGGGTGGTGCTCCCGGGAGGAAGCGGAATCTTTGGGAGGCGGGGCCTGTGGGAGTCCTGTGGGTCATAGCTCCTGGAACCCCACCAAGTACTGCCTATCTCCGCATCACTACACTCTGCCCTCCCCAGAGGAAAGAAATGGGCTGCCTGCTTTTGAACCAGAGCCTTCAGAACTGTGAGCTAGACCAACCTCTTCTCTGTATAAATGAATTATCTCAGGAGTTTCACTGCAGATTGCTGAGTGATGGCAGCACAGAGGCCAGGGTGTCTCTTGGGTAGATATGAAGGAGTAGAATTTCTGGGTCAAAGGACAGCCATTCTCCATCTCTCTAATGCTGCTAAATTAACTTCCAAAGCATTGTACCAATTTTCACACCCATCCCACTGGATGTGTTTCTGTTTCCTCCCTTTTTGTCAACACATAATATTGCCGTATGTGTCTGTTTATCTTTGCTATTTGGTAGGTGGAAAACAGTACTTTATGAATGATTCAGATTCTTTCATTGCTAGAGAGGATGAGGTTACGGTTTGTTTATTGGTCATTCCTATTTCCCTCTGTGAACTATCTGTCATCTATCCAAATGTTTATTTTTAGTTATTTGTCACTCCAAAAGAGAAATATTATAAAATACTTATTCATATGCCTAATTTTGAATTAGATGTATCAGTTAGCTATTGCTGTGTAACAAATGACTCCCAAAATCTCAGTGATTTAAATCAGCTAACAAATTATTTTTCGTAAGTCTAGAAGTCACCTAATCTAGGGTAGGCTCATCTGGGAGTGGCTTGCTCTACCTATATCTCCTCCTCTTCCTCCTCCTCCTCATCCTCCAGCCCCTCCTTCAGCTGAGACATGTTTTTTTCATGGTGACAATCCAGATGCAAGAGACCAGGTGGGATCAGCTGCCACCTCTCGAGGGCCAGAAGCCGGGATGGGCAAGCTATTGTATGCATCAGAATATTTCACTTTATTAGACAAAACTGGTCACATGTCTGAATCCAGACCCAAAGGCTTGGAAGACAGACTGTGCCTTTTGATAGGGGAAGGTGCAAGGTCACAGGCAAATGGTGTGAAAAGAGGGGCCGAGAAGCAGAGTCGTTGCCTTGTCACAGGTCATCTTTTCTTCTTGATTCTTGTGGATCTGTGGTGTGCCCGGACCATTGAGGGAGAGGAAAGAAGAAAAGTTCTTTTATTTACTACCAACTGTTTGATTACTGCTGTATTGGGAACATCATCACAGGAGCTTATTACTATTTAATATTTTTATATTGATATTTTCCATTAAATAACCAGTCTCCAAAACTTAAAAAAAAATCAGGCACTGAGGATCGAACCCAAGGCCTTGTACATGCCAAGTTTGTGTTCTACCACTGGCCTACACCTCCAGCACCCCCAAAATAAAAATTTGAAGCCTATTGTTCTGGTTCAACTCCCTCCAATATATAAATGGGGAAACTGAGGCTGGAAGGCAGGAAGGGCCGACCCGGGCTCACACCCTGACAAGATGACACGTCCTGCTCCTGTCATTGAAGAAAATCTGCATTGGCCCTCGCTGGCCACTGGCCAGAGACGTGAGGCTGCTCTTGCGGATGTCTCAGCAAATTGCTTTGAGCATTTTTCCCTCCGATTAATTCTCAAGAAGCCAGTTTAGAGCTGCAAGTTTAACATCAGATAAAGTGAGCAATCTCAGTTAAAGACTAAGAAAAAAAGAAAAGAAGAAACAAAAAACCAAAGCTTGAGACTGTGGGTTTAGGGGTTCATCTATTATTTTGTTAAGTTTTATGTTGTATGTAATTAGCAAATAAAATTCTGTGGAGGATTTCATTAGCAGCCTCATCAGGTGACCACATTCATTTGCTGAAATGAGGATTTCAGTCTTTACAGAAGGCAAAGAAAGGCAATTTATAAGAGCCAGGGAATGCAGCGACAGAGACACGCTTCTTCCTCCTTATGGAGGAGCTGCCTCTGGGCAGGGTGGGCATCTTGGAGGAGGAGGAGGGGGGGGGAGGAGGGAGAGGCAGGATGCAACGAGCTACAGCTGGCGGACAGGGCCCAGGCGTGACACCCAGGTGGCACTGGGCAATTCACATCTGAATCTGATTCCCTGACTGCAAAATGATCATAAGATCACCTTCGCAGGTTTACTGTATGGATGTCAAATAGCCCTTTGGGATCTTAAATATCCCAAAGCTCGTGTGCTCGGTACCCAACCTGTGCAGAATCTTTAAGAGGGAGGATTAGTGGTAGAAAGTTAGAGTAATGTTGGAGGCTCTTGGGACCCTTTCTGCCTCTCTGTTTCCGGGCTTTGCTCCAGTGTGCTGCCTTGCATAGACCCACAGTAACAAGGCCAAGCAATTGTGGGCAAAACTTCTGACACTAGGAGCCAGAATGAGCCCTTCCGCCTTGTACGGAACCGATCTTGGCTTTTTGGTACAATGTCGGGAAGCTGCCTAACTTGGCTTCAGGAGCTCCTGCATTGACAGCCCCAGCACAGTGGTGAGTGAATATTTGGTGCTCGATAAATGTGAATTTTCTTTGCTCTTCTCCCTCGGGAGTCTGGGGCAGCCGTTCCCAGGCTCTTGGGAGCCGTGACTCTCTCTCCTGGTGTCATTTCACGACTCTGCCACGCGCCAGACTAGTAGCAGCCGATCAGTGCTGAGTGCAGAGGTGACAGACCTGGATGTGGAGAGCCAGGCAGGTGACTCCTGGACACCCAGTGGGGTGGGCTCTGCTGTTCTAGACACTTCCCAAACCCGGCTGTTTTTGTTTGTTTGTTGAACAGCACATTTTAAGCAAGGGCAGTACAAGTCAAGCTTTCAAAAATATCCAAAAGAACCTGACCTCAAGCCTCCAGAGTGTGACACCTGAATTTCTTGCCGAGTGGTAAAGTCTAGCACGCGTGTCTGTACCTGGGTCGGGGTTGTACTCTGGTCCGCTCCCTGCACTCTTTCTTATTCTGCTCCCTCAAAACTGGGCCAAGTCCCTTCTGCCACAACATTTTGGGCCACACCACCAGGCAGTAAAGCGGAGACCCGAGTTCGCCTCTGCCCCACCCAGCCCCTCTTGTTAGAGGCGGGGGAGTGGCTTCAGCTATTCTCCGAGGGCACAGGTAGGGGGTGCAGTGTGTAGATCCAATCATTTTATTAAACATCCAGCGACGCCTGACACGGTCCGCTTGTGCGAGGGAAGGGAGCCGGGTGCAGGGTGGTGGTGTCTAAATGAAAGGAAAATGACTGAGGACGCTTTCTTGGGCCCCCGAGCTGGACACCGTGGAGAATGCTGTCCCCCAGCCAGGCGAGCTGAGTGGCTGTTATCACCTCCGGAGGATATTACTCTCCTTTATGGCTGCCCCGCTTGCGCGTAGATTTATTCTACAAACGTTTATGAGCTCGAGCTTGTGCTGGCAGCTTCCCAGGATGCTGTGTGACCGCCTGGCGCTCAGCCTAGAGCTTCCTGTCCTTCCCGTCGCCACGCTACCTGCAGGGGGAGCTCTGGAGGCCCTTGGCAGTGGAAGTCAGCAAAATCCATTTTCTCGGTGTCGCTGGACTCTTTGATTTACAGTTCTCTCAATTTTGAAAAATGGATAAAGATTAATAGAATTTCACCTGATTTCAGACTCTGGGGGATTTAACTTGGTAACTAAAACTCATTTTATCAAATTATGTCACAAAATATCCCAATTACGATTAATCTTCCTTATGGTATTTCCTCTGCTTTAAGGTATCATAGTTTCTGTTTTCCTACTAATAAAAGCACATAAGTAAACATAAGATGAAAATGATAGATGTCGACTAAGAAAAGTGGTGGGGAATGCACTTTTTTCAAAGTTCTTTTAGGAAACAAACAAAAGATTATAAAAACCGCTCCTGTAGGTAATGGGGAGCCAGAGATGGTGCTTGAGCGAGGGTGTGGTGTGTTTTGAAATAGGCAGGATGGTTATTCTAGGGGTAAGTGGCCATGACTGGAAGCCCCTCGGTGGCCACTCATAGGGTCAGCCTGGGGGGAGCTATTTGTTCTGTGCTGTTGTCTCACCTTGGCCCCTGTTGTCCCTTACCAAGGCTCCTCCTGTGGCCCCAGGGGCATGAGGAGAGGCCCCAGCATCTGCTCACTGGCTGACTGTCGTGCTACCTCATCAGCTCTGACACAGGGTGCCGGAGTCCAGGCAGGAAGCAGACCCAGGGCCGTGTCCCCAGCCTGTCCTCCACGGCCCGCGGGCGTGCGTCCTTAGCTGCTCGGTGGGCTGCATGGGGCAGAGGGCCAGACTTCCACCCACTGCCAGCTCTTCCCTTCCTGACTCAGAAAAGTGAGAAAAGAGGGACCGTGGTGGAAACCTTGGAGGAGGGGACCCCTGAGGCTGGACCCTGCCTGCTCCTGGCTGGCAATGGGACAGCGCTGCCCCCTCTGGCCTCCTGTCGTCAAGACATCTACTGTCCTGTCCTGCATGTGCTCCCAGCTCCTCCCTCTGCCTGCCCGGCTCTTCCATCCAGGGGCTGGACAGGAGCCTTGCTGCTCCCGGAGTTCCCCATTTCCGTCTTCTTTCTATGCCCATCCCCTCCTCCTCCGTGCTGCACCCCCACTGGTCCCCCTTAAATGACGCAGGATCGCCAGTGCTCGGGGAGCTCTTGGCAAACGCACGAGTCCAGGCCCCACCACATCACAAGCCGTGGTCTGCAGGCCCATGGGGGACTCACGTACACTCTTGTACCCCGACTCACCCGAGCTCCCTGGAACAAACCGATGAGGGAGAAGAAAGCGGTGTCCGCCCTCCACGGTGGCCGGCTCTGGGCTCAGCCCTCTGTGGAGCTCTTGTACGCTTGCGGTGTGGCACCTCGCCGTCTCGACGCACATGCACTCTGTGTGTGTAACAGTGAGCTCTGGGGAACTTGCACACCCGTCGTCCAAGACAGCCTTGCTGTGCGGTGGCACCGTTGAGAATACCCGCTTCCGGCTGTCTGAAACACACGTTAGTGAAACGTGACCGGACCCCAGCAGGCATGCCTACCTGTCACGTTGTCCCCACTGACCGACCTCTCTCCCCTCCCCAGCCCCTGGTAGCCGCCTTCCTGCTCCCAACTTCTGTGAGAGCAACATTTTTGGTTCCCACGTCTGAGTGGATCATGTGATCGTTTTCTCTCGGCGCGGGTTCCTTTCACTTCCCGTAACGTCCTCTGCCTTCCCCTGTGCTGTCTCATAGGACAGGTTTCTTCCTATTCCTCGATGGATTGATTGACTGACTGACCGAGACAGGGTCTTGCAGTGCTGCCCAGGTCGCCCTCAAAGCCCTGGGCTCGGACAACCCTCCCACCCCGTCTCCTTGGCCGGGGCCCTGGGCGCGTGACACTCCGCCGGGTGGGATTTCCTCTGCTCCTTCGCTGACCCGTATTCTATGGTGGGCACAGACCACACCTTGTTGGTCTGCTCTTTCATCGGCGGACGCCAGGTTCTTTGCATTGCTTGGCTTTTGTGGTCGGCGCTGTCATAAACACGGAGCGCCGACGTCTCTCCACGCGCAGACTTCATCTCCTCTAGATGCGAACCATGAGTGGGCTGGCTGGCTGGGTCATATGCTAGTTCTATTTTTAATTCTTTGAGGAACTTCCATACTGTTTTCCATAATGGCTGTGCTAGTTTCCCGTTCGTTCTTCCAAGGTTTTTTTTTTTTTTTCCTATGTGTGTGTGCATATATAGCTGCAGAGATTTTGTAACCTGGGCTCTCCAATCATGCAATGTATCCGGGCGTCTTGCCACATCAACGAATGTGAGTCTGTATACAGCAGTCACTCACTGTACAGCAGTCAGCAAATACTAAAAATGCCCACTGTGTATCAGGCAACCGTCCTAGGTTCTGGACTTACGCTGGGGACAAAACATCAATTCCTGCCTTAACAGTGCCTGCCTACAGCCCAGCGAGGGAGAGAGAGCACCAGGAATCACACTGATATGTGGACCTAGAAAATGCCCGGTGCCTGGGAGACCCACATTCCAGGGAGACCGCGTCGGTTGCGGGGGGCTGTCGCTGGGAAGCTGTGACCGCCAGGTTTGCAGAGTGTACGAAAGATAACTAGGGAGGGAGGAAAGGGAAGCGAATGTCAGCCGCAAGGGCAGCCTGTGCAGAAGCTCTGAGCTGGAGGGAAGCTGGCTGTGGTGCGCGACGGGCTGAGACCGAAGAAAGAAGCGTGCGGTGGGTGTGGGCAGAGCCCGCTTCAACACACAGGTGAAGAACAGGTGGCTTTAACCAGTGTCCAGGTAGTGAGTGCTGGGCTTGATTCCCTTCCAGTGTCTCAAAGATAAACAACCCCGAAACAAACAGCTTTGTGCAGCCGACTCTGCACTAACCGGTGATGTCCCTGGCCCCGTACTTTCTCTTGGGTGGGTGTTGAGAGCTGCTGAGTTGGAATGCCCACTGGGATTTAGTTCCTGCAAGTCCTCCAGCACCCCAATGTGACTATCTCTGTTCAGCCCACCCGGAGAAGTCAACTCTGGCCGACAGCCTGCAGGGGGAAACAGAGTTATTTGAGGACAGAAGGATGAGAGCAGCTGGGGTTTTCTGCCGAAGGGAGGGCTGTGCTCAGAACATTAAAGGGAGGAAAGTGAGGGCTGGCCTGGGCCATCATTTTCTGTCTCCAGGTGCTAGAGCCTGCACCCCAGGTTCCAATCTCAGCTCCACTTCCCGTGGGTGGCATGGTGATGAGCAGCTTGTCTGGCCTTGCTGTGTGTTTCCCTAGTAAGGAAATGGAGCCCATGAGGACAGCCCCATCCATGGATGGACTTGGGAGTGATGAGTTAATTCATGGAAAGTACTTAGGACAGGGCTGGCATGGGGTGAGGACTTGATAAAGAAGACCTGCTATCTTTGGACAAGTGTTCCTAAAAGATCTATGCGTTCACACCTTTGTTGCCAGCCTGTAGCATGGTTGGAAGGTATTTAAACCCCAAGGAGGCATGCCTAGTAGGAGGGAGTTAGATCTGGGGGACTTTGGGACCCCATGAGGTGAGCACCATCCTCTTCCACATATGCCCACCATGCTGCTGCCCACAGAGCTAAGCAACCATGGACTGAAGCCTCTGAAACCATAAGCCCAAATGAACCTTTCCTCTTTGTAAGTTGATCATCCCAGATACTTTGTCACAGCAACAGAAAGCCAACTAATACAAGATCTAATGTTTTTAGCACTATTAGCACTACTAATATCAGCAACATGATTAATATCGTCTCTATGGTGTCTACTATGTTTATGGACATTCTCTCTTCTTAATATTTTCCTGATTTAGTTTAAACTTGGCCTTGTCTTAAGCAATCGTATCCATAAAATCACAGATTTTTGTGATTCACCACATACTTTTCTTTGTTGCATGTTGAAATCAACCCACACTTATTTAAAATTACAGAGTTGCACTCCTGGACCATTGGGGACATGGTGGTACCTGTGCCCTCACACACGAGCCACCTGTAAGGAAACTCTAGCTTCTCCCTGCGAGCTTTTCTCCCCCGTCTGCAGCCCACCACTTGCCCACACACACGTGTCTCTTTTCTTTGTCTCCTTCTCCACCCCATCCATCACAGGGCATCCCCTCACTCATGCATCACAAGGGACTGACTGTGCCGAAAGAGCCAGCCAGAGACCTCAGGCCAGTCACTCTCCTTTCTCTGAGCCTCAGTTTCCCCAGCCACAGCTCAGGCAGACTGAAACCTCCCGTGTATGGAGGAGCATGTCAAGTTCTTGCTGTGTGCCCGCCCTCTGCCTGGCAGACTCAGCTGTCTCCCCGAGCTGACATTCAAGTAGGGGAGACAGAAGACGTCTGTTTCAGAGGCAGTGCCAAATGCCACGAGAAAAGTAAAGCGAGGTACAGGAGAGAGGACTCTGGAGGTTGGGGACCTACTTCCTGAGCCCCTTCTATACCACACCGCAGGCGCTGAGTTGAGATCCCAGTGTGCAGGAAGTCGGCACGAAGGGGCAGGGGGGAGAATTCCAGGCCCCAGGAAAGGGACACACAGCAGCAAGCTGTAGGTGTGGGGATGGCCGGGGTGGCTGGAGTGGGGGCTATGATTAGCAAATCAAGGCGGAGGGCATGCAGTTCAGTCAGAATTTCAGATTAAAAACTTGCAAGTATTTTCCATGCGACTTCTAAGATACTTTTGTGCTTAAAGAAAAAATGGAGGAGGAGGAGAAAAAATCATTCGTTGTTTACCTGAAAATTTCCTGTAACTGGGTGCCCTGTGTTTTATCTGACAGCCCTTCGCTGACGCAGGGGGAGGGAGGAAGAGGAGTAGGAGGATGCGTCAGTGACAGGGTTTGGTAGGCCTGGGGAGGCGGTGGCAGTTGATTCCAAGGGTCTTGGTGAACAGGGGCCAAGCCCTCCAGTCTGCCGCTTGGTGTGGGAGCTCCTGGGTGGGTGTTCTTTGCTTAATGGGGGAAATGTCTGTCAGGGACCCCAAGATAGGCAGCTCGAGTCACCCACATTATAGAGGACCCTCTCAAGATGACTCATGCTCAGTAATAGGCAAGAAAGCCGGGGCTGCCTCCTGATCTTCCAAGGCAAAAACATCCCTTACATAAATGAAGTGGAAGGGGGTGGTTGGAGGTAGTACGAGAGTGATGTTAAAATTAGAATAGCTGTGTTCTCTTAATTAGAAATGCAGTAGGTGCTGCATGAATCCGTAATGGGCTTCCTCGCAGACTTCTGGAAGGAGGAGCGCAGGGTCACTCTGTGAATATTCATGTGGGCCTGGCAGGGTCCCTGAGGGTGCTGATCGCGGCCAGTCTCTGTGTGACCGTAGGCCCAGCCGGCCCGCTCTAGACCTGTTTCCCTGTGTGTACCAAGGACCCTGCCCAGGGGGAGGTGGATGGAGAGATGGAGTCTGGGACAGGCCTCAGAGAGATGAGGCCAGAGGGAAAGGGTGACTTTGAGCTGCCCCTTGGTAGAATCAGGGGCCGCTCATGCAGCCCCTGCTGTCTCGAATGGATGAGTGAGTCAATGATCCTTGGCAGACCCCTTCGCTTTGGAGGGAGTCACTGTTTTAGGGCCTCCACTGGGTCCTTGCTTGGCATTTCCATACTGCGTCACATCAGATATATTAAAAGGCACCCACATGCCTCATTAAATAAAATTTATGTGTGACTATAGAAGAGTTGAGTTGAGATGCAATTGACTAGTTGAGTAATGTTCTGTTCCGGGGATGTTTAATTAAACATTATTCATTTTGACGTGTCAGTGTGGGTTTCATCTTTCCTTTACCTCATCCCAGCTTGGATGCACTCACGGACAGGTGAGGGGCTCTCGGCCGAGACCCCGTGCCCCAGGGCCTCTCTGGGCTCGGTCTCTCCAGCTGTGAAGGGAGAGCTTGTGTGAGATGAGCCCGAGGCCTTTTCCAGTGTGGCTTCGTGGATGGCGCCTGCAGCATCTGTGGTGTCTGCCCCTCAGAGCCGAGCACAGCTGCGGACAGACGGGCAGGTGGGGTGGCCCCAGGGCAGCCGGCCTGTGGTGGCTGGAGGACGAGGTTCACAGGCTGGGACTGGAAGCCCATGTGATGGTGTGCAGAGGTAGGGCCTGTGGTAGGTGGTTAGGACGTGACAGACCCCTTCACAAATGGGACTGGCACCCCTGTGAGTCTTCAGAGAGCTGGGTGTCGTGGTGCACACCTCTAATCCCAGAACCGTGCCGGGCTGAGATAGGAAGATTGCGAGATGGAACCCTCCCTGGGCAACTTAGTGAGACCCTGTCTCAAAATCAAAACTTTTTAAAAGGGCTGGAGATGTAGTTCTGTGCAAAGGCCCTGGATTCAATTCCCAGGCTGCAAACAAACAAAAAAGAAATTTATGTGAAAGGACTGGGAAGTGGGTCAGTGCAAAGACCCTGAGTTCAATCCCCAGTACCACAAAAATTAGAATTAAAATCAAAACGCTCTTCAGAGAGCTTCCTAGGCCTTCTCTTCTGCTATGTGAGGACAGTGTCTGTCCCTTCTGCCTTCCCTGAGGTTGCAGCCACAAGACGCCACCCTGGAATAAGAGAGCAATCTCTTTCCGGCCCTGGACCTTCTGGTTCCTTTAATTTAGCCTCCGCAGCCTCCGGACAGTGAGTAACAAGCCTCAGGTTTGAAGCCCAGCCCAAGGCACTTGGTCACAAGAGCTGGATGAGGAATCTGGAAGAAGGAGCACCTGTCAGTGAGCCCAGAGAGGAGGGGTGTGCGCACCTGGGGAGCAGCTCCGCCGGCTGCCTCACTGGGCATGCTCAACTACAGACAGGTGTCGCTCCTGGATTGGCTGCCTGGGTGGCACCTGTGGGTGGGGGCTTATTAGCGTTGTCTCTGCTTCAAGGTCCTTACCACCTCACAGGAGGAGGCCGTGCTCCATGATTTACCTCTCTTAATCCCATGGCTCCCAAGCGCTCCGCAGAGGGCAGACTTGGTACGGGGCTCAATCAGAACAAGCCTCATGGGGCCTGGGACCCCAGACACAGGCCTGAGACGTTTTCAAACACATGGACAACGTGCATTAAAGGGCACAGGCTGCCAGGTGAGGCAGGGCCACCCTTTGAGGCCCTCAGTCCTTCTACAGGAAGGAAAAGGTCCCAAGGGCCTGAGGGTCTTTCACTCCAGCTCTTGAAAGTTTCCCCTTTACATGGAAAGAGAGCAGGCCTCACACTCATGGTTTAGATTGACAAGTTTCCAACTGAAAGTATTTTTCCCTTTATTGCTTTTATGGTTTACCTTCAATTTATGGAAAGTGACTGAAAGTTTCACTGCATGGATTTTGGAAGAAAAATTGTAGTAGTATGCTTAATAGAATTAATTTTAATTGATAGGATTTTTTAAAAAGTTGTAAGTAATAGCCAGGCACAGTAGTACATACCTGTAATCCCAGCACTTGAGAGACTGAGGCAGGAGGATCACAAGTTCAAGTCCAGCCTGGGAAGCTTAGCAAAATACCGTCTCAAAATTTAAAAAAACAAAAAGGCTGGGACATAGCTCAATGTGAAGCTCTGCGTTTGATCCCTGTACTGCCAAAAATTCTTAATAAAAGTAAATTAAAAATCAAACACATTTACAGTGTACACAGTCACAGCAGAATTCATAGAGTCAGTATTTGCATGGCCACATATAGGTTTGCAATGGGGAAGTCTGCCACCAAAATTCTGTGTGTCCTTAGCCAAATCAGACCCCTGTCCGGGCCTTAACTTCCTTATTTATAACAAAGGAGAGCTCCAGCTATTGTTCTGACTCTGATGACTTATTTTATGAACCTTTTTTTTTTTTTGAGACAGGGTCAGTTGAGACTGACCTGGAACTCACTATGTAGTCCAGGCTGGTCTCGAACTCACAGCGAGCCTCCTGCCTCAGCCTCCCAAGTGCTGGGATTACAGGAGTGTGCCACCATGCCCAGCCTGAACCTCTTCTTAAAGGAAATTCAGCTCATGATTCCAGCACTCTAGGATGCTGAGCCAGGAGGGTGGCAAGTTAAAGCCCAGCCTACGAAAGTTAGCAACTTAGCAAGACTCTGGTTTCAAATAAAAAACAAAAAAGGTCTGGGGAATGAAGGCTCTGGAGTCTAATCTCCAGTACTGCAGGGGGCGAAAAAAGAGAGAGAGAGAGAGTCTCTCTCTCTGCCATCAGAGAGTCTCTGCCTTTTCATAGGCAAGTTGAAAACTTTCACATCTATTGTAGTTGTTGACCTGTTTGGACATACTAAGCTACCTTGCTTTTTATTGTCCATTAATCATATTTCATTTTGTGTCCTTTTTAAATCTATCAAAGTGTCCGTGTGAGTGTGCCTGAGTGTGTGTTGCGCCTACTGGTTTGGAAATGATACCTTTTTCCCTTTCTGTTTCTCTAATGGTGACATTCACATTTGTGAACACAGAAGTTCAGTTTCTCCCTTATGTTGTTTAACAACACCCGTCTTCCTCCTTGGTCAAGGTAGACACTGATATATCCTGCTTTAGAGGCCAGGCAGGACCAATGTCCTGTGCACCTACCCATGTGCAAGACACTCCCTCCACAGGCTCCTGGGCAGTCTCACTTTATCCTCAGAGCAACCTGGCAAAGAGGATTCAACTTCCTGTTTAAAGATGCAAAACTCGGAGCTCAGAGACAATAGCGTCCATGGCTTCTTGGCAAATTCACACAGAGAGGAGACGGGACCACAGAGGCAGTGGGCAGGGTTGCAGGCAGGGGTGAGTCCTCTGATGGCCTTGGCCCTTGCTTCCACCGCTGTGTGTTCTGGGTGCTGGGATCCCAGGGAGCCCTGGGCAGGCACCTTCCTGCCCCCAAGCCCTGGGAAGAAAGGGCGGCTTTGCGACTCAGGTCTGAACCAGGAAGCTGGGCACATTCCAGCCTGGTACTATCCAGGGCTTCTCAAGCATCCATCTCCTCATTCACTCATTCCATGCTGAGCACTTCTTGGTAGGCTTGAGCAGGAGCAGAGGTTGCAGAGAGTCAATAATCCTGGTCCTGGCCTTCAGATTGGTGGGGGGCAGAGACGGAGAGGAAGAAGAAAAGGGAAAGAGCCCAAGTTTAGTTGCTCCCCAGCCACTTATTTATTATTGTAGTTATATTTTGCAAAGATGACCCACGTGTGTGAAATGCAATATGCAAACTTTATAAAAGGCTACAGAGTTAGTCCCCTTCCACCTCTAGCATGTGTGAAAGCAAAGGTGTGGAAACACATGAGGTTTCCAAGACAAGAAAATGTATTATACGGAGTGTGGGTGTCCAGAGAAAGGGTATTGCCAGCCATGCCCTGCACCCCTTTCTGCATGATAGCATGTCAGAACTGCTCACTACAGGGAAAGCACTCACTAAGACAGTGGGAACAACCAATCAGGGCCAGGGATGAAGGCCATGATTCCATCTTGCCCTTAAAGCTCTGAGCAACCGTCTTTGGTCTCAGTTCTTCATTTGCAGTGTGTGTGAGTCAGCATTCTGTTACTATAAGAAAATACCTGAGACAGTCAGCTTAAATAGAAGAAAGGTTCATTGCTTTTGGGCCTGTGGTGAGACAGCTTGTCATGACAGGGAGCGGGGTGGAAGAATTTACCTTGAGGCTGCTGGGAAGCAGAAAGTACGGCCTAGGGTCGCAATAATGTCCCCCTTGAAAGCCTCCCCACCAAGGACCTAACTTCCACTCAGCCTCACCTGCTAAAGGTCTCACCACCTCCCAACAGTGCCACAATAGGTTGGGGGCCAAGTCTGAAGCCCATGCATCTTGGGGGACGTTTAGGATCCCCAAGCATACTCTGCAGTCCCACCCCCTGAGGTGTTCTGCAAGTGGACTTCCCTTCCTCCTCTACCTTCCTGGCTTCAAACCAGGCTGGGGTTGGGGCAGCTACAGGGGGTGGCTCAGCACTTAAAGTACAAGCAGTAAAGTGGCCTCGATTCCACACCCTGCCTGTCCCTACACGCACTGCAGAGTGGATCTGCATAAGCCAGGAGCCCCTCATCAGGGTCTGGAGGCCCATGGGCTCTGGGGTAGGAGACTCCAGAGCTCCCATTGGGCCCGGGATGTGAAGGTTCGAAGGGGTCGGCCAAGCCACGCCCCCAGATCGATTTTATTTCTTGAGGCAGGCAGGGTCTCATGAAGTTACCCAGGCTGTACCCAGACCCGAGCCCCTCCGGCTTCAGCCTCCTGGACTGCTGGGATCATGGGCATGCACCACCACCCAAATCCAGATTTTTAAAATGTGAAATTTGCCTCTAAAATGTTGACAACTGAGACTGGTGATTTTAAAACACTCCCCGTCTTGGGCTGGGATGGCAGCCACCTGCTTTGTAGGCTTTGTCCTGGAGGCCAGTTCAGCTGTTTCTCATCTGTGTCCATCGCAACAGGGCAGACATCGGCTCCTTCGGCAAGAAACCCATGCTTGGAGGCTCGTCTGGGCCTGGCCCTTGGCTGGGTGCCCGAGAGTGCTAGGAGAGGCTGTGGGTCTCCAGGGTACCTGGGAGGACAGGTTCCCATCACTCAGGTTCTTACTGCTTGTGGCTTCCCAAGAGACAGGAGAGGCTGTGGGTCTTCAGGGTCCCAGTGCAGCCCAGGGTACCTGGGAGGACAGGTTCCCATCACTCAGGTTCTTACTGCTTGTGGCTTCCCAAGAGCACAGGAGCGATTCTTCAGGGAAATTGTTTCTGTCCAAAGCCAGTTCCATTTCCCATCCATTTTATCTGAGCGAGGAAGGGTGGGGGTCGTGGGGTATGCTCTCGGCCTGAAGAAGTTTGGAGAAGCAGCTAAATGTGTATGCGTGTGTGCAGATTGAACACAGGGTCTCCACAGTGTACCACATCCCTAGCCCCCCGCCACCTTTTTTGAGACACAATTTTGCTAAATCACAGTATTGCCCAGGCTGGGCTCAAACGTGCAATCCTCCTGCTTCAGCCTCCCAGAGTGGTGAGATCACAGAAATTTAAGGCGCTCCAGTTGGTCCGCAGTGGCGTGTCATTGTGGTTTTTGCTATTCAACAGCTTTACTGAGATGTACTTAACATGCCATACAATTCACCACTTTTTAAGTGTGCAGTTGAGTGACTTTTACTATATTCGGACGTATGAGACCATCTCCACCTGGTTAATTTTGTAACATTTCATCACCCCAGAAGAAAATCGTTACCCCTTCAATGCCACTTCCTCCCCAAGTCTTGGCAACCATTCGTCTCCTCTCTTCTACTGTTTCATGTATTCTAAACACAGCATAAAAATGGAACCATGCACCCTGCTATCCAAAAAAAAAAAAGGAACCACGCAACCATGCACTATGTGGCCCTTTGAGAGTGGCTTCTCCTACACAGCATCATGTTTTCAAGATTCATGATGTTTTCAGTTCTCAGGGGGTTATGAGGAGGAGCGGGATCTGGAGCGTTTAAATGGTCGGGAGCTGCCAGACTGTTCTGTTCTCCACGGCGGCTGTGTCATTGGCATCCCCACCGGCAGCAGGTGAGGGTCCCAGTTTTTCTACACCCTCGTCAACACCTGTTACCGTCTGCAGTTTCTGTGCCTGCCAACCTAGTGGGGGCAAGTGGCTTTCATTTGCATTTTCCTGATGGTTGACGATGGTGACCATCTTTCCAGCGCTTATTACATCTTCTTTGAGGAAATGTCCATTCAGATTCTTGGCCCATTTTATAAATCGGGCTATTTGTCATTTTTATTATCAAGTCACAAGCATTCTTCTATATTCTAGATGCAAATCTCTAATCAGGTATATGTCTGGCAAATCATTTTCCTCCGTTCTGTGGGCTCTTTTCACTTTCTTGATTTGTGTTTTTCAAAGCACAAAAGTTTTTAATGTTAATAATGTCCAGTTTATCTAATTTTTCTTTTGATGTTTGTGCTTGTGATGTCATACATTAATCACTGTGGTTTTAATTTACCTCTCCTGAATGACTGATGGTGTTTTGATATGCCCGGTTCCCATTTGTGTATATTCTTTGGTGATCTGTTCAAATCTCCTACCATTTTTAATTGAGTTGTTTCATTGTTAAGTTGTAAGGGTTCCGTAGATATTTCTAAATACTCGAGTCCTTTGTCAGATATGTAGTTTGCAAATATTTTCTCTCTGACTCTAGTTTGTCTTTTCCTTTTATTTTTCAGCACCACTTGAAGAGCAAGGTTTTTTTTATTTTGATGAAGTCTAATTTATCAATTTTTTTCTTTTAAAGTTAATGCTTTGGTTGAAGTGTTTAAGATACCTTTGCCAGATTCAAGGTCATTAGGATTTTATCTTATTTTATCCTAAAATTCTATGTACTCAGTTCCTATGTTTAGGTCCCCAATCTTTTTTTTTTTTTTTTTTTTTTTTTTCTGCAGTACTGGGGATTGAACTCAGGACCTTGCTCTTGTGAGGCTGGCATGGTGCCAATGAGCTAAATCCCCAGCCCTAGGTCCCCTGATCTTGTCCAAGTTCATTTTTACAGATTTTGTGAGGTCTGGGTCAAGGGTCATTCTTTTCCACGTGGATATCCAAGTTCAAAAACAATGCTGAAATATTAGCCTTTTCCTTATTGAGGTGGCTTAGCATGTCTGTCAGAGATTCATTGGCCAGAGCAGTGTGAGTCTGCTTCTAGACTCCTCCGCGCTCTTAATTTATGTGTCTTTACATCTGTATGACTTGTCTTGATTACTCTTGCAGAGCATAAGTCTTGAAATCGGGTAATGTAAGTCTTCCAGCTTTGTTGTTCTTTTTGACATTTTGGGTGGGAAAATTTTTACTGAATGGGACTTCCCTGCCCGTTGTACCCTAAAGCCCTATGATCTGGCCATTGAACACCACAGTCTCCCCAGTCATGGGGATGACCAAAAATATCCACTACCAGATTTCCAAATGTCCCCATCAGGGACAGTACCCTGCCCCCCAGGAGAATCTCTTCCTCACAGGAACAAGATATAAGCTAGCAGCAGCAGCACTAGGAGAGAGAGAGGAAGAACAGAGCAAACCTTTCCAAGCTCTGAGGAAATTGATTTTTAACCTGGAATTCGATACCCAGCCAAAGTACCAATGAAACATATAGGCAAAATACTTCCAGACACATAAGTTCTAAAAGGCCTTCCTTCTCACAGGCTGTCTCTGGGAAAACTGCTTGAGAATGTACCCTACAAAATTGAAAATGAATTAAAAAGGAGTACTGGTCCAAGAAACAGTGGGCCCAATCCAGAAATGCAATGTCAAGAAATCCCTGGTGCTAGCTGAGTAGGGCCCAGGGAGCAGCCAGCCCAAATTACAACAGCGAGTCCGAGAGTTCTTGGGTGTTTAAGGAGAAAAGTGAGTTTTCTACAACAAGTTGTAGCAGTGAAAAATGGAGATCTTAACAGACCTTGAATGTGGATAATAATAGTAAAACTTAAGAAATGATCATACATAATATTATTTGTCTTTCTCTGACCCCTCCTTGAAATTCTTCTTTTTTGGTACCAGGGACTGAACTCGGGTCCTTGGGCTTGTGAGGCAGGTGGTGGCACCACTGAGCTAAATCCCTAGTCCTTCCTTGAAATTTTTGTTACCTTTGGGGTGCAAAGGTGTTCTTTTATATCTTTTTTTCCTGAGGTTGAATGTAAACTACTTGGCCTGGAATTTGAGTAAGTATAATATTGAAAAAGCTAGTAATTAATCTCCTGGATTTTAGAAACCACCTGTACAAAGCAGAGACCGTACCTTGAGTCGCAGAATAGAAAGTGCACCCAACAACAGATGGTCAAAGGTAGTGGTGTGAAGACAGGGTTGGAGAGCAGGGAAAAGGGCTGTGTCCTAGGCCCCTTCACAGGGACAGGTGGAGATGGAGGTTGGTATACAGGAGTCTCCTGGGGTGTGCTCTTGGCCAGGCACCAGCAGGGGAGTGAAGGGATAGGATGGGCAGAGAGAGGGAGACTTCTGTGGTACACAGGCCAGCAGAGGCCCCCACTGGTCCTCCTGGGACACTGGCGCTGGCACAACCCAGTGGAGCACTCAGACTCCCCCCAGGCTTGGGCAGGTCCCAGAGTGAGGGCTGTCTGCAGAGGGGGCATCGTCTGTACCTTCCAGGGGGGTCACATCGGCTCAGGGCAGTTTCCCAAGAGGGTCCGAGCTTTAAGCCATCAGCTGCCTGTCACATCATGACAAGGGCCTGTCCTGAAGAGGGCACAAGTGGCAACCATAGCGTCTCTAGAGCACTCGTGGGAACCTAGAGATGCCGGTCCTCTCAGCGTGCACTGTGGGGCTTAGACAGGGGCAGTGTCTGGGGCGGACAGCCTCGGTGTTTCTCTGACTACGTGGTGTGGTCAGCACGTTAAAGTTCTGTCTGTCCCTACCTATGTGACCTGCCGTTCTGAACGTGGGTGTGCCTAAGTCAAGGGCTTACATGCAGAGGACCTTTAAGACATGTCAGGATGGCTACGAGTCCAGAGTCTGGAAGCAAGGTCCAATGGCAGGGATAAAAGGCCAGCGACGCCAGAGGATGTGGCAACACAACCCACAGAAAGGGATGGTCCACGGGTTGTGTGGGGCCTTCGCGCCGAGCCGGCCCTGTGTGGAGGGTGGGGATTCATGTCTTTGCTCCTGATGGAGGGTGAGGAAGGTTCACACCTCACCCGGAGCAGAGAGGTGTGTGCAGCTGTAATCTTTGCTCCCTGCCCTCCCAAATGGAAGCTCTTTTGCTTCTGTTATCATCACTACCAGGTTCAGTTTGGATCTCAAATGGGCCTGGTACTTGCTATACACCCACCTCCCTGGGCGGGGGGGGGGTCTGCTGCCATAGACTCTGATGGCCACCCACAGTCTCCAAGGTCACTCTGCAGCTTGAACTAGGCCATGGTGAGAATACCTATACCATGCAAATGGATAGACAGTAGAGTTTAATTCTTACTGTTTTGTTGTTGTTTGTGTGGTACTGGGAATGGAACCCAGAGCTTTCACACTGAAACGCCCCCTCCCTCCTGTGTTTTATTTTGAGACAAGGTCTTGCGAAATTGCTAAGTTTCCCAGCCTTGGGCAGAACTCGCCATCTTCCTGCCTCAGCCTCCCAGACTGCTGGGTATACAGGAATGTATCACCATGCCTGGCTTTTCTTGCTGTTCTGTACTCACCACTTCTCTTCAGGACTGGATTCAAGATTTGGGGGTCCCAGCGCAAAATCAAAATGCCACGTCTCTTGTTTAGAAACTGAGGCCATCGAGACAGACAGCAGAACCCTGACTTGAGCGTGGGCCTTGTGTGACTTCTGTGTTCTGTTCCTGCTGCTCCCACTCACCCCAGTTTGGTCTCCCCAGGAGAATTCTGGTGGGTAGGGCCAGTCTACTGTTCCTCTGGTCTTCACAGCCACAGTTGATGTCTGTCAACAAGTTGCCCGTGGTGGAGGAGCCCAGGGACAGAGCTGGGAAAAGCAGAGTAACGGCTCATGCCCACCACACCTGGGGGCTCCCTGGCACTACAGCCTTCTCCTTGGCTAAGGGTGCCAGGAAGCAGTGGATCCCAGACAGGGCTTGCACAGTCCTAGGGTGCAGGGAAGCTCCCCAGAGGTCTCCATGGCACCTGAGCACCTTGCCCATGGTTGCCATCTCCTGCCCTGGCCATTCCCGGAAGCTCCTGAGAGGCAGGGTTGCATCTCCTCCTCCATCCACCCCAGGTCTCACTGGCACACTGACCTGGCACCAACCGGGTGCTCTGTCTGCTGCACAAAATGGTAGCAAGTGTCAGAGAGGAAGAAGGCTGTGTGGAGATGGAGATGTAAATCCGCTCCAATCTGCTGGCAGCGGCATGGAAAGAGGGTACCGTGGGGGCCCCGGGCACGGGTGGGGGCCAACCGCCCATCCCACCCATCAGCTCCTTCTGCTGTGATCCCCCAGATGTGCACCAGGACTCAAGTTGAATTCACTTCACCCCAAAGCCTGCAGAGACCGTGCCTGATGCCAGGGTCAGGGCTTTGTGGGTCAAGAAAAGCCTGAGTCACATGCATCTTTTCGGGAAGCACCCAGTACGTTATAAAGTGGGGAAATGTTAGAGTCTGCTGCAAAGCTGTTGGTTCGTTTAAAGCAAAATGATGCTCACCTTTTACACATAGGAATGGGGTACAATATCATGGTGCTTGCATAAGGTAGTTACGGATTTATACAGATTATGTTGATTTCTACAGCACGTCAAACCCCTAGCAATGAGGGCCTAATTTCTAGTTAAGTTTTTATCTAGAGGGATGTGTTTATAACATCAGCTGATATAAACATTTTTGGTGGTGTTGAGGATGCCAGCGAATAGGTCCCCATCATTCCCTTCCCACGGCCTTCCCGGAGACACCCGAGGAGGGCTGAGTATTTCCCCCAAACTTGGATGCTCTCCCCAGAGCAGAGTCAATAGTGACACTGGAGGAAACTGGGAGTGATGGTGTATATTCAGCGTCAGTGAAGGGAGTGGGTAGGGTTCTGACCTCTTAAACTGTTCCCTCCTACTCCAGCAAGCAAAAGAACTAAGAGTATATGGACTACAGTGAGGGTAGTGGGAAACAGCAGGCAGATGAATAGGCAGGGTATTTATGATTCTTCCGGAAACATCCCACTATGTACCCCCCCCCAAGTATCTGACCATATCCAGTCAGTTCTGAGGGTTGCCATAGAAACTGTAAACTGTCATGGTGCTGGCGGGAAGGAAGTTCCCCATGGAAATGCAGTACAATGAGATGGAAATGAGGCTAAATGGGAAACACTGGCCAACAGGGCATCCACACCAGCCCAAACCATTTTGGCCCTGCTGAATGGAACCTTTTATTTTGCAGACCCTTTGGTCACAAGTCCTGTTTTCTTGTAGGATTCAGTCATGTCTTATGACTCTGGCCTTGGCTGGGCACACTCAGTGCACATGCTGATCAGGGGCACGCGTGCGTCTTGGGCACGGAGGGGAACACGGCATAAGGTCTTCCAAGCAGGCTCTCTCTGCTGGGGATCAGGAATATCCACAAAAGCTGCTCAGCTCCAGCGTGCCAAATGCCAGGGCAGCAGAAGCCAAGCCATCAAAATGTAAATAACAGCTTTAGGAATGTGTGGGTTGTAGCTAAAGCTTCACCCGGGGCAAATTTATAGCTTTAATACATTTGCTAGAAAACAAGAAACAATGAATAAGCTAACTCTTAAAGTCAAGAAGAGAACACGAATCATTTTAGCCCAAAGAAATTTGGAATATAAACACTGTAAAAATTAAAGTGCCAAGAAACAGAGAACATGACAGTTGAGGGAACGGCCTCCAAAAGGCAGAACAAGCCGCTGTGGATCTCAATGCTGAGGCTTTAGGGTTTACCCTACCGGGGAGTCCGTTCCTTGAGCCCTGGAGTGTCCCCGAAAGGGTTTTGTTGGCTCTCAACAGCCTAGATGTGGTGGACGCTTCAGGGCCATCTTCTGGTTGCAAGGAGGAAGGGACAATCTGAGAAAGTTGTGTACGCGCCTAGAAAGCAAACCTCGTGTTTTAACAGACCTAAAAAAAAGTCTACGTTCTCGTGAGTTTAGTACTTATTTTTCTGTTCACACTTTACCTGTGAAGTCTCGGCTGATAGTATGAACATACATTTTGCCAATTTTTTTTTTTCTGGTTAGATTTATATATCAGGAGAGGAAAGGAGCTGCGAACAGGGTGCCAGGGGCCCGGGGACAGGGGGCACCTGGAGCCGGGCGTGGGCCCTGAGGGGCGCGGGAGTTGCGGGACCCTGGCGCGGGGATAGCCTGGCACAGGGGA
>NW_022900949.1:27373781-27406282 GCF_012274545.1 Fukomys damarensis
CTGCTCCCCCACAAGGACCCTGTGCTGGGTCCAGCCCGGGACACCCGGCGCTCCTCCCCCTGGACGCCTCTGCCTCTTGCGTCTTCCTGACTAACCCTTCCTGGGTTAATTCTCTGTCCGTCTCGCTCCCGGATTAACCAGGCTATTGGGCTATTTTGGACCAAGGATTAAGCCGGGACAGGGACAGGGAGGGACTCTCCTGCAGCCGCCCTGGCCCCAGCGTCCCTGCGAGGACCGCTCAGCCTATGGCCCCGCTCACCTCCTCTGGTGCCTGGACCCAAACCCAGCGCTCAGCCGCCCCCTGCGGGGGTGCGGGTGCCCATCTCTGCTCCAGGCTTGGGGGCTTGAGGGGCGCTGGGTGGGGTTCCCCTGTGCGCTGCTTCCACTGCCTATCCCTGGGAGCCTCTGCCTTGGGGGCCGCTGGGGATACACTGGCTTGACCTGGGTCAGACTAGAAAGCACTGTGCGTAGGTGGGGTGGTCCGTAGTTTAAGCACAGGTCTGTGAGGCTTTGAGGAGCAGGCGGTAGTGGAAGGAGTTAACCTTGGCTCCGAAATGGGGTGAGGGGATTCGAATCCGGGGATTCGATTCCCAGCAGTGGGAGTCCAGGCATTGGAGAGCCAGGTGCTCCCCGCACGGAGGTGGGCTGTGCTAGGGCTGCGGTCCTGGGACAGAGCCACCCATTAGCGTGGAGCATCACTGACTTTGCACAGTGCCACGGGACAGTGGCTCCTTGGAGGAGACTTGAGAGGGTGGGCTCAGAATGTGGGGGAGTGTGGTGGCTCTCCTGTGGCGGCCTGGGGTGATGGTTTCCTGTTTTCTGTTTACTGGGGAGGCATGTGGATGGCTGCTGACTGGTGTGGCCGAGAAATTGAGACCCCACTGCTCCCACTTGCCGCCACCCAGTCTCTTCTACGGCAGAAGGTCATGGGTCCCCTGGTGCTGGCTGCAGGTGTAGACCCTTTCACCCAGCCAAGGACGGGAAGGCCAGCCGGGGCTGCTCAGGCGGAGTGCCCGCTGGCTCTGGCCCGGATGCTCGTCCCTGTTTTTATAGGAAACAGTGACACACGTTGGTGGCAAACACTTCATAGCACCCTCCCAGGGGATGCTTTCCTTTTTCTCTTCAAAGTCACCCCTGATGACCAAGTGGAGTGTGGGGACAGGGGAATCCCAAGAGGCCACTCATCCTCCCTATCATGGGGAGTCCCCAGTGTCCACCCCGTCAGTGGCCTTGGGGCTGGGGGCAGAGGGACCCAGGGATGTGAATGCTGGGTTTGTGTCAGAAGCCCCTTGCTCTGCATCCATCTGGCTTCCCTCTAGTTGAGATACAGCCAAAGTTGGTGCCATCTTTAAGAACGGCGTAGTATTGCTTTTAAGCGGTGTGGGGTGGCAGCACAGTGTTGTGCCACGGCCGGAGGCAGCTTCCAAACTTGAACCCGTGCGCCTCTATTCCGGGCGTCTTTGGTTCTGACCCAGGAGGTCTGGGGCTGGCCCGAGCATCTTCACGGGTGACAGCTCCAGGGACATCTCGTGCTGCTGGCCCACGGACCACACTGTGAGGAGCCGGCAGAGGAGCAGAAGCTAGGGGTGCCCTTGGTGACGGAGTGTGCCAGCCCCCTTGCCTGCATGCGATGTGCGCCCCAGCCCTTTGGGAAGGGGAAGGCTGGTGTCTCCCTCTCCCTGGGGAGACTCACACAGACCCAAAGGCCCATGCCTCAGACTTGCCTGCTGGTGAACTTGGGTCCCTGGGGGCTGCTTTTCAAAACCTAGATTGGGTGTGTCCACTGCTCATCCAGAGTAAGCTGATGGGTGCCTAACAAGCCAGGGGTACCAACACTCAAGAGCTTTGATTAAGCACCTGCTGTGTGCAGAACCGTCAGCGGTGGGCTGAGGGACACAGCAGGAACAGCAAGGAGAGGAAGAAGATAAACGTTCCTGCGTGGAGAAAGGGGCACAAGGGGATGAAGTCGGTCTGAGGCCCAGCTCTACACACCCGGGGGCAACCATGAGATGTTTCACATAGCTTCCAGCCTTGGCTTAGGACGATCCTGCCCATACTTTTTCTGGTTGATGGGCATAGAGGAGGACATGGGCATGAGAAAGTGTTTGGTGCATGTGAGGTTCAGCCTTGTCTGTCTCTTACTTCTTTTGGGCCAGCTGAGCCAGGCAGGAGGTGAGAGTTTTACGGCCGAATACAGGGGCCGTGGAGTTGGGTATGTGGGCTGTGGGGAAGGGCTTGTGGTTTCCCGCTGTGATTGAGCATCAACTTCTGCCAGAGGTGCAGGGTCACGGTGTCCTTCGGGGCAGCTACCCTGTGCTGGTGAGCCCGCCCTTGGGCGCAGCTGCTGTCCAGTCCCGGCAGGGTCCAGTGAGCACGTGGGGCTGAGTTCGGCCTGGCTGACCTGTTCCCTCTCTGCCTCCAGCCGCTGGCCTGCAGTGTAGACAGATGATGCAGAAGCCGCCCTCAGGACAGATAGGTCCTGAGGGCTCATTGCTCAGCCTTGTGCAGAGGCCACAGTTAGCTCGGGATCACCTCACCCAGCGGTCGGGGGAGGAAGCTTCCAAGCCCAGAGATGTTTAAACTTTTTCAGAGAGCCTTCCTGCGTGCCTATACCACCACAGCAAACTGTGAGTTCCTCAGCTCTAGGGGAAGACGGTGACCAGCCATGCCTTTGTTGACTCGGGGTTATCTGTTTCTCTTGTTAATTTCCCCTGACCTTGGCCTTGGTAGCCGGTTACATCCTAGTAATCTGTGCCTAAATCTGCCCTCCTCTCGCTGGAGGCCTGGGCACCTAGTAGGTACTCAGTGGGATGTGTTGAACGGCTGAAGCCGGGAGGGAAGGATTGATGGAAACCACTGTGTTTTTCTGTAAAAGACCCATGGGACTTCTGAGGATACTGCTGCTGTTGATGACTGTCCAGAACCAAGCAGAGGGAAGGCTCCCCGTGAGCCCGCATGACCCCAGGTCTTTGGATCTCCTAACGGGTCTCATCGCCTTGTCACTCCTATCAGGCGGGTACAGTCGCTGTTCCCATCGTACAGGTGTGGAAACCCAGGATCGGAGAGGTTATGTGTCTTCCTGAAGCCCTGCCGTCAGGCCAGTGGTGGAGCCAGGATTTGGACTCAGGCGCTCCGGCTCCCGATCTTCCCCACTGGTGCCCGCCCGCCCTTCTCGCTGTGTGACAGTCGGGCCACCTCTGCTGGAGGAAGTGCAGCATGGGAGGCTTCCCTCTGCCCTGAGGAAAGGCGTGGCCACCCCAGGAGGCGGCCTCACAGAGGTGGCAGGGTGGAGGGGCCGAGGATTGAGGGAGATGACCCCTCCTAGCCTTTGATCCTCTGAAGTCTCTGCAGAAGGACACATCAGGCTCGGGTGGAGTGGCCAGGGAGGGCGGGCTCGAGACCTCCCTCGCTTTCTTGTCCCCTGCAGCACTGAAGGGCTGTCACATCACACATCACTCTGGAGCCGGTGACTCACTCTGGGGGAGGTTTCCAGGGGCACTCCAAACAAGCGTTCTTCCCGGGTTGGTGGTGACATTAGCCGTGACGAAGGCACTTCCACTTGGAGGCTGCTTGGGGCTGGCTGTGGAAGAGGGGGTGGCGGCCAAAACTGAATTGTCCCAGCTGGCTGGCGGCAGGCTGGAGACACGGAGGGCCCTACCCAGGGGGTACTGGCGCAGAACCTCGGAGTGGCTGGGGAGGACGAAAGCTGGGAGCTCTGGTGTGTGATTTCCTGTCCCCTTTAGGAAGGCGACAGGCTGGGGAGAGGCCAAGGGGGCTTTTTTGTCATCTGTGAGTGGCACCGAGAAACTGGTGGCAGGAGACACCGTGTTCGTGTTTTCAGGAAATACTATTCTTGTTCTCCCAGCCAAGATAACGTCTGTATCCAGTGCTGGGGAGGAGGTCCCTCTGTCAGGAACACACTGCACCCTGCTTTGGGACACTGGTCCTGCTTGGACAAAATGTATTCAATGGAAAGGGAGCGGAGTGAGCCCTTCTTATTTTCTAGCAGATGGTAGAGTCCACAGAACTAGGAGGGAGTGTTTCTCTGAAGCTCTCTCCCAGCCATCTGACAAGCTAAGCAAATTATTATTTTACAACCTGGAAAATAAATCAGAATGCTTCTTTATCTCGCTGGGGCTGAGAAGAGCAAGCGGCAGCACTGCCCGCGTGGGAAACGCAGGTTCGCCCTAGATCTGTGGAGAGTGCAGCCCTCAAGGCCTTGCCGTGGGACTCTCAGGGACTGTGAGCAGTTGGTCACATCAGAGAGGCCTGGAGTCAGGCGTTTGGGGACATTGGTGTTTTTGGGTCAGCTGGGTGACTATTTGTCAAGCTGTTTCCTCTACGACATTGTTTTGACAGCTGATGGGGTGGTCATTTGTGCTGTTTTTTTTTTAATGAAAGTGTAGCGCTTTGCCTAACTTGGGAAGAGCACCATTCTGTGCTCATCAAGGTGTCACCCGTGTAATTGCCACCGTGCCAGGGAGAAACAGAAACAAGACAGAAGTTCGGCAAGAACCGGGTCTGGGTGAATGAACTGACCTTGCTGGAATGGAGGAAAAGCTACAGCCTGGCAGCCTGAGGGCATTAGAGATCAGTGGGCCCCATTCTGCACCCCCCCCACAGGGCGCAGTCTGAGTCACCCCTATGAGGACCCGGCTTCCTCAAGGGACAGGGAGGTCTTTGGGTTTTCGACCCTACTCCTCCACAGGCCTGGGAATTCAGAAGTAGGCAGGGCTGGGGATTTAGCTCAGTGGTTCCACTGCCTGCCTCACAAACGAAAGGTCCTGAGTTCAATCCCTGGTACAAAAAAAAAAAAAAAAAGAAAAAGAAAAACAAGTAGGCAGGGTGCACCCGGCCAGTTCCTGCAGATACTTAGTGCTTCTGAAACTGAGAGCTGTGGCCTTGACTTTGTCCCCACCCCTCCAGCTGCCCTGACCTTGCTTTGGGGCCCCTCCAGTCCTCCCTGTGACCAGCCCCTGCGTGATTATCCCTGCCCTAGCAGTGGGGCTTGCAGGATGCAGCCCCTGCCTCAGCAACTTTCATTAGCTTGGGCTTTGTGAGTGAGCTTGGCCTGTTTGAGTCACGGTCTGTCCCGGGGATGGAGGAGAAGGCGCCTTCACACGGGGAGGGAGCCCAGGGGTTGGAATTGCCTGTGGTGTTTGCCATGGTGGGACTCAGGCTGTTGCAAAGGCTTTGGAGGATCATTTTACCCCAGTGTTTTTAAACAGGCAGAGAAGTTGAAAGCACGCCCCTCCCCCACCCTCCCGCCGGGTTCTGCTGTGCAGCGCCTGCCATGCTTGCTTTATTGCACTCAGTGCCGCTCTTGAGAGTGCTTAGAACCACGTGAATGAGGAGCACACGTTTGTGGAGCACCTCCTGTGTCCTGGGGCGCGGGCTCAGCGCAGCAGACATGTGACTGCCACCTCTTCTCTTCACCCTGTGCTGGGCTCCGCAAGCGGGATTCTGGTCCTGGTTTAGGCTGCTCTGTGTGCACGGGACAGAAACCCGTACATGGCCCGCAGGGTGGAAATGCCCCAGCACAGGAAGCAGATGGTCACACAGGGACATCAGCACAGGCTTCCCAAGAGAAGGGACGTCAGAGCCGGGATTTGAGGACAGAGGTGGGATGGGACAGCCCTGGTGTGTGTTCGTGCATATTGGGTGAAAGGTGCCCTTGGCAGGTGTGGCAGGTCTGTGAGCGGGGACTGCTGGCCCAGGAGGAGTCCAGAGTGGCAGAGAACGGCCCAGGGCTGTCACCTTGCTTAGAACCCAGATTTCAAACATGGAAGGGCTGAAAAACATGCTAAGAGCAAGTCGTTCCGGTCCAAGCTGCACCTTGGTTTTGAAATACTTGGCTTTCTCTCCTGGAGACAGAGTATGCAGAGGAACAGGACAGAAATCCAGTTGTTTGGCCCCTAAACTTAGACTGCTTCAATCCTGGTAAAGCACAGCAGTAACTGAGCCTTTTCTGGGTGCCAGGCACAGGGCTCGGTCTCCATGGTAACCCCATTCTGGCTGTCAGCCTGTGAAGGGTGTGAGTTTTGTCCTCCCATTTTGCAGATAGGAAAACTCAGGCTCAGAGAGATGGGGCGGTTGGCTTGTCTACGCTACGGCCACCTGGTGGCAGAGGTAGGATTTGCACCCAGGTCTGTCTGCTGGCTGCCCCCCTCCCACAGCCGGTGAGGTCACGTGTGTGAGCGATCTTGGAAACTTTCAGTGCTGTTTTCAAACGTGGCTTGGGCCACTTTCCCAGAATTAGGAGCCAGAATGAAGCCCGGAGTTGTCACCCACCTAGAGCATCATAGGGGTCACCTTTCTGGCCCCAGCGGGTACGGCTTGCTAAGGGCAGAAGGTAGGACTTGCCCGAGGTGTGTGGAACCGCAGGCCTGGGTGCTCTTGGTCCTCCGCAGCCTGCCTGTGGAGTGTTCGGCACCTCGGGGACATGGTCTGTGTGAGATCCACTGCTTGGGGACAGCACAGCGCTCTGCCCTACAGTCTCGAGAGACAATGTCTGGGGACCCTTACAGGGACGGGGCTGTGGAGGGCCTGCACGGGTCTGTGGGCAGCCTGAAGCTGCGAGGGCACAGGTGAGGTGTAGAGGGTGTGGAGCCCCGGGGTCAGAGGTGGGTGGGGCGGAGCCAGCAGGGCCCTGGAGGCTCACGGGGACCTCGGTGATCCGATCACCTAAGGGGACAGGAGTCCTGGCAGGGCTCGAGTGTGGGGTGCGTGGACTTGGGTATGGATGGGACCTCTGTCGGTCGGTGGGTACCAGAGAGAAGAGGCTGTTGCAGGGAACTCAGGAGGTCATGGGGGAGGCTGGGAGCTTGGAGGTGGGCGGGGGCACACGGTGTTGACGAAGGAACATGATGGATGATTCCCACCGTCTTCCCACCCTGGCCCACATGGGAAGGGAAAGGGATCCCACGGGACTTTGGTGTCTGCTCTGCTGCCTGCAGAGGGCCTGGGGACAGAGAGTGCGTGGGGAGGGTGATGCCCTGGGACTGCCCCAGCTCCCTGCACCAGGCCTAGCTGTCTCTTCTCTGGCTGCGAGTCAGCCTCTCTGTACCTTAGCTTGTTCATTTGTAAAACAGGGTTAGAGAAGTCACCTGCCTGTAGGGGTCAGTCCGTAGTATACACAGACACAGAGCACCCACGCTTGCTTGACTCGTTTCCTTCTTCTGTCCTCTTTCTCGGTCTCCCTCCTTTCCTTCCTATACTGGGGATTGAGCAGAGCTCTCACACTGAGCCATGTCCCCAGCCCTTTTTATTTTTAATTTTGAAACATGATCTCACTGTGTTGCTAAATCTCCCAGGCTGAGCCCATACTTGCCGTCCTGCCTCTGCCTCCCAGAGGGCTGGGATTCCAGGCAAGGTGATGCCTCCTGCTAACTTATATTACCGTTGTTCATTCTTTGTAGGCCGAGAATAAATTAGAATTTAGAAAACAGTCCTGGGGTTTAAAGTCCGATGATGTGCGCATTGGCCGGTATCTGTTACCTGTTACCCACTTCCTGTGCTGCACATTTAACGTGGCTGGTTTTAAATCCAGCCTTTGTGACGTGTGCCATCTCCATCTGTGAGCGCTCGGTTACAGCCCCTTTGCACATTTTTAAACTGTAGAGACTTCATATTCTTGAGACTGAGTGGCGGCCTTCCCACAAAAAAGCAGGGGCGTCTGGAGTGCCCGTGCCCCTCTACAGCCCACCGTCGGCCCACACCGGACTGGTGGGAGGCACTGGCAGGTGGGTCACACTGTCCTGTTGCCCGCATATCCGGGGTAGCCCTCTTTCTGTCTCACCCCAGGCCAGCCCCCTAGCACCTCCCGTGAGCCTGGCGCTGGGCTGAGGACTCAACAGATGCCTGTGCTGGGACTTCTCCACGAACCACTCCTGTGCACTAACAGACGATTCTGTGGGGCTGCAGCCAGCACTGAGTTGAAGACGGAGGCAGCGAGGCTTCCCAGCCTGGCCTGATGTGTGAACACCTGTCCCCTACTCGCGGGCCGACCGAGGGGTGGTTCTTCCCGCCCGTAGTCGGTGACCAGGAGCAATAACAGGTGGCTGTTTGTTGCAGTGATTGCTGAAACTGTGAGGTGGAGACTGTTATGATCCTGTTATGTTGATGGGGAAACAGGCAGAGAGAGGAAAAGGGGCGGGAAAGGTGGAGGTTTGAGCAAGGATCTGGCACGAATATCCCCACCAGCCAGGACATCAGGACGTTTTTAGGAGACCCTCCTAACTTCAGTCCCCTGTGTGCAGAGAACACACTTTGTGTGATTGTAGTCCTGCTACACTTAATGAGCTTTGAAGAGTTAAAGGTATCATGTCGCAGTGACCACACATAGCAGCACAGCCCATAATAGTTAAATCTGGGAAGTAGCCTACAGGTCCATCACCAAATGAGTGGCTAAAGAAACGTGGTATTTATACACAATGGAGTACTTCTCTGTGCCTTCAAGAAGGATACACTTGGGTCATTTATAGGAAAACAGACCATAGTGAGACCATAATGCTAAGTGCAATAAATAAGGCATACAAGCCTAAATATGGAATGGTTCCTCTTATGTGAGGAACCCAAAGTATAAACAGGGAACAAAGTAAAAGAAAACAGGAAGTGCAGCGAGAAATCTTTTTCATAGGGGTATTGGATCAAGAGATGGACATGGGGTAAGGGAGAGGAGGGAAAGGGGTGTTTCGTTCATGTGACGACTCCACACAAGGAATGTAGTCATCACATACTGTAATAATATATAAAAGCTTATTGAGATTCATTAGGGTCTAAGATACGGTCTTTCTTGGACAGTTTTCCATGTACACTAGAAAGGAATGTGAATTCTGCTGCAAGGTGGAGTATTCTGTATACATTTATCAGGTCCAGTTGATTTTAGTTCTGTTTTCTTGGTGATTTTCTGATGAGTTCTTTTGCTTATTATTGAAATGTGGTGCAGATGTTCCCAACCACTATTTTTGAAATCCTGCTTCTTCATTAGTCTTTGAGGCTTTGTTGTTTTGCTGCATGTATGTTTATCATGGCTGTGTTTTGATGGATTGACCCTTTTATCACTGTAAGACAACTTTCTTTGATCATAGTCACAGTATTTTCCTTAGAGTCTTATTTGATATCAGTATAGCTTTCAGTTACTGTTTGCACAGAATATCTCTTTCTGTCCTTTTATTTTAAAGCTGTTTGTGTCTTCCCGAATCTGAAGGGAGTCTCTTGTAGACAGCATGTAATTGGATTAAATTGTTTTTGAATTCATTCTGCCAGTCTCTGACTTTTGATTGGAATGTTTAATCCTCTTACATTTAATATAGCTATTAATAAGGTGGGGTTTACATGGACAGTTTTGTTGTTTATATGTCCCAAGTCTCTTTTCTATTTCTCCTTTATGTCCTTCTTTTGTGCTCAATAAGTATTTTCTAAGGCAATGTTTTAATTCTCTTGTTTGTTTTGGTTCATAGGGGACTTTTTAGAACGTAACGGAACTTGTCCCGGGGATAAATCACCCCACTTATCTTTACCCAAAGAGAATGAGGACAGGTCAGGGACTGGACAGGAAGCCATGGCAGGGAAGCCCAGGAGTGGCAGACCCAGTGAGAAAGCTGCCAACCTGGGTGTGGATCCACGACACCTGGGTGAGCAAAGAGGGACAGCCCGGACCTCCCTGGGGACCATCAGAATGAACCGATTCTCTTGAAGGTGGGGAGGGGAAGGGGACATAAAACAATTGAGTTGTGCTATGTGTGTGTACCAACCCCCCAGAGGAATGTAATCATTGTGTACAGCAAACATGGAATAATAAAAAATTTTTAAATTAAAAAAAAAGACTCTCTCCACTCTTCCTATCAAGGACCCGCCTCAGCTTAGACTTTAATGAATACATATTTAATCAATGAATCAATCAGTCACTCATCAGGCTGAGTGTTCTGGTTATTTTTTGCTGTATAGTAATTTAAAATTTATAGCCAAACCACTACTTTACTCTATGTCAGAATTTTGTGGGTCAGAGTTTGGGCAGGGCTTGGCTGGGTGGTTCTTCTGTTCCCTGTGTTGCCAGGGGAACTTGCTCCATGGCACATGTGGACCTGGGCGGTCCAGACTGCCTTCACCATGGGTAGAGGTGTCTGGTAGGCTGGCTCAGCTGGGCCTGCTGACTGGAGTGGCCCTGTGTGGGCTGCCAGCACGCTGGACCCAAGTATCAGGCTGCTTCCATGGTGACTTGGGGTCCTGACTGAGTGTTCTGGAAGGTCTAGGTAGGAGATGGGAGGCTTCATGTGAGTTGCCCTTGAGGATCCCAGGAGGTCACTTCTGCTACATCCTGCTGGTCAGGCAGATGACAAGGTCAGCCCTGGGTCATGGATGGGAACTGGGCTCTGCCTCCATGGGGAAGAGGAACAAAGATGTGCAGAGGTCTTTAAGCTCCCGTATCTGGTTTGTTGAGACCGTGATCACACCCTTCTTCCAAGGCCCACGAAGTCCCACCCTGGGGTGTCTAAAGCAGGGCCCAGCTCCCAGCTCTTGCTGCATGGAATACACAAGCCTGTCCACCCTTGCTGTGAGGAAATGTCCATGGAGGGTCACTGTGCCGTCAGCCTTCTGTGACTGCGACACAGTGCCTGAGAGCATCAATGTAAAAGAGGAAAGGTTTATTTTGGCCCATGGAGGTTTCAGTCCATGATGGGTCTGGGCCTGTGGCGGTGCAGCCCATCATGGCAGGAGGGCATAGTGGAGCAAGGCTACTCACCCCATGGCAACCAGAGGCAGAGACAGGAGGAGACCAGGTCCCACCATCCTTCAAGGACACCCTCATGACCTGAGCACCTTCACTGGGTCCTGCCAGGTACAGGCTCCAGCTCCTCCTCACAGCACGGTGCCAGGGCCAAACCTTGAACACGGGGGCCTTGGTGGCCACTCCAGAGCCAGCCCGGGGTGGCCCCCGTGGGAGGTGGTATAGTGTCAAGGGCAGCACCCATGGGTGATGATGTTTCCCAGGCCTGGGACTCGGCCTGTGCCCTGGGTAGGGGATTGGAGCCTGCCAGGGTCTCTAGCCAGTCACTCTGGGGATTCTTGCCGTTCTCTTCTGCGTCCCCCACACTCTGAGCTGTATTTTTAACTCCTGCCATATGGTGAAGCAGCCACAACATCCCTGGAGGAGAAGGGGAGTCTGGGGAAAATCATCACCACGGACGCATTGCTGACAGCCGCAGTCACCAGAGTCCTGAGTGCACATTCGGCCTCTGCCCCTGGCATCGAGGACGTCTGGTCACCAGCAGCATCACTCCTGGCTAGAGCTGGTCCAGCTCGGATTGGGAGCACTGCACAGACCCTTGTCCTGCCCAGGAAGCCATCCCCATGGAGGGTGGCCCCATGGTAGTGGGGTCCCCAGAGGGATTGGGGTGCCATGGAGAGCACTGTGCCCACCCATGGTGAGCAGGCAGGTGTGTCCTCCTCCCCGCACTTCCTCTTCCTGCCTCTTTCCAGGTCACCTTTGCCAGTGCTGTGCTTTTGATGAATCCCCCCAAAGTCTGTGCATTGGAAATTTAATCCCCAGATTCCTATGCTGATGGTGTCTGGAGGCGGGGCCTTTGGCAGGTGATTAGGAGGTGGCCCCACGATGTCACCAGTGGCTTTGCAAGAGGGGAGACCTGAGCTAGTAGCATGCTTGCCGCATGTCTGTGTGATGCCCTTCCCCAGACCACCAGTACTGTGCCCTGAGCCTTCCCAGCCTCCTGCAAGAAAGTCACGTGACCTCCGTTCTGCATAAATTGCATGGTCTCAGGCCTTTACTTGTGGCAACTGAAGAGGGACTGTGGCAGCCACAGGTGTGTGCCTTGGCCTGTGTGCCATCCCTTGATGACAAACCCATCCTGGTTGGTTTGCCCTATGCCCTCCGTACTGTCACCTGCCCCAGGCTGTTCTCTCTGCCCGGAAGGCCGTTCCCACCTTGTGTCCCTGCCTTTTGAACACCCTATGAGGACGGGTTCACATCCCAGCCCTGCCCTCATCTTGGGATAAGGATGTAGTGTTCTGATTCTGGCAGCCCCAGGTCCCCCAGGAGTCCCCTGTTGATCTCACGGGCATTCATGGAGTGCCTGGCTCCCCCGTCTCTGGGCAGGCAGCAGACACCCGCGCTCCCCTTCGCATGCCCTAGCCCCAGTGTCCTGCTTCTATCGAGGGGACACGTGGCGACGTACTTCACACCTTCCCACGATGGGCCCACATGACTGGAGTCTCCACGGTGGGGTGTGTGGGGGCCAGGATTCCTTGGGACCCCGCTGCCTCGTGCACATACCATTGCACTGACCCCTGTGGACAGCCTGGGGCTGTGCAGTTCGTAGGTGGCAAGGCCAGCTGTAGACCTGGTCTGTGTGACTCCCAAACTGGCTCTCAGGGTACTCGGCAAACCCCTTCTCTTGTGTCCCCTGGGGCAGGGGCTTCTGGGGCCCTCATTCTAGCTGGGATGACCTGACCCCCCCAAAGGCCCTGTTCCTAGCTCATCACATGGGCGGTTAGGACCTCAGTGTTTGAAATTGGGAGTGCCAGGGTGCAGACCAGTCTTCCCATGAGTAGATGGGTGTGGGTGGCAGGCACAGAGATGCCCATGGAGAGAGACAGGGGCGAGAGAGACACAGAGAGGGAGAGGGGGCGGGGAGAGGGGCGGGCAGGAGGACACAGCTGGCGACACTCTGCAGAGAGGCGGTGGCTGAGAGGCCCCAGCAGCCTCGTGCGTCCGCCCTCCCTCTCCCTGTTCCTTTCTGCCCCGTGCTGACTCTGCCATCGTTTATTCATGTATTCATTTTCCTAACAAGCCCTCGCCGAGCACCTCCCAAGTGCCAGCCTTCTCACAGGATGATGACGGGGCAGGGACAGGCCTCAGGCGGTCCCCAGGGTGCCAGCCTGCAGTGGGGGCAGCGTCCCTGAAGGTTGGTGTGAGACGCAGGGTGAGAAGGCCTTATGCTTTTCCCGGGCCAGGCCCACAGCTGCTGTTCCTGCTGCCGCTGAGACCTGGAAACCAGTCTAAGTTGCAAAGAGGAATTACAACAGGCAGCCAGGTGACAGGCGCAAAGCCTGGACTCGGGATGGACTCTTCTCTGTGAAGCCCCTTCTTTGAGGAAGGCGAGTTCCTCACTGGCCTTGTGGAATCACCAGCCTCTGTCACCGCTCAGGATCCAGGAGCTTCGGGGCTATTTATATCCACTCCAGCAAATCTTTTGATCTCGATGATCTCGTGCAAAGCCGGTGTGATGCTGACTTTTGCACGCTGGCTCCCAGGCTGCCGGCGCAAGGACAGGGACACAAATGCAGGAGACCTCGTTCACACCTTCAGCTCTGGGGACCTGAGCTGCTGGACCTCTCTCTCTCTCTCTCTCTCTCTCTCTCTCTCTCTGGAAGGAGGCAGCACAGGCAGTAGCTGAGCACTTATGGTGTGCCAGGAACTTGGTTTTCAAAGCAGGGTTGTTTATTTTATTTATTTATTTGGTACTGGTGATTGAACTCGGCTCCTTGCGCTTGCAAGGCAGATGGTGGAACCACTGAGCTGAATCCCTGGCCCTATTTTATTTTTTAAACTCATGCAAGCTGCACGTGGTGGTGGTGTACACCTGTCATCTCAGCACTCTGAGAGGCCGAGGCAGGAGGATCGTAAGTTCAAAGCCAGCATGGGCACCTTAGTGACGTAGTGAGATCCTATATCAAATTAAAAAATTAGAAAAAAGGGCTGGAATGCAGCTCAGCATAAAGGGATTGGATTTAGTCTTCAGTAACAACAGCAACAACAAAAATGTGGTAAGTCCATAAAACAAAATTTACCCTTTTAAGTGTGAGGTTCTCTGGCCTTCAGTACATTCGTGTTGTTTTGTAACCAACGATGCTGCTTTTCACCTCAGAGATTTGTCATCTTCCAGACTGAAGCTCTCACCCGTGGACACCAGCTCCCCACTGACCTCTCCCCGAAGCCCCGTTACCCAACCTTCTTTCTGGAAGTGGAGCCATGAGTACTGATCTTCGGGCTGGCTCATTTCTCTCGGCTCAGTGTCCTCCAGCTTCTCTCCCACCTAGCAGGTCTTGGGTTTCCTTCCTTTTCAACTCACTGATGTTCCCTAATGCAGACACCAGCAGGGTGCTCCCCGGTGCGTCCGTCCATGAGCATGTGGGGACTCCTCCTGCCTCTTGGCTTTTTGTCAGAAGCCTCTGTGAGGGTGGGTGTGCAAATCGGGGTGTTCCCAGAGTGGGATCACTGTATTGGGGCTGATTGCCAGGTGTTTTTATTTATCTGCTTTGGCTTTCTGAGAGAGGGCCTCGTGAAATTGCCCAGGCTGTCCTTGTGGCAATCCTCCTGCCTCAGCCTTCCAAATGCTGGGATTCCAAGTGTGCAGCACATACCTAGCTTCTTTCAGATATAGGAACTCAACTCACCGAAGTAGGTGGTGCTGGTTGCATCATACAGATGAGGAAACTGAGGCAGAGAATGGTGAGGTAAAGTTTGGGGTTGTTGCAGGGTAACTGGCTGGTTTGTCTGTGTGTGCCTCTTCTTTTGTTTGTGTTTTAAAACAAGGTCTTGCTAGATAGTCCAGGTTGGCCTTGAACTCATGGTGATCCTCCTGCCTCAGCCTCCTGAAAGCTGGATTATAGGCAGGTGCCACCACACCCAGCCCCGTGTGGTTTTTATCCAGAGAAGAATGTGACTCACCCCTTTTCCTCTTTAAAAACATTGAGACTTTTTATTAAGAAAATTGATTTTCAAATAGATGCAAAAATAGAATGAAATCAGTGTCAAAGTCATCTAGCTTTCTCCATCACCATAATTTTAGATCCTGCCTCTTCCTTTCCCTGTACTTTTGCCCCCACCCTCCCTTCCTCCCACGGTCTCTGCCCCTAGGTGTCTTTCCTAGTCCCCCGCTGTCCTGTCCCCACCCCAAAGCCCCCTGCTGGTCTTCTTTCCCTTCTGAGCACAGAGCTGGCTGAAGGGGGACACCTTTGCTTATTAGCTGTCTCCGCTGGCCAAGGCCGGAGTTTTGTCAGCCGGGTGGCACTGAGTGGCACACAGCTGGCCCTCGGGACCTCCCATGCGGCGCGCATGTGGCCAGGCTTTCTGTTGCTTTCTTGCTGGCTCCGTGGGCCCTCGGTTCCTGCTAGCACCGGAGACAGACTTGATAACACGGCCCTCTGCCCTGCTGCTCCTGTCCCCCGGCCTGGTGGCCTCCTGCCCCACTGCGCCAGCCCTGGCTCAGTGATGAAATCCCCTCCGGTTATTACCTGGGCTCTGTGCTGCTGACAAGGTGCCCCGGCTGCAGTCTGCGGGCGTCCCCACAGTTACTGATGGCAGGGCCACTTCCCCGCTTTCCCTGACCCCCACTTCGGAGGACTGAGCTGATTACGCTGCCAGGGCCAGGCATTTATCATCGCGCCGGCCAAGGCCTCTCCGGCTCTGTCCATTTATCCCTCGTGCGTCCCACCATCTCTGCTCCAACACTGTGACTTTCTCTCCTGCTGTAGTAGCGTTCATGTCCCTGTCTGCCCTAAGTCATCATACACTGCCTGTTTTGTCCACATTGGAGATTGAGCCCAGGACCTTCCCACTGAGCTATGTCCCCAACCCTTTCTATTTTGAGATAAGTTCTTGCTAAATTGCCCAGTCTGGGCTGAAACTTGTGATCCTCCTGCCTCAGCCTCCCAGAATGCTGGGATGACAGGCGTGTGCCACCATGCTCAGCACCGTGGGGCCATGAGAGCCCGGCCTCAGGACACTGCGGGTGACTTTACTGTCCAGCCCCCTGGACATGGCCTGGGCCAGCCTTCTCCAGGAGCCCTCTTCCTGTCTCATGCACTCTGGGAGCCAAAGCGATGTGCCCCAGCCTTTTGAAGATCAGAACCTGGGATGGCAGGGGGAGCCCCACAATCCACCTCTCCCTCGGGGCAGACACCACGGCTGTCTCTGCTGCGGGGACATTCCCTGAGCGGCATCCTCCGCATGTCGCCCTAGGTTTCTGATGAAACTTCCAGGGTGCAGCTTGCTGGTCACCGCGGTGGTGGGGGCATTGTCCTCCCTGTGCTCACACCCATGCCTGGCATTGTCACCCAGCTGCACTTGCCACGTTGCCTCTCCTGTCCTTCAAGCTCTCTTCGGAGTCCCTGCCTCCCAAGCCTGGCTGTGTCCCCTCACGGCCCCTCTTGCCTTCTCTTGGATATAGTTTGCCATCTGCCTTCCTATGAACTGTGGTCCTGCTCTCCTCCCCGCCTTCAGGTAAGTGGCTGATGATGACCGATGTCGTCCCCCCCCAGAAGTCTTCCTGGAGGTCCTGAGCAGAGCACTGCATGGTGCAGGTACTGGGGAGCTGGGGGTCCCTCGGGTCCTCTCTGTGCTGGACGTGACTGTAGAATGAACGGCAGCCAGACCCCTGGCCCCATGCAGTTCCTGCCCCGTCTGTAGGGACAGCGCCATCCCTCTGCCTGCTGGGAAGGTGGTGTGAGGAGACACTGTCTTGAGGGTCTCTGCAGGGTGATGTGGGCCTGGCTGGAGGAGAGTCCGGCACCCGTTCCTGGGAACTGTGGGGTGTTCCAGTGAAGGGCTCCCCACTTCCGTCTCCACCAGGGACTGCCAGCAGTGACTGTGCAGGGGGTGCCGGGGTGGAGTCCCAGTCAGTCCTGTCCGCCTCTGCAGGTCTTTTCTCCTCTTGGAGCCCCAGCTTCCTCAGCTGGGAAGTGGGCGAAGACCTCCCAGCCCTTTGTAGGGCTTCAGAGAGCAGGCCTGGGCCCCCTGCCCTTGGAGGACCCCTGGTGACACTTTCCCAGGCTTAGTGACCTGAGGACACAGCCAGACTACTGGGGGCCCATGGCTGACGTTGTGGCCATGAGCGCATCAGGGGGCCTCCCTGTACCTCTGTTTCCCCGTCTGTGAAATGAGGCTAACGAGAGACCGTCAGAGGAGGGTTGAAGGTGGAGACGTGCACGGAGCTGGGCACACAGACCCTGGCACTTAGCTTGTGGGTGGCTGTCCTCGTTGCTGTCATCATTGTTATTATCAGTGCCACCTTATGGGACTGAGCTCGGGAGTTTGGACCTGGGGGCTCAAGGCCTCTGAGTACCCCGAAGAGCTGTGTCTGGCCCAGACCTGGCTTTCTGGCCACAGGCGGATTTTTGTCCCATGGCCTGAGTTTGCAGCAATCAGTGCATAACAGCTTCATGCTGTCCCAGGAACTGCAGGTTTCCCCAAGATATATAATGCACTGATTTATGAAATTTGCCCAAGAAAAAACTGAGTAGCCATCACAAATCCATACAGCGCCCAGGCAGGGTGTCTGTGCACTCGCTCCTGGAAGGCCTGCCTGGGACACAGCCACGCAGGGTCACCCTAACAAGGCTTGTAGTGTTGCACGCTGTGATTTCACGGGGACGGTGTTCCGGGCTCCCAGGAGACCATATGTCTTTGGCATCACCGCCACCTCTGCCTTGGCTCTGTCCCAGGAGTCTAGGGGACAGCGGTGTGGTCACCAGCTGCTGCAGCCGAGGTGATAATGAGGGTGTGGGAGGGGAGGCCAGGGGGCTTAGTTCTGATGGGGCTTTGCTGGGTGCATTGGGTCCAGTTTCCTGGGAACAGACGAGGGAATTAGATGGGATGAGTCCCCTGAAGGCTCCTTGAGAGGATAGGACAGGGGCGACCCCGAGGCTCTGGAGCTGGGTGGCCCTGCAGAGAGACCATTGACGAGGCAACAGGGCTGACCTGTGTCCCTCCGAGGGCACCTTGCTATGGATGGGCGGTTGTCTGTGGGGAACGGAGCCCTGACCTTGGCCCAGTGCAGCTCTTCCAGGGGAGAGCTGGTTGCCACCAGCAGCTGGCACTCGTGGCCAGTGCGATGAGGGGTTAGTCCTGAGTGCCCACTCCACCTACTCTGGGGCCGAGCTTTCCACTCTGTCCCTTGTTCTGAGTTGGCAGATGGGCTCTCTGGGTCACATATGACCAACAATTGCATATTTTACCAACTTGAGTCAGTGGCCAACATTAAGAAGCCAGGTACTTTCACACGAACCCCGGCATTTCCAGTGTCACCTGAAGACTAAGCAACGTCCCCACCTCTACCCTGCAGCAGCACTGGCCACAGACTGTCCCCTCCTGAGGTGGTGCAGGGCCCACCCACTGGCTTCCTGCTTCCAAAGCGCTCTGAGGTCGGGTCCCCTGCAGGCCTCATCTGTGTCCTCCTGGCATCTTCAGTGTGTGTAGCTTTGGAGTTTTGTACACCAGGCCCTGTACCAGGACCCCGTACTTGGGAACCTGACCGTCCAGCAGGGCACAGGCTGTGTATGGTCAGGGTCCCTGCCGGGGTTGGAGAGTGACTGATAAGGCCCGGGCTCGGGCAGAAGGACACAGAAGAGCTTCGGTGATAAGTGGGCAGAGGTGTGGGTCTGGGGTGGTGCTGCTGTCCGCAGAGGACCCTGTCCCGTCAAACTCAGCTGTGAGCTACCTTCTCCTGGTGGCCTCTCCGGCCGGACCTGTCCCCAAGTCTCTGGCCCCACCCAGAGGACGGCACAGTCTCTGGGCCACCCGGTCTCTGTCCTCAGCGTCTGCACAGTGCCTGGCACGGAACAGAGACCCGGGCTGCTGTCAAGGGAGTGATGGTGAGGCCTGGCCTGGTCCTCATGTTTGGGCTCCCACTTACAGACACGTGCCTGCCTGCCTGCCTTTGCCAGCTGCCACCTGTTTGGGACACAAATGGTCATTCAGTGAAAAACAAGACAGGAAGACTTGCCCCTTGCTGGATGGAGCCCAGCGTGGGTGTCGTGGGCAGAGGCCCATCGGTGATGAATGCCGAATGTCACACACCAGCCCATGGAGATCGATCTGAGTTTCCGCATCACTGCCTAGGAACCCTCTGTTGGCTCCCCTCGAAATGTCAGCTTGGGAATTAGGCAGCCCCGCACCTTTCTGGTTGCCTTCCAAGTATGTCACAGAAAATGTCAGGCCAGAGAACGTAGTTAACTAGAATCATACAAATGAAGCCCCTGGGTTTGAGGATGCAGTGCCCCCGCACTTCCGGTGCCCTCCTTCCCGCCCCACCCCCACGGCACCCAGCCCCCAGGCCGGCTGAGACCCAGCACCTGCTTTGCCTCTGGCAGGGGCAACTTCCGCTGGAGCGGTGGCTGAAGTTTCTTGCAGGAGTCTCCCTGCCAACACAACTGTTCTAATTAGTCATATTTTGCAAGCAGATCTGCTTAATTGCAAGCAGTACTAAATATTGGTATATAAATAAAGTCATTAATAACTATACGCAGAAACTTCTCCCGCTGAGTGCCACGACAGACGGGCCCTGCTGACCGTCTCTTGGGTGGCATCTGCCGGTCGGTGGTGTCCTGCTCGCCTCCTCCTGGCATCTGCGGATGATCAGAGGGGTGGTGGACAGAGGGGAGCCCTGTAGGGTCCCATCCGGGGGCAGGGCACATGGCTCCCGGGTGGCCCTGGTCAAGTGGCAAGGACCACTTGATGCATCTTCTGTGGTCATGCATGGCACACCGATGCCAGCAGTTCCGGCTTGAAACTCTGCATCCATCAGCCGGCTCTGGCCCTCAGGGTCACCTACACTCCCCCCATGTGGTGAGGACATTGCCCGGGATAGCGGTACAGTACCTTTATGGGGGTGGTGGCACTGGGCTCTGCCGGCGATCGGGATACCCAAGAATGTGTTGCCTGTGAGCTGTGCCTCAGTCTCCCATTTACAGATGCAGGTGACATTGATCCGTTCACCAGCTGGGTCACCAGGCATTTCTCCGGCTCTGGCTGTGCCAGGTCCTGTTTCGGAGGAAAGTGTCAGGTCCCAGTGGCTGCATGGGGTCCAGGACTGTGGGAGGTTGGGTGGGCTCCCGTGATTCTGTCACCTCTGTATTCTAGATTTAGTTTTGTTTTTGTTTTTTGGTCCTGGGGATTGAACTCGGGTCCTTCTGCTTGCAAGGCAGGCCACCGAACCACTGAGCTAAATCCCCGGCCCTGTGTTCTAGATTTTTGAAAAATATTTTTATAAAAATAGCCTTTATTTTTCAAACCACGCTTTAGGTTTATAAAAAAGTTGAGCAGTGAGCACAGAGGGCCTGTCTACCCCTGCCCCAACCCAGGCTCCCTGTTTTCACATCTCGCCCTTGTGTGGCACCTGTGTCCCGAGAGATGGACCAGCAAGGACACAGCATTGTCCCCGAGCCCCTGGTTCGCTCGGGTGCACTCGGGAGTTGGGCTGTGTCTGGACTGGTGCGGTGTCACACAGGACGAGTCACTGCTCCCTGAGCTCCTCCCGTGCTGCCCCGTCCTTCCCGGAAGGGCCTAGAGTTGGCATCAGTCTGGGGCCCGGCCAGATGGCCTCCTGCGCTCAGCCCTGTGCCCCAGGGCTCCTCTGTGTCTTCGGGGGCTTGAGCGCTCGTTTCTTTCCACCGCGGGGCCCTGTTCGATTGTCGGGATGTGCCGTGGTGTATCTTTCCTCTCACCTACTGCCATGGGACATCTTGGTTGCTTCCAAGTTTGGGCAATAATGGATAAAGCTGCCCTGTGCGTCCGTTTCTTCGTGGACGTATGTTGTGTCCTCAGGTTGCTGCACGGAGGGGAAAGAATTCCTTTAGTTTGGGAAGGGCTGCAGACTGTCTTCTGAAGTGGTGATTTGAACCTCAGACCTGAGCACCCCTTCCCCCCAGACTTCTCAGACCTGCTGGAGGGCACCGAGCCCCTCTTGAACTCGGTGCACAGGGCTCAAGCGATGTCCCCGCGTCCCTGATTTCCACCCCAGCAGCCAGGAAGGCAGGCCTGAAGTCTCCTTGGGAGGTGAGGCCCATATGTGAGGCTCAGTAGGGGGCTGCACGGGTCTCGGCCCGGTGCAGTTGGCGAAAGCACACACCCGGCCCTGGGGGCTCAGAGGGGTCTGACAAGCCGAGCGGCATTGGCAGTGCCCTGCCTGGCGGGACGTCGGCCCTTCCACGAATGTCTGGTCTCCACGCATGGGGCACCTTCTCATGGGCGGCCCCGCGCGAGGCTCCGTTATAGGGGAATAAATAAGTGGGGCGTTTTCCCGAGTCCCCAACACTTGGGGTGGCTGTGGCTCCGTCACCCCTCTCGTGATTGAACGTGCTCTCTACTCCCTCTGTGACCCTCACTGTGGGCCACGGCTCGTGCACCCTGCTGTGTCATTTTCCATCTACAGAGCAGAGCACGGGGCTCGGAGGTTCAGGAGCTTGCTGTGAACACCGGCACTGAGCCGCGGAGGGTCAGCGCTGCTGGGAGCGTCTCTGCCCGCTCTGGATGGTGGAAGGGCTGGGACAAGGCCCCGGGCTGGCCTGGGAGAGCTGGCAGCCTGGACCCCAGTTTCCCCACTGGGGCTGGGGGCGGGCAGGACTGAAGAGACAAGCATCAAGGCCAGTCTGCTCGCGTGAGGGGAGACAGCAGAACTTTCCCTGCATGGATGGGGGAGGAAGGAAAGAAGAGTAGCGAGCAGGAGTGGGCCGGAGGCTCTGCTCTGCAGCTGTGTGCGCTTGCTGCCAGGGATGCACCTGGGAATCACGCTGTTGGACGATTAGCTGTCATCGAACATGGCCGAGTTCGCTTCACAGACCTAGACAACAGGAGTAGTCACTGTGCACAGCCCCCGGTACAGACAGCAGAGACCTCAAAGACACCTTTGGTCCCAGAACTCTGGGAAGCTGAGGCAGGAGGGTGGCAGATTCCTGATGGGCACTGGAACAAGTTTCTGAGACCTGATCTTAAACTAAAAAATAATAAAGGGCTGGGGAAGTAGCTCAGTGCTATGGCCCTGGGTTCAATCCACAGTGCCGTTAAAGTAAATAAAGACAAAGGATATGGCTTCAACGTGACATGTAGGAAGCCATGACCTATGCCACACAGCAGATTGGCTGGTTATTTATTTGTTTGTTTATCTCAGGCAGGGTCAGTGTAGTTCAGGCTGCTCTCAGACTTACTGCGTAGCCCATGCTGACCTTGAAGTTGCAGTGATCTTCCTGCCTCAGCCTCCTGAGTGCTGAGATCACAGGTGTGCACCACCATGCCTGACCTGTTTTGTTTCTGTAAGTGAAAGGAATAAACACTCACACAACCATAGCGAGTGTAGTCTGGTCAGTACCTAAAGCAGTCACAGAGCTGCCCGTCTTGGGTGTCGTGTCCCAGCCATGCCTATGCACTGGGTTTTTCTCCAGGAACCAGGATGCTCTAACTGGTGCTGCTTTATTCATATTCCGGGGCCCCTCCCTGCACTGAGCCCCTTGGCAGAGGCTGTGAGCCCTGCTGACTGTGTCTTGCAGGTCTCCAGACAGAGGGAAGGGCGCACTGAGGAGGGGAGGTGAGGCTGGGGCAGGGTGCGCTCTCTGAGGCTGGCACAGGGCTGTGCCTTGGACTTCCTGGCTTTGGACCCAGCTGCCTCCTGGGGAGCAGTCCGCCTTGAGGGGAGCAGGCTCGGGGTGGATGTGCTGATGGATCAAAGGACAGGTGAATTCTAACGTAGGTGCAGTTCTTCGCCTAGACTGGACGAAGGCTGGGTGAGGCGTAAATGGCCGGCCTGGCATCCAGGGTTTATCTGGTTCCATCCCCAGCACCGGGACAAGAGCGTGGGAGGGAGGGGGCCAAAGGACAGCCCCAGGAGGCCTGACTGAGCGGGACAGCCCTCTGGCTGCAGGCAGCAACGTGGAGAGGTGGTTGTGGCCGTGTGCAGGGGCCCAGCTGCGGGTAAGGTCCTCTGTTTCGGTGGGGGCGGCCCTGTGTGTGGTCTTTCTGGTCTCAGATGCACACTCGCCATTGAGCTCCATCTCGGGGGGGCGGGGGCTGCGGCCGTCAGAGCCGTTGTCAGTCACGACTCCCGAGTTGCTTGGAAAAGAGTGGCGTTGGGCTGCTTTTCAATCACATAGGCCCCGGCCTTTGATTTCCCCCCTAATTTAGCTTTTGTCGCGGAGCCAACCTCCGGGCGTCTGTGTCTCCCCCTCATGCAGTAATCTCTCCAGGAAATGAGGCTATTGATACTTCAGAAATAGAGTCGCTTAAGAGTATGATTACATTTATCGCCTTTGTGTGCGCTTATGTTCTGTGTTGGAGAAATCAGACGCTGAGTGTTCCTTATCTGCTATTTTGATGGATGACTTTTTATGAAAATGGAGTTGAAGCTTGTTTTCATGGAAATGTGTTTCTGACACAGTCTTACCAAAGTGCCACCTAACCCCACTGTCAGGCTTTCCGCCCCTGCCCCAGGGTGACTGCCTCGCCCAAGCCGTCCACAGTTGCATTTCAGGGGGCCTTGGAACACCGTGGGACTCGGCTGACCAGTGAGTGCCACGCCCTGCTTCTGCGGACCTGGAAGCCTCTGTGGACTCTGATGCTCGGGCTTTGAGTTCTAGCTCACAGTATTTCCTTCTGTGCCTTCTGGCAAGTTGCTGAATCTGCCTATGCCTCCAGGTACACATTTGTAAATGGGCGTGGCAGTGGTATCTATCCCGTAGAGCACTTGGAGGGTCTCAGAGTGTGTTAAATAGCATCCAGTCCCGCAAATCAAACCCATGGTGAGCAGATAAGGAAAATGTGGTGTGGATACACAGGGAGTACTACGCTGCCATAAAGAAGGACTAACTGGGGTCATTTGGAGGAAAACGGATGTACCTTGAGACCATAATGTTGAGCGCAATAAAACAGGCACACAAATGTAACCATCGCATGGTTTCTCTTCTAGGAAAGCTGCCAAGTATAAATAAAGAGCATAATCAAAGATAGGTAATGGAAAGTAGGGAGACAGATCTTTTTGAAAAAGAGGGAGGGAACCAAGAGATGCAGGGAGAGAAGAAGGGGATGGAAAAGAACCATCGTGTTCTGCGCAGGCACCAACTCTGCACCAGAAGTGTGATCATTACGTACTGCAGATGGATTAATGAAAAATAACAATTTGACAACAACACCAAAAGCCCACGTGAGACCCCAGCTCACACTCACTGGGCCAGAAGCTGTCAGAAACATCTCCTGTCATCCACACCAGGCCTACCCTTACTCCAGCCTCTCACCTGGCGCCTGCTGCTTCCCTGTGCTGGCTGAGCCTCAGTTACCTCACGTCATTGCCCTGCTTTCCTCACTGCACCCAGATGGTCCTGACCGGGCCGGGCCTCCTCGAATGCACAGCTCTCTGCTGTTCACTGCATCTCCTGAAAGGCAAGTTTCCCGGAAAATATCATACCGGTGTCCTGCTCACAGCGGTGGTGGAGCTGGCTGGAAAGAGTAACCACAGTAGCAGTGGCATCAGATGCAGGACCTGGGGATGCAGATACCTGGGCAGGGAGGGAGTGTGGCCTTTGCTGCACAGGGCACAGCCAGCCTGGCGAGCGTGGCTGTCTGTCCCCATGCATGTGGCGGTCAAGGTCTGAACTGCCACGATCCTCACGAGTGTGTGTGGCCGAGGCCCTGGGCTCAGACCTGGCCTCTGAGAGTGCTGGCTGCATCCTGCTCTGCCTGGGAACTTCCTAGAGTCAGGGTCGGCTCACGGTCATCCTGCAGATCCCGTGACCCAGGCTTTCCCACCTGCACTCCAGAAGAGGGAGCAGAGACCCAGAGAGATGGACGATTCGCCCAGCGTCACACGGTGGGATCTGGGTGTCAACTCAGGACTCAACACGCTGTGCTGTGTTGGCTCTGAGAGTCAGTGGAAGTCTGTGAGAATCAGCAAATCACTGAGTAGACACAGAAGAGACCCTCTGTAGCGAATTCTCCAGGAAGTCGTGATAAGTGTGTGCTATTTGGGTAGAGGACTGTGTAGGAGAGTCAACAAGGATTCGTGGTGAGCAAGTTGGAGGCAGAGGCTTTAAGGGGGAGAAAAGGGGCCAGGAGAGCAGGCTCTGGAGCTAGGGTTCCTGAGCCTGTCCTCAGCTCTGCATGGAACTGCTTGTGGGGCCCTGGTCAGTGATTGAACCTCTCATTGCAGCTCTGTGGCTTTGGGAAAGTCGCTCAACTTCTGTGCAGTTGTGCGCACTTGGGAAGGTTACCTAACCTGTGAGTGGCTCTGTTTCCTCATCGGCAACACACAGGTAGTAAAGCACCCAGCTCACAGTCAGAGTAAGGTCTGTAGGTAAAGGGCTGGGGGAGTATTTGCTGTGGCAGATTGGCAGCCAGCTAATGGGGTAGAGCTCTGGCTCCCTCCGGAGCTGATGCATTGTGGGTTTCCCGTGGCTGTGAAGAGGGGGACAGGCGCCCCAGCCCAGAGCTTCCCATCCTGTGACCAGCAAGGTCTCAGGAGCCAGCCCTGTGACCTTAGGAAGGTAGGTCTGCCCTGGGAGGACTCGGAGGCACAGGGTCATAGTCGGTTTTCTGTTGCTATGAGTGAGCTCCACGTCTGCAGCCTCGTTGCATGCTAATTACCTCCCACAGGCCCCGCCTCCACATCCTCTGGGGATTCAATTTCCAACTTGAACAATGGGGAACAGATTCAAAAGACAGAAGGGCAGGTTCCCCAACCCTGGGGACTCCAGGAAGACCTCGAAAGTATACAGGAGGGAGCCAAACACGGTAGCACCCTCCTGTAACCCCAGCTACTCGAGAGGCTGAGACAGGAGGATTGCAAGTTGAAGCCGGCCTGGTTGACTTAGCGCGACCCAGTCTCGAAATAAAATTTAAGAACGGGCTGGGGTAGCTCAGGGATAGAGCGCTTGTGTAGCATGCCTCAGGTCCTGGGTCTCCTCCGTAGCACTGCAAATAAAACCGAACAAACCACGGGAGTGGCGTTAGGACATCAGAAGCTGCATTCCCACAAGCTCCAAGTTGTCCTCAATCATGATGCTGGGAAAGATTGTTTTGCAGATGGCCGAGGGTCCTGACAAAGGGACCCCAGCCCATGAAGCATTTGCTTAAGGCCTCCAGGAAGCGGTCAGCCCTGCTACGTCTCGTGAGAAGGTCGGGGAAGAGGGGCGGGGTGGAGAATACGCAGTGCCTGCTGTGACTCTGGAGACAGCAAGGAGGAAGCCCCCAGATCAGCCCACTTAGTGCATTTGCGCTTGGCACAGAGCTGAGCAGGCTGAGGCCTGATGTGAGACATGAGAGCCAAGTGACTTTGACACCCCTCACTAGCGGGCAAGGGCTCGTGTCCTGAAAATTGTTCGAGATAAATATCTGGTCCAGCCTGAGCTGAAAGAAAGAGCCAGGTCCCAGGAAGGACAGAAGGGGAGGCTGGCAAGAGCAAGGGCCAAGATGGGGTCAGTCTTCGGCAGCTGGCGCGGGGACGGGCCTCCGGGGCTGCCATCCGGAGGAAAGCGGCCAGGGGCTGAGGGGAGGTAAGGCTGCGGGAGCCTGCAGACTCGTCCGGGCAGCTGCGGTGTGCGCCTTGGGCTGTCCCTGGACAGATGTGCGGGCGTGACCTGCGGAGGCCACAGCGCGTCCTCGCAGCGAATCGCGTATGTGGAGGCGAAGGTGGTTCCGGATGGGTTAACAGCCATGCCCTCTGCCAGCAGCTTCTGAGATGAGCAGGTGCCAGGCCAAGGTCTGTCTCCTGGAAGACAGCCGCGGCAAACAGGCAACTACAGCCCACGGCTGGCTCTGGGACCTCAGGGCGGGCCGCGTGGGTGCTTGAAAACCTCCCTCCACGACAGGCTCGCCGGAGCCGTAGGGTCAGAGTCCCAGGGACGGGGACTCAGCAGCAGTGCCTGCTGTGTCCGTGCCATCGCGCAGGCGGCACCACGCGGGGACTTGGTCACACGGGTGTGGCGCTGTCTGGAAACGCGCACTGCGCCGATTAGCAAAGCCTCCGAACTGGGTGGGGACAGAGCCGGAGCTGGCAGAAGCGTGCGACAGCCACAGGCCTGAGCGGAGATGGCAACCGCGGGAACAGGCGGTAGCTTCCTGCCGCGGTCACATCCTCTGCCGTGTCTGCATTTCCTTTGCACCACCGTGAAAGGCTTTTGGTTTGTAAAATATGGAAAGCGTCAAATTGCATGCTGTTCAGTGGCATTGTGACATTAACTGCGTTCACCGTATTTGGAAGCCATCGCCACCATCAGCTCCAGAACTCTTCGTCTTCCCAAATTGAAACCCTGTCCCCTTGCCCCAGCCCCTGGTACCCACCCTTCTATTGATTTTTCACGATTTCGCTACTCCGGTATGGTATTTGCGTACGGTATTTGTCTTTATTCCTCTCAACGTAATGCACTCAAGGTCCGTCCCCTGTGTGTTGTGTGTCAGAATTTCCTTACCGCAGCTGAGTAACTTTCTGTCGTGTGGGTCCCTGTGCCAGCGCTTCTCCATTCGTCCGTGTGCAGACACCCAAGCGTGTACCTGTTTATTTAATACTGCTCTGCAAATAGTTTTTGAAACAGAAAGACGCGGCAGGAAACATCGCACAGCCACTGTAAGGGGGCGACCGCCGGCCCTCGCCCGCGGTAGGACAGAGCTGGGCTTCAGCCTCAGAGGCAGGTCTTGGCGGGATGGCACAGGGGAGTCAGTCCGCGCTTCCCGGAAGTGTGCAGCAAAGCGGGTGCTTCCTGGAATGGGAGTTGCAGAACACGGAGGGAGTAGCGCTACTCCCACGGCCACCGCTAGGAATGCTGCTGTCTTTGGGGGCCCTGGCACCTTGTGGCAGTGAGTCTGGGTTAGGCGCCAGGTGGGGAAGAAGGCAAAGTCACGGTGTCCCAGGCAACCCGGTCCAGCCAGCCCTTGCCATGCTGCCCCTGGTCACAGCCGACATCAGCTCAGCCTGGCCCTGCAAAACCGGGACGGTTAATGAGCAGTGTTTCAGTTCACTACATTTTGGGGCCATTTCCTTCGCATCAGTGTCTCGATAGGTGCTTGGTGCCTGTGCTTCCTGAGCTCATGACCTGTACCGCGGGGCCTGCTGTGCTAATTTTCGTGACATGTTGGTGTTGGCTTGGGGACTTGAGGGCCGGGAGATCCCTCCTTGAGAGCCCTTATTTCTGCTGAAAAGAGGATTCTTTTGCCACTGGTTTATTGCCTCCCTCGGCCACAGAGACCAGGAACAATGACCAGTATCAGTGTCTACACTGTGTCTAGAAGTCGGATCCGGTATCTGCTGAAATCAATAGACTCATTGTCTTTTTGGGGGTCAGGTTGTCCTAGCCCCAAGCCTCCCCATGCATTTACTTAGCAAACATTTATTTAGCACCACTCTTTCCCCGGCCCAGGGCCTGCTGTGTGAATGGCAGGAGAATTACATTTACTGATGATCACTGAGGTGTTGTGGTAATTGTTGCCATTTCAGCTGTTTCTGAGCTTCTGTAGAGGAGCACTGCTAAGTGTTAAAAAAAAAAAAAAAAAAAAAAAAAAAGGTAGACACTGTTGTGTTTATCCATTGCTGCTTTTAAAAACTGAGCTGCTTTTTAAGAAAGTGACAGCGTGCCATGGAGTCAGACATTTCAGGAGTCGAGACAGGACAGAGGTTGAGCGTCAGCCTGGTCACAAAGGAGGCCGCCCTGTACCTGGAGCAGGGCCTGGCATGGCACAGACGTGTGCTGAGCAAACTCAGGATGTCCTGGCTCATCTGATCTTTCACGGCGAGCTGTAGCCTTCCGTGGGCAGACACCAGGGGAACTGGGAGCCAACCATCACCTTCATCCCAGCTGGGGATAAGTCTCCCAGCCCTGCTCTGAGAGTGTCTCATTTGGAGGGGTCTTCAGCCCTGACACCTGACGCGGTGTCCTGGCTGAGCACATCCACCTGACTCTGGTGTCTGCCGCGTTACAGATGTTCTGTGACAGGGACAGGGGCAGAGTGGGCTCCAGGCTCCAATTCGCTGCCTTCCAGCCCGTGGAGCAGAGAGCCAGCCACAGCAGAAAGACATTGCTCCAGGAGGCTTCTGGGGAGCGTGGTCTCGGAGAGGCTCTTGGCCTGTCTGGGCTGGGGAGTGTCTTGCTGTGGAGGGGCCCCAGCAGGCTGCTGGTGTCCTGGCAGCCCCACTCCCAGCAGTTGGGAGTGGAGTCTTTGCGTGGACACCCTGTGGGTTGCAGTGGACGGAGTTCAGGCATCACAGGGGTCACGCGTGCCCTGCAGGGCCGTGCAGGACAAGCGCCGGGAAGGCTGCCGTGAGGGTGTGATTGTGCCTTGGTCCTGCAAGACAGAAATCTACTGAGAAAACATTTCTGAGCACTTCTATGTGCCTAGGACTTTGCAAGGGGCTCTGTCTGTATTTTCTCTGTGTGATTGTTCACAGGCATGAGACCAACTCCCAACATGTGTTTAGGACAGCTTTGGGACCCAGCTGGCCCAGGAGGAGTGGACCTTGCAGGTCACGGGAAAGTTCTCCAATTTGCTAATTATCCCCATCATCCTGGGATTTAGGGAGTTTGCCTTGGGGCCCAACCTCTGTGGGAAGACGAGCCCTCCCTCCCTCCTCTCTGCTGCCCTCTTCCCACCCTCCATACTCTGAGACAGCTCGCGCTTCTTAGCTTTTCCTGCACTCGGGATCAGATATCAGCTGTGTTCCCGAGCCGAGGGAACAGTGCCCTGTGGGTGCTGCAGGGAGCTGCTGAGGGCCCTTCCCACGTGGCTTCCGCCTCCCTCCTAGACGCTAAACCTTGGCATCTGTCAGATGAAACTCTGGCATGCGGTGGCCGGAGGACTGTCACAAGTGGCCGTGCTGGTGCAACCTGCCTGAGGCAAGGCGCAGAGTGGGCCCAGCGCCCATCACCCTCACCAAGGAAAATGCCCTGCACACAGGTGGGCAGAGACTGACTCGTGCCTGAGGCAGCAGGGTGTGTGCATGGCAGGGCAGCATGAGGACCCAGCCCAGACTCACCGGCTCCAGGACTCGCTCTGAGCCCGAGCAGTTCCCCGATACCCACCTTGTCCCTTGGGGGCACAGTGTCTCGGGGATACAGCATGGTTTCTGTGCAACACTGCAGCCGGGAGGCACTCTGGACATTCTGCGCCGGAATGGCCGCTGCCTCTCCTGTGGGTCACCTTGAAGGTGACATCCTGTCTCATGTGCTGTGGACCAGGGCTCCAGAAAGGTTCAGTCACTCACCCAGCTCACAGTCACCGAGATGGAGAGCACTGGTTAAATCCCAGTGTCTTCTGAATGCTTTTCTTCCACAGATATTTCTTGGGTGTCCATGTGCCCGAGAAACTTGATCATCTGAATGATTTTGGCGTATCAAGCTCAGTGGTATAAAGTACCCCTGCATTGTTGTGCTGTCCTCCCTAACATCAGCCTCCAGGATTTCTTCCATTTGGACCTCTGTACCTATTTCATTTTTCTTTTCTATTTTTTTTGCAGTTCTGGGGATGGAACGTGTAGCCTTGCATGTGCTAAGCAAGTTCTCTGCACCTGAGCCACACGCGCAGACAGCCAGTTTCATTTTATAGTGCCATCCACAACTGTGTCTTCTTCATCGATGTTCTCAGAGACTCCTAGTAGCTCTTTTGTGTGTGTGAGGGGCAGGACCCTGTCCCCCGGTGCTGCCACCCCTCAGTGAGCCCTGAGGGGAGAGGGAGCTGTCACCCTCGTTTCTGAAACCTGGAGCCACAGGCACTGGCTTAGAGTATGCTGCTGTTCTTGCCCTAAATCTAGTGGTTGCGCAAACATTTGTCACGAACAATGGGGACGTTCAGGGCTGACTTTGACCCTTTTCCTATTTCAGATGAGAAAGACGAATGGCCAAAGCTTTTGCTGACCTGGAAAGGAGCCTCTGAGGGAGAGGCTGTGACTTCTAGGACTAGGCCAGGTGGCTCCTGGCAAGGTGTCCACGCTGTGGCTGCCTAGGTCATCATTAAAGGACATCAATGCTGACCACCTCTCCAAGCTTTGATGAAGGATAGAAAGGTAATTGCTTCAGGGCAGCCTATGGTGTGCTTGACGTCCAGCTCATCGAAATAGGACGAGGGTCCTCAGGTCAGCTTTAGAAGACGTCCAAAGCTGAGAGAAAACCTGCTTTCTTGCCTTAATCCCAGGAATCAGGAGGCTCAGGCTAGAGCACCGCCATGAGTTCGGGGCCAGCCTGAGCTGCATAATGAATTCAAGGCCAGCCTGGAATACTGTCCATGGTGAGACCTTGTCTCAAAACAAAACAAAATAAGACTTTGCTTTCTTTTGCCTGCTCGTGTCTGTACCAAAGTCCTAGAATATAGTGTTTCCCAAACACTGACATCTATAAGGTCGTGAAAACAACTGTTTCATGGTCAGGGAAGTTGTGGGAACTCTGGTTCCTTCTGGATTTTCTGCTGCCAGACTTCTCAGACGGATGAGGAGGGTCTACCAGGGAAAGCCGGACAGTGTAGTGTCCTACTCTGGAGCCCTTAGTTTGAAGAGGTGGACCACACTGTAGACACTGGCGCCGTGCTCCTGAGCAGAGGTTTGAAAATACTGCTGAAGGTGATTTCTTGAGGGGCAGGGAGGAGGGAGGAAAATGATGCCTGTGTTTTGCCTGGATCTACTTAGTGCATGACTGGTCTAGTGTGGTGGGTGCCCGTGGGCCCCGTATTCCAGATGTGATGGCCAGGAAGTGGATTCTTGCACAGATGAGCGTCACCTCACGATGCCTGATGACATTTTGACTCCACGGTGGTGCAGAAGTACAGCCGCACAACCATTCTCTGCCCGGAGCCTGTAAAGACAGTGAGCTCCTTGATGTTTGTCGGCTCTTTTCTGCCTGCCTGCGTGAGTCCAGCCAGAGTAGGAAGCCAGGGCTCAAAGGGCAAGGGAAGTGCCCCAAAGTCTCTTTTGGTCCCTCGAGTGCCTGGAGACCCAGCCTAGCTGTGCTGAGCTGCTGTCTGCACTTAGGCAGAGCCTCACAGTGGGTGGAAGGATTTCCAGGAAATTCTGCAATCTTGATTTAATGTAACCAAAGCAAATTCACAATGTACTGTAATGTTGCTCCTTTGAGACACAAGTTGTGTTTCCCCAGCAGGGAGTAGGGGGAAGCATGGAGGATCCTAGGTCTTCGGGAAAGACGGTGAGGCCTGGTCATAGCCCCAGGAAGTCTGGCTCTATACAAGATCTGCAAAGGCCCGCACCCCATCCCAGGCCTGTTCCCAAAGACCAGAGCCCTGCTAGAGTGCTGTGGGCCTCTGCTTTGGCACAGGGGTGGACTCAGGGAGTTGTGGGCAACCTTGGGAGAAGGACCCTGCCCCATCTGAACTGGTTTCAGCTTGGAAGTCTGTACTTGTGGGCACGAGGGAAAAAAAAATCATAGGAGTTAGAAGGGTGAGGTGAGGTCATGGCTAACTGACTGAGCGCCTAGGACGATGATGTTTATTACCTCGTGGAGCAGGTATTGCTGCAATGCCAGCCGCGTGCCAAGCACGTCTTGGGCTCTGGGGCATGGGGAGGACAAGACACAACCTTGCCCTTATGGTGTGGAGCGCCTAACAGGAAGGACTGATGATAAACATCTAACAAGAGCGACGAGCTGGGTATGGTGGTGCATGACTGTTAATCCCAGCACTCAGAGGCTGAGGCAGGAGGATGGCCCTGAGTTTGAGACCAGCCTGGGCTACATAGTGAGTTCCAGGTCAGTCTAAACTACATAGTGAGACTCCATCTCAAAAAAAAAAAAAA
>NW_022900949.1:27406472-27415011 GCF_012274545.1 Fukomys damarensis
TGCCGAGGGTGGGGGTAGGGGCCCCTCTCTGAAGAAGCCAGGGCTGAGGGGAGGTGTGGTAGAAGAAAGAAGTGAGTCATAAAGTTGCCTTCTGAGTGCATCACTGGCAGATGGAAGAGCAAGTGCAAAGGCCCTGTGGCAGGAGCCTGGAGTGGAGTGCATACAAAGGAAGGGAGGGAGGCCAAGACTGGATGAAAAGGTGCATGATCTGGACTCACTCAGGGAGCCACGGAGGGGTATATAGAGGGGCAGGGCAATCTTATGCATGTTTTGATGGAGCATATTGTGGGCAGTGACCTCCTTGCATTGATATCTTAGTACTCCAAATCAGTTGAACATGGGGAGGTGCAGAAAGATCTGACCAGTTGCTCAGGGAGCAGTGTGAGATCCAGGCTTTGACCTAGGCCCACGTGAGCAGAAATCATGGTGATCCTCTCTGCATGCATCTCACATGCCCCACAGTGGGGGTAGTGTGGCCATAGCAAGTCTCGGGAGTGGCTGGGGAGGCCTTTGGGATGGACGGGAGATGACCGCTTTGTCTGTGTCCTCTGTTGTTCTGGCTTGGGGGCCTGTGTTGATTTCCTGGTCTCCTAAAAGCTGAGCTAGGATAAGGAAGGATCTCTTTCCTGCTAGAAACTAGGGAGGCGCCTTCTCTGATCTCATTCTCACAGGATACCTTTGAGGCAGGTGCTCTCCCATTTTACAGGTGGTGAGCCTGACCTGAAAGCCACACACTTCTCCAAGCATACCTGTCTTGAAGGCCAGGGTTGACCCCCATTTGAAGCCACTGCAGCCTTGGAGCGGTATCTTTTTTTAAATCTTACTATACAGTTCAAGCTGGCCCTGAACTCACTGTGTAGCCGAGGATGTCCTTGAACTCACTGTGGATCCTCCTGCCTCAGCCTTGCAAGTGCTGGGCTACAGTTGTGTGCCAGCACCTGGCTTGGAGCAGTCACACCAGCAGAACACTGTGTGTGTGTGCGCGCGCGCTCTGGCATGCCCTGCACATGTCCGTTCTTTCCTGGATGGTTTTCTCGTTTGGGTGCACTTGCTCAGACAGGATTGGTGGCAGAAACCAGAAGTGTGAATAAATAGTATTGGAGGGAAATGGTGCGTGAGGGGATGTTCTGCACATTGTGTGTCCTGAGACCATGGGGAGCCCGGAGTGACTTCATTTTATGCAGATGGGGAGGGAGCCTTGGAGGGAGATGGGGCACAGTCACTGTGCTCCCCGAGGGCCGGTGTTACCTCTGGGCCTTTTCAGCTTGCACAGGAAGGGAGCTTTCCTGGCTGCGGTTTTCAGACCTTTCATATTTTTAAATTGTCAGCAACTGATCCTGTCACCAAGTAAACTCTCCTGTATAGAACTGCGCTACATGGCACCTTCGTGCATGGCAGACACTTGTCCATCTCCGCCTCCATGGGGTGGCCACAGTCAGAGGAGGTCAGAGAAGGTTCTGGGATCCGGAGATGCCTGAACATGGGCGAGGGCCTCCTAAAGCAGTGAGTCTCCTGTCACTGCACTGTGTGAACAGAGCACGTGAGGAGTGGCAGTGGAGGAGGGTGTGCTCGGCCTCAGGAGGCCCTGGCCTACCCTCTGCTGCCTCTAGCACAGGAAGCCAGGAAGCCTGGGTACTAATCTCGTCACCATTCCTTGCCGCCAGGCCTCAGTTTCTCTATTCTGGAAACCTTCCAGACTGACTAGGGCACCGGTAAGTTTGGGGCCCTGGTTGGAGCCATAGTTTCCCCAGGCCTGGGATCGGGAGGAAGGGCCTGCTCTGTCTGCCTGTGCTGTGCTCCCTCGGGCTGCTGGGGGTGCCCTGGGAACCGCGAAGGGCTCGCACACCGGGCTCCGCCGGGTCAGCCTGCCTCCCGTATGTGCACCCGTCCCTGTGTTTGTCTCAGTTTTGTGCGCTCAGCTAGCTGAGAGACCGTGACTTGGTTGTTGGAGTGATGGGGTGCAGGGGCGCTAGGCAGGAGGGAGCAAGGGTATTTGTAGATGGAGCTGGCTCTCCGCACGGCTGCGCTCGGGTCCAGCAGGCTGTCACGCGCGGTCTCACCACCAGGCAGGGGCCGGGCGTGGTCCTGGCTCAGCCCCGCCTGGGTGAGGCTGCCGCAGTGTGGGGAGTGGGGTGGGAAGAGCCCGCAGCGCAGCCCCCAGCCCTCCTTCTGGTGGACCCTCCCTTAGCTCCTCCTCAGAGCCTCAGAGCCTGCACAGGAGCCCGACCGATCTCCTCCATCCAACAGCAGAAGCGCACAGAGCTGCAGTTCCACGCCGCTGCCCCGCTCCCGCAGGCCCCGGACCGCAGCAATTACCGCCTCTCGTAGCCGACTGCTGGCGAACTCAAATCACGTTTCAGAATAAACACTGTGCCGCCACGGTCAGGGAAGGGGAGAGAAAGAGATTTATTAGCTTTCACGGGGTGAGAAACCACAAGGACCAGAGTAATAGGATACATTTCTCATTAGTTGTAAACGCCAGAAAAGAGTTAAAGGAACACTGATGTTTTCTGTCTTGGACCCAGCGCCGTGAGGGTTGTGAGCGGCAGAGGAGGGGAAGAATGGAAAGATCTGCTCAGGGTGGGCTCGGCCCGCGCCCAGCAGCAGCCTGGCCACCCCTCTGGTCCGCGGCGTGTGTCCCCCTCGGTGTCTGGTGTCGATGGCAGTAAGATGAGATGGCACCGGGGCAGAATTCGGGGAAAGTGGTGTCCTGCTGGCGGGGAGGGGAGCAGCCCAGAGCTGCGGCTTCATCCTGTGGTTTCTCTTGTTTTTCTGGGAGCCGCTGCCCCAAGTCCCCAGGGACACCGCAGCCTCGCTTTCCCCATGGTGGGGGTGGGCGGGGCTTGGCGCTGCAGCCATGGGACAGCAGGAGCGTCGCCGGCCGAGGGGAGTGACTGGGGACTCGCCCTGGGGGCGCATCCCACACAGACCCCCGGGGCTGATGGCCGTCCACCTGTCCGTGTGCGCTCAGAGCGTCTGGTGGGCCGGTCCTGCAGGACCGAGGGCGGGCTGTGACACTTGGTTCTGGGGTGTTGGCAGCGGGCGCATTCCCGAGATGTCTGTTCTGGGGAGAGCTGAGCCAGCCTCCCTACAAACGGGGCCTTGGCAACGCCATGGTGTCCTTCAGATGACACGGCCCTGCAGCCGGGGTGGCCGGGAGCTGGGTTCTCCGCCAGGCAGGAAGGCCTGTGATGCCACAAACAGCAGGAGACCACCTCAGGGAAGGCATGGAAACAATCCCTGCTAGTCAGTCCCTGCTAAGGTGCCACCCACATTCCTGAGCGAGACAGGAAGATGGTGGGGAGACGTGGTGCGGGACAGGGCAGTGACCCAAAGGGACAGCCCAGCCGGCTGAGAGGGAAGGGACCACTGAGAACAGCCACAGGCCCACTGCACGCAGGGACTTGGAGAATCACGTTAACAGCTACAGCACATGTGCACAAAATACCGTGTTTTCTTTGTCCGTCTACCTATTGGTGGGCATACAGACTACTTCTAAGATTTATCTATCACGAATTGTGTTGCTGTAACCCTTTCTTCTTATAGGTTGGCTGCCTCAGGTGCTTTGTTGAAGTTATGTGGAGCTGACTGATACAAGGGTCTGAGACCAACTCATGTAGGCTAACAAACATTTGGCCATGGATGGAGAAAATCGTGAGCCTCTTTGAGGATGAGTATCTTACATGTTTGTCACAGTATCAGAAAGCTGACAAATGCAGTCAGTGAACGTCATGGCCCAGCAGCTGTGTCTGTGTGGGTCAGCCTGGGCCCGGCTTCCTGGTACTGTGTGCATTGCACGCTGTGTGCTGCTGCGATTACATCTGTTACTTCCACGTATGGGGTGCAGGCAGGATTCGAACCCTGGCTATCTGGAATTTGACAGAGGTGTGTGTGTGAGAGTGAGTGTGCACAGTGTGCACACCTAGTGCCAGCTCACACCACAGGTCTGTGTGTTTGTTCCATGACCTGTGCTGTGTGCCAGGCCCCAGGCTGGGCTCTTGTGGTGAGAACACAGACAGACCAACACTCAGAACCTAAGTCCAAGCAGAACAAAAGGAGCTGAGGGAGGGACCAACCTGGAGGGCCTTGCTGAGCAATGGAGTTGATACCAAGGCCTGAAGGACAAAAATAAGAGGGAAGCTATTGCTACCCAGGCAAGGGAACTATTCCAAGCAAGCCAGAACAGCTTGTGCAAAGGCCCTGTGGTGAGCATGGTTCACTTATTTGGTGAACTAAGAAGTCAGAAAGACCGGAGCAGATGGCAGGAGGGAGAACAAGGAGCTGAGAAGAGGGATAAGAGCCAGGCCCAATCCTACTGTGCCCTGGAGGCCATGCGAAAAGGTTAGATAAAGTTTTGAAATATTTTGAAATGTTTAAAAGAAGCCAGGACCTTTGCAAACTAAACCAAGATTTTAGCTGTTTTTCTTTCAGTGTTGTGAAAATATTTCAACCATAAAACAGTAATTACTCTGTCCATCAGTCACCGAGCATTCTGTGGCAGGTTTGTTTAGTTCTGGCAGCCCTTGCCCGGGGAGGGTATTGTTCATTCTCCATCTCTACTGAGAAGTGGCAGCTCTGAGTGACAGAGTGACTTCCCAGAGTCATGCAGCTGGGGTCAGAGCTACCGTTCTGCTCTTCCCACAGCCTCTCTCTCACATGTGGCTGATCAGTAGACTCGTTCATCCTGCCTGTCTCCTGCTTCCTGTCCCTTGACCTATATCTTCTTATTTCCCCCTCTCGAGGCCAGTAACTTCTGTTTTGTTCTCTATCTCTGTCTGCTTGATATTGTTAAAAAGTCTGTGTATAAGTGAGGTTATGTCTTGCATGTCTTGCTGGATCTGGCTCCTCCAGGCTCACCCCTTTTGTGGAGGATGACAAGATCTTGCCATCTTCGGGGCTGTATACTACTCCATCGGCCACGTGTGCTGCAGTCTCTATCAGCATGAGAATTATGGGTAATGAAATGGTGCTGTATTGAGGATGTGTGCTAAATTAGTAGATTTTACTTACTCTTTGCAGCAAAACAAACACAAAAGGGTAACTATGAGATGATGGATACATTAATTTGCTTCAGAATAGCAGACTTACTGTTGTTACTTGGGGCTCGCTGAGCTTGAAGTGTCTGGCATGTTCTCACCACGCCGTGTTTCCACAAGCCTCATCAAGAAGCGGCAGCTCTGAATTTCTTAGCACACGCCATCACAGCCTCAGCTCTCCCCAGGTTTCACGCTTGGGACATTCACTGGGCTCAGGGTGAGAGACGGATGCTCCTCTGTTCATTTATTAGCTATTAGCGGGACCCTGGCTGCCTGGGACTTGTGGGAGAATAAACCGCAGCTTTGGCACAGGCGCTGCACATGGCAGGGAGTGAGGACACGGAGGAGTGGAGGAGGCTGCAGCAGACGGGGCTGGCAGGGTCAGCAGCGTGGGCCCTGTGTGGAAACTGAGGCTGCTGGGGGCTTTTCAGTGTGCGGTCCAGGCTGGGGAGCTGGCTGCAGGCATTGGAGTCCGTCTGCCCCCGGACTTTGAGGCTGGGGTCGGGGCAGACTCCTGCCTCTGCGCTGGGGACTTCTCCCAGCTTCCCTGACAGTCCCCAGGGCCCCCGGCCTGCCCAGACGGACCTCCCTTTCACCCCTTTCTGTCTCTGGTTTTGTTTGTGTTTTACGACCAGTTTTCGCTGTGTAGTCCAGGCTGACCTTGAACTTGCAGCGAACCTCCTGCCTCAGCCTCCCGAATGCTGGGAATACAGGCTGTGACACCACGCCTGGTCCTGAGCCTCCTGGAAGAAAGGATCAGAATCCATCCGTCCTTCACAGGGCTGGCACAGAATGGGCTCTCAGGAAATCTGTTCCTTCTGCTTCCGGTTGGCCTGCGGTGCTGCCTGCTCCCCCATCCCGCTGTCCCTGTAGCTGATTTACTCCTCTGAGTGTCCTCCACGGCTCTCTGGCACCTGTGCTTCCTCCCTGCAGGCCCCCAGAGGGCGTCTGACCCCTCCCCAGGCCTCTCTGTCCCAGGCTTGGCTGCTGTCCGGCTCCCTCTGATGGCTGCAGGTGTCTCCTCGCTGGTCCCACGCACAGCCAGGTACCTCCGGCTCACCTCTGTCCGGGATGAGCCCTGGCACAGCCCGGGAGCCCAGTCAGGAACCCGGGCAGGCTGGTTTCGGAGCCGGGTTCTCAGGCTGTGTTGCCTCTCTCCTTGGAATTTGGCTTGTTAATGAATCAAATCGCTTTCTAACTTCTTGCTTCCTAAAGTGTGAAACCTTTTCTTGTTTTCTTTATGGTCTCTCTTGCCTCCCTTTCTTTGCATACGTTGTTCCTTCTCAGAGGACTCGGTCCATTCTCCCAGACCCAGCATACACGGCCTCCCTCTGCCTCTCCCTCTGCCTCTCCCCGCTTCCTGTCCTCTGTCCTGTGGATAGACCTTGCTCACGGTCCTTCAGACCCCTTCAGGTCTCGCTTTATGCTCTTTCGAATCCTCCCGAAGCCCCCAGGCTCTCACAGCGGGGAGCGACCTCTCTTCCTCAGCTGTCCCGGCCGGTGTCCAGCCCTCGTTAGGGGCCTCGTAAATATGTGTCGGACGACGGGCGGAAAGTGTCTCTGGCATTTAGCACCTGCCAAGTGAGTATATTCGAGTTGGATCCCATGGCCAGAATGAACTTCCATTTCAGTCCCGCTGGCTCGTAGGCCCCAAAGGGAGGAGAACAGTCCCGAAGAATAACAGAATGAATGCAGCCGTACCCGGGGACTGCTTCTGGAGACACCCGTGAAGCCGGAGTGCCGACAGGGAAACGGGGCTCTGTCTTTGGGGACGTACACAAGCGGTGAAAGTTTCATTACACCCCAGTGGCAGGGCCTAGAAAACGAAGCCAGCACGGGAAAGTCCGCCTGTCTGTGGGTAGCGAGGATGTGGAGCTGCTTGGGTGACCACAGATGCATTAACTTCTCTTCAGTTTTTGGTTTTTTAGGGTGCGTGTGCAGGACTTAACGTTTCCATTCTTCGTGGCGAGTTGGTCCACGTACATCACACATCTTCATTCCTTCGTTTTTAACCCCTTCCCTTCCCCTGCCATCTCTTTGTCTGCATCCCTTATGCAAAAGCTCTCTCTTGCTGTTTCCTGTGACATATCTTTTAGTTTGCTCTGTTTTCATACTCTGGACCATGTGATACTGAAGCATGTGTGTCTGATTTACTTTACTCAACAATATGGTCCCAGGTCACATCCGTTTTCTCTAAGACACCCAAGTTTCTCCTTCTTTGTGGCTGAGTAGTACTCTTCTCTTTATCCCTTCACCTGCTGATGGGCTCTTAGGCTGCTTCTAAGCTTTGGCCATTAAGAGCATCTGCTATGAACATTAAGCGTGTGCACGGATGCCTGTAGTGTGATGTCTCTAAGGTCACCTGCTGCCCGGAGCTGCTGCTAGTGGTCAAATGTCCCCTGGCAGGTGAACTGCGCCTGGGCAGGGTCATGAGCACTCTAAGGGCCACCAGGCTTGGGCACAGTAGGAGCCACTGTGGCTGTGGGCACCTGGACACGGGGTTGACGGATTGTCCGAGAAGCGCTGGCTCCTGGGGGACACAGGGTTTCCGCGCTGCTCCTGTCCTCCGGAGATGGTGGCTGGTGCAGCCCCGTGCCTCTGACTGAGTTCACCCCCTATGCGCAGCCTGCCAAGAAGTCTCAGTTTCCCCATGGACCCCAAGAAGAGATGACCTCTGCCCTTCTGCTGCTCCTTAAGAGGCCAGGTAAGTGGGTGTGGGTGGGGCTCGGACAGGCCTGAGAGGGGACTGGTAGGGCCGCTGGGGAGATGGCCGTGGCACTGCTAAGGGGCCCCGTCACTGGCATGCACTGTGCCACCCTGAAGTGCACCGTCTTCCTGCCTGTGCCCAGGAAGTCCCCCAGCAGCTTCCTCTCTCCATTTCCTAGATAAGGGCCTAGAGGTTCAGAGAGACTAAGTGACTTGCTCAAGGTTGCCCAGCAGGTCTGTGGCCGAGGGAGGACGCGGCTGAGCCATCTGGCCTCGGAGCTGGCTCTGGCTCGCTGCCTCACGCTGACCAGCAGCTCCCTCCCGAAGCTAATTAGTGTCCTATGATTCTCAATCACCACTGCTTCAGGAGGTGGCTCTGGGCGGTGAATTTCTAGGGCACAAGATGTCCCCTTTTTCCCTCCTTCTGCCTGAGGATGACAGGTCAGAAAGTGCCAAGGTGGGCCAGGTGTGCAGTCTGGACCGGGGCCCAAGGCCTCAGAAGCTCCCCCCACAGCTCCATGCCTTTGCTTTGACTTCTGCATGTGCAGCCTGAGTGTCACAGGAGGGCAGAGGCTTAGACGCTGGGATCGTGAGACAAGTGGGGGAGTCACCTGCCACCCTCCGGAAGGCTCTGTGTGTGTGTGTGTGTGTGTGTGTGTGTGTGTGCGCGTGTGTGCGTGTGTGTTGGGTCCCTTCTGCACGCGCAGGGAAGCATTTGTTTTCCGTTGAGGAATTAACAGAAGCTGCTCACAGGAGTGGCCAGCCCCGCGGACCCGGCCACCGCTCGCCCACTCACC
>NW_022900949.1:27415940-27428194 GCF_012274545.1 Fukomys damarensis
GCTTCACTCCGCTCGTTTGCACCCTTACAGGTGGTTACGCGGTAGATTTATTTTTCAGTTTTTATTTTTGTTAGTCCGCGTTTGCAGGGCATGAGGGTCACATTCATCATGTGGGCTCGGTCCATGTATGCGACATCTCAGATCTTTTTTATCCCCTTCTCCACCCCTTCCTCCCTCATTTCTGAGACCCCTTCCCTTGTGCAAAAGATCTCTCTGCCTACTTCCTGTTATCTATATATTTTTTGCTCTTTATTTATACTTCGGGTTTCTCATCTAAGAGAAACCATGCAATATTTAATCGTGTGTGTCGGATTGATTTCACTTCACCTTCTGGTCTCAAGGTGCATCCGTTTTCCTACAGGTGACTCAAGCGCATCCTTCTTTATGACAGAGTAGTGCTCCATCGTGTGCAAATGCCACATTCTCTTTACCCATTCATCTGTTGATGGACATGCAGGTCACTTATAGGAGTTCATTATTATGAATTGTGCTGCTGTAAACATGAGTGCGCGTGTGTTGCTGCAGTGTGGTAGATTTACGTTAATGCCTTTCTTTAAGACAGTAAGGAAGAAAGCTGTTTGGGAGGCTGTGTGGCCTTCGGGCTGTGGTGCTGGGTGGCTCCCTTCTTCCTGTCCTCCTGTCTGAGGCCCCATCTCTGCACCCGGTCCTGTCCTGGATTAGGGAACTCGCTCATTTCTAAGCTGCACGAAGTTTCTGGATCAGGCAGCTGCCTGGCCCTGAGGTCCTTTCGGAATCTGGCCGCCGTGGGCACCAAGCCTGGTTTTGCAGATCACTAATTGCTGGGAGAGTGTCCAGGTCCCGTGGCAGATGCTGGTGCCGACAGCTCTGGGGGAGGAGCCCCAGCCCTCTTGATTTATGAAGTCACCGAGCCATATGTGACCCTGATTGGAGCCTCGGAGGGAGCACTTGGGACAGACGGCCACTGCTTGTTTAAGGTGTCTTCCCAAAGGCCCTGGGAGCCCTACAGGCTATCAGCTCCCAGCCACTGGGCCCAGCCTATGTCGGGAGGTCTTGGTGGGCCGGGGCTGGTGGGTCAGAGAGGGCTAGCACGTGGGAATCTTCAGGGCCTCCACAACCTCCCGGGGGTGCTTTAGGTACAGAGGCAGCTTCGGGTGACTGGGGACAGAGCATGGCCCAGTCTGTCCTGACCACCCTGCCCTGGCCCCGGGAGAGGAGACACGGTCTTGGTGGATCGATGATGTTACCCTTTGGGGGACCCAGAGAGGCCAGCAGAGGGACAGTGGGCAGCCAGGGAGCCTGCCAGCCTGGGGCCTCATGCTCAGTCTCAGGAGTCCCTGGGGTGACCCCCTGCCCTGTCCTAGGTCCTTCCAGCCACCAGCCTGAGGCGCGTGGAGCCGTGGCCTGGCAGCCCAATCCCCGGGCTCCTCCTGGCCCCTCCCCATCCTCTCCGTCTCCCAGAGACTGGATGCTCTCTGCCGCGTCCTTTCAGTGACCGGAGGACGGAGGAGGAGGCAGCTCGGGGAGCCAGTTTGAGGGCTAAGCAGCGTCGAGCAGTCCCAGAGCTGGAGGCTATTAATAGCAATGGAGTTTGGCAGCTGAAGCCGGGATGCGGTACCAGACCTGGAGGAGACGTGGATCGTGAGTGAGGCGGAGGAGCTGTGTGGCCCGGATGAGGGGATCCAAGTGGGCACCATCCTTCTTGAACACTGGAGCGCTGGCTGCCCTCGGCGCGGGTGGCAGTGCCCTGTGGACCTCTCAGGATGGCATGGGGTCTCTGCTGAGGTCGCTCCTAAGCCATGGGAGTCAGCCTAAGAGCGGAGGAAGCGCAGAATGAGGGCAACAGAGTCCGGGCCAGGAGCTGTGGGGTCTCAAGCGGGCTACCCGTACCCAGTAGCGTTTTCCACGTTTGACATTTGGGGCAATCCAAAGTCCGGTGCTGGGCCGAGCAGCCCTGCCCTTCGCAGGGTCCCGGGCTGCCCAGGCCTAGCAGGCCCTTTTCCCTCTTCCCTGTGATTCCCCTCCCCCGCAGGCCTCAGCCATTGTAGGCTGCAGCCTCAGGCACTTGGGTTTGACCATCGGAAATGGGGCTCGTGGCAGGGGAAGCAAGGATGGGGAGCCTGGTTCCCCAGATCCCCGAATGGGTCTGCAGGTGACCTGTGCACGTTCCAAGTTTTCGGGGAGAAGGGAGAGGAAGAGAGGACGGATGGACACGAAGTCAAGCCCAGGACAGCGCAGCAGCCTCGGCACTGTGGAAATAAGCTGTGCATGTCTCCGGGGTCCTGCCAGGGTCGGCGACAGTCCATGGGTGTCCACAGACACCTTCCCCTCCCCTGGCCAAGAAGCCAGCACAGATGTCCCCTCGCTGACCTACAGGACGCTGGTCCCTGGGTGAGCTCAGTGCCGCTGTCCCAGAGCGTGGAAACTGCCGAGCGTGTGGCAGGCTCTGCCTGGCGTTGTGGTATCCGTGTCTCAGCGAGCCCATTTTTCATGTCCCCAGGACAGCAGGGCAGGCAAGAAATAGTAAAGCCGTGTTCGGGTCAGTGAGTGTGCTTAGTGGTGTTTCCCACCAGGATGGGGTGGGGAGACTTGAGGGAACTGATCCTTCCGGTGCAGGGCTGCCAGGCTCCCAGAAATCCCACAGCAAGAGGTCCCTGGGCCCATGGAGAGATCACACCACCGTGAACCACTCTGGGGGTGGTATTGCAATTTCCAGCTCTGTGATGATCTCTTCACTCCCTTCACTCTCTCCTCCTGTTCCTTGTCTGATAATAATCTCCCTTCTAAAGCCCATATTGCCTTTTTCAGAGTCCACGTATTAGGGAAAAGATGTGATATTTTTCCAAATCTGGCTTATTTCACTTAACATGGCGATCTATGTCCCTGCAGGTGACTTTTGTCATTGCTGATGGCTGCATAGTACTCCACTGTGTGTCAGTGTGCAGTACCACATTGGCTCTACCCACCCATCTGTTGAGAGCATGTTGGCTACTGTGGGTTGTGCCACAGTAAACGTGGACGTGCAGGTGTCCCTATAGTGAGGTGACTCTTAGTTCTTTTGGCCATGTACCAAAGAGTGACACAGATAGTTGAGTCAGAGGTTAGTTCTAGTTTTAATTTTTTGAGTACGATCCTCTCTGATTTGCATAGTGGCTGCCCTGGCTTTTATCCCCACCAGCCATGTAGAAGGGCTCCATTTGCCTTGTTCTTGCCGGCATTTATTGTTTTTTGTAGCCTTGATGGTAGCCATTGTGACTACGTGAGGTGGAATCTCAGTATCATTCTGATTTGCATTTCCCTAGTGGCTAAAGATGTTGGGCATTTTTTTCATGTGCTTACTGGCCATTTATAGGTCTCCTTTTGAGAAGTCTCTGTCCAGTTCATTTGCCTATTTACCGATAGGGCTATTTGAATTGTTGGGCTTTTGGGAGTTCTTTATATATACAGCATACTAATCCTCTGCTGGAAAAGTAGCTGGCAAAGGCCTTCTCCCACTCTGTAGGATGGCTCTTCACTCCGATGGGCTTTGCTGCACTGAAACTTCACTTTTTGATCCTTGCTGTCATTTCTTCTGCTGCTGGAGTCCTGTTCTGGAAGTCTGCCTCTCCCTACAGTTCCTGGGTTCCCCTGTGTCTTATCCCAGCAGTGAGGGCGAGGAGAGGAGCTTTGGTACTAGGACTCCATAGTGCGTTGGGGGTTCCTGCTGGAATCTAGGGGTGACACAGCCCTGATGCTAAAGAAATTGTGGCAGGAGCCGCTGATGCGAGGGTCACTGGTGCAGTGGTCCAAAGAGAGATGCTGCCAATCTCGACCCAGGGCACAGAGGGACAGTGGAGATGTATGGAATGAGGGAAAAGGAGGAATTTTGGGGGATTTGGGCAGCATTCGGGCAAGGGTAGAAGTCACTGGGGAGAGGAGTCCTTCTGCCTCCAGTTTACCTCCATTGCACCAGAGGAGTCATGCTAGACCTTTGTCTGATCAGATGCCCTTTCTCAAGAACATTCCATGACTCCCCATTTCTGGCAGCCCTCAGTGCATGTGTATGGGATTAGAATTAGTGACCTCCCTGGCTGTCAGCCCTCCCTCCATCTGTGCGCTCACAGGAGCAGACGGGACATGTAAGCTTCTCTCTCCATCTTCCGTGCCTTTTTTAAAAAAAAATCCCTTTTCCATTTGACCATTACCAGATGCTAAAGCCATCTGTTCGTTACACAGCCTCAGTGCTGTCCTTCCCTTTCCCCCGGAAGACTCCACTGCTTTGGAAACAGCCCCTTTTCTTGAGGTCTGCATAGTTTTCTGCTCCTAATTTCAGTCCATTGCTTGCCCCTGACCCGCGGGCACATTCATTTGCGTATCTCAGTGCCTGCTGTTTACCCAGCACCAAGCCAGGCCCCAGTGACCCATGGGAGGAGAAAGGCCCATCCCTGGGCACTGGAGTCAGGTGTGTCAGGCTGTGCCCTGTGGTCCCCCAAGTGCCTGGTCTGGCCTTGTGTGCTTTGGGCTACACAGATGCACAGAGAGGGCATGGATCTGGGGTGAGGACCCAGCGTAGCCTCGTAAGGGTCTGGGGCTGCTGTCTATGGGAGCCCTGCAGTCTGGAGATGCAGGGCCTGGGAAGAGGGTGTGGGGCTCTCAGGCTGTGGGGTGAGCAAGGCTGAGTTCCTCTCACCTCACCCTCTCCAGCCCTCCCGGCCCCACTGGGAGGAAGAACTCACTCTGGTTCCAGGCTGGGACCGGGTCTCCCCTCCCCACCAGCTCTGGGGAGAGTCGCCGCGGTGGACCTGAGACAGCATGTGATGATGCTGCTTTCTTTTCACGGAATGGATTTTTAGGATTCTGTTCACATTTTTAAGCCAACGGGTAGTATTTTTATTCTTAATGTGTGAATATAAATAAATAGGAATTTTCTTTTCAAAATAGATTTAAGTAGAAAAACAAGCCAGTTTACAGGGAAATAAGTGACTGATCAGACACAATGTTGAGGAAAGGGGCTGGAATGAATCAAGTTGGGGAAATTTGGAGCTGGTCAAGTCCAAGGCTTCTCAAATGGGTGTAAAGGAACCCCAGTTCTGTCCTCTTTTCTGGAGGCCAGTTCCCTGCCTGTGTCCTCTAGGTGGAAACATTCTAGAAAATAGTCTGGGTGGATGGATACATGTGGTACACCCACAACGTAGAATACTACTCAGCCCTGAACAGGGATGGTCTATGGATACAGGCTATGTCGTAGATGAACCTCAGATGAAGCCAGACCAAGACTGTTTCCTATGAAAGTTCTAAAGAGGGAAATCCACAGAGACACAAGTAAATGCATGGTTGCCAGAGGATGTGCTTGGATAAGGGAATATGCCGTTTGTCAACAGGTATGAAGGATCTTACTGGAGAAGAAAATGTTTTAATACTGATTTGTGGTAGTGAAGTTACTCAGGGCTCCCAGTCTGGGGCCAGCGTGCAGCACTGGTAAAGTACACGATGAGCCTGATTGAGACCATGTTTGGTGCCCAGCACAAACCAACCCCAACTCCAGATTGTAGAGCAAACTGACAGCAACATCAACAGCCACATCACCGAGTCACGTTTGCTTTGTGTAGTTGGAAATTTGTCTGAAAAGCACTAAAATCCAAAATCGTCTTTAGTCATCCTTAATGGAGAGGGCTTCCTTCTGGGCTTGCTCGGTGGGTAAGCACATGAGGTCATGTCAGCTGGGTTTGGGGTTGGTTTGTTTCTCATGCTGAAGCGTGCTGTGTCTAAGTCACCGTTCCCTCTTGGAGGCTAAGTGACAGGAAGTCACCAGGAAAAGGGCAGCAAGTTTGGGAAGAGCGGGGTTAAGGAAGCTCAACCTGGGGGCACAGCATGCTCAGGAATATGCATTTCGATCCTCCGTGTGGAGACAGTGTGGCAGGTGTTGTCCCTCTGTCCCTCTGGACCATGTCCCGCTCAAGGTGCCTTGTGCTCTGCCCCTCCCGTCACCATCCCACTTCCTGTTGGATTTGTTCCTGGTGTGTGCTGGGGGGTATGGTGACAGGAAATCAGTGCAGGTATGACTCAAGTCCCTCTGTCCCCAGGCACCATTGTTGCTGTGCAGTCCCTGTCCTGTCCCATGGGACAAGGGAGCAAACAAGTCTTGCTTTGGTCAGCCCTGGGTGGTTCAGCAGCTGCCCTTGGTTCCCCATCCCTGCCTGCACCTTCAGGCAGCTGCCCCCAGTGGCCCTCGGGGAGCCCCGCTGGGTACAGCGCATCCTAACCTGTGTGGCCACATCTCCTGGAGATTGCAGGGGGTGAGGGGCACAGTGGGACACCACTTGGGAGAGTTTGGGGCAACGCCGGAGTGGCTGCGTGACTTCCTGCGTCATAGGTGACAGATTCAGGCTCCTGCCGCTGAGCAGCTGGCCACTGTCCGTTTTGTTTTGTTTGCATCTGTGCAGTGATTACGTCCTAGACTCCGAGAGTAGCCAAGGAGCACCTCCTTGATGCATTCATTCCCAGGAGATGCTGGACGGAGCTCCTCGGCACCTGCCCCGCCCAGGGCCATGGCTGTACCCGTCCTGCACCCGACATCCGGGATGTTGAGGAATCTTTAAGAGAACAGACTCATCAGGTTGGGAGAGCCTAAGACAGCAGCAGGCCCCCGGGCCTCCGGTTTCTCCTGGGATGTTGGTACGCTTGTTCTGGGAGGTCTTTAGCAGCGGGTTTGCGTGCCAGCCCCATGACTCCCCAGCTGTGCAGCAGTGGCCCGCAGTGGAGCCCGGGAGTCTTGAAGCCGGGGCTTCCCCAGGATTGGTTGAAATCGCCTGAACGTGCAAACCACTTACCCTCGCCTGCGCCAGGGTTGAGATGCAGCAGCCTTGCCTCCGCCTTCTCTGCCTGCTGACACGTGCGTACATCACCCGGCCAAGAAGGGTTTAGAACGGCTCAGTGTTTTACTGCCTGGGTGGATTTACCTCCCCGGCCCCACGGAGATATTTATGAACTCCTTCCGTGTAGAAAGTGCTCTCTCCGGCTAATGATGACTCCGAAGCCATACAGGCTTAAAATCAACGCCTCTGGTCTCTGTGCTTGGGAGTGGCCTCCGTGACTATCGCAACGCCGCCTCGGTGGACATCACTGGCAGCCAGGACCTCGGCCGTGGATGCTGCTGCTGTGCTGGTGCCTGGAGTGCAGGGCCCTGGGCGGTTGTTTGTTTCGATGGGGCTGATTATTCCCGCTGATTTCATCGGCGTGTCCTTCTTGACTGGTCAGCAGCCAGTGAGGGCCCTGTCCTCCGGCAGGTCTCGCAAGGAGCCGTTCTGCGCCTTCTCCTTCCCGAGAAGAGGGTGCTGTCTTATCTGTCTCCACGTTGCTGTTGCGTGTGCAGCAGGAGCCTTTCTCTGGGACCGCCTCCTAGTAAGAAGGCCACGCCCTGTCCTGCCGGCACTGGGGCGGGACGATGCCAGGTGGATCACCTTCTCTTCATTTGCCAGACAGTAAAGAAGGTGCCAAGTCCCCGCCATCCAGCCAGCACTGGCAGCTGGGAGCAGTAGGGCCCAGTCCTGCTGCCTTCTCCCAAACATGGGCAAGGGCTCCTTTCGGCCAGGAACGGGGGCTCCCCGCGCGGTGGCATTTCAGCCATCCACCCCCTTCTCCTTTGTTCAGCCTGTGCTGGGTAGAGCCTGAGTCATTAGCGCTCAGCTGTGGACAGCAGAATCCGTTCTAGCTACTTCATGCTTTAGAGAGGCAGGTTCCAAAACAATGTCAGCTGCCTTGCACCTTGGCCAGCTGCTCTGAAGAGCGCCCTCCTGAGGCTCCAGACCTGCCCCTTGGAGACCAGTGTCAGTGTCACTGGCACCAGCTCGGGAGCTGCTGCAGCTGTGAATGCTGGCTGTCCCTGTCCCCTTGCTGGGTGACTTCTGGACGGGCTGCTTCCCACACAGGCTTCAGATGGATTCCTGCACAGGCATTGGCAGTGAGGGGACACAGAGGCCTTGAATGCCGACTTCTTGTTTGTTCAGCAGAGGAGGAAGGGCTCATCAGGACGTCTGTGCCTGTGCTCGAGGCCGGGAGATGACGTACAAAGTCACAACTCAAACCTGCCACACTCCTGCGGTTCCCTCCCTGCCAGCCCCTAGAGAGGCCCCGGACCAGTGTGTTGGGAGCAGTGTATTGTGAGGTGGGTTGTGCTGTTCTGCGTCCTCCCAGGAAGGTTGAAGTCAGTGACTTAGAGGGCATAAAACGGCGGGTTCAGGGTAGGATTGGGGGTGCTCAGAGGTTTTTTAGGAGCCCCTGCAGTGAGACTGGAAAGATAAGAAAGGGGTTGGTTCGATTAGAGACTGGGGACCATTTGAGGGGACACTGGAGCAGAGAGGCCAGCAGGAGGGGAAGCCTGGGCAGGTAGGACAGTGTAGGCAGAGTAAGGTGGACGTCTGGGAGAGAGGCCATGAATGAAGAGAATGACACACAGAGAGGGCTTAGTCCAAGACCCAGGAGAGGGGCGTAAGGCTGGCCGAGCTGTGGATGAGGGAGAGCAGGTAAATCAGTGGCTGAGGATTCCGAGAGCAGCGCTGTCTGCCCCCGGTTGTGGCGACTGGGCGTTGATGACCATTCCCGAGATGGCCCAGGCCTTGGCTTCTTGGCTTCCTTCCTTCCAGCCACGGTCAGCATCTTTCTCATCGATGAGTTTCTAGTCCCAAACTAGACACAGAGCATGGTCACACAGAGCTGCTTGGTGGGGTGGCAGTGACTTTAGCTTGCTGTCTAGTAATTACTAAATGTGCTGGATGATTAGATTCGATCAGGTTTAATAGGATCCTTTAGGGCTCAAAACTGACTCAAAGTGAAGGACATGAAGTTTAAAGGAGCCCTCGGTAAAATTCTGCCTTCAAGTTCACGCTGATGGCGAATGCGGGTAGCCAACTGATCTTGCGATTCACGTAGAATTGCAAGGATCCCAGGGTAGCCAGGAGAATCATGAAAGAGAAGAATGAAGTCAGAGACCCCACAACTTCTAGTTTCAAAACTCACTGCAAAGCAATAATAGTCAAGATTCTGTGATGCTGGCATAAGGAAAGATCTCTAAATGGATGGAATGGAATTGAGACTCTAGAAATCAACATACATGTCTATGATCCCATCACTAGATGTCTACCTAAGAGAAAGGAAAACCTTTCCTTTCCTTGTTCATGCAAAAATCGATACATGATTAAACCAGCTTTATGCACAAGAGCTGAGGAGTAGAGGCAACACAGATGACCATCGGTGGATGAATGGGTAAACGAGCTGTGCCTTGGTCATACAGTAGGAGATGATTCAAGAACGAACAGGGTGAAGGACTTGCTACGTAGAACGTCATTACGGGGGAGGGGCAGTGGTGTCCTCAAGGGACTGGAAGGAGGAAGTGGCCTGCTCTGTGTAAGCGTGGACGGTGGCCGCGTCTGCTCATCTCCTGATCATGATGTGACCCTGGAAGCGTGTAGTTTGTGTCACATGTCAGAAGTGCTGAGTCATGGTGACCCATGTTTCGTCTTAGAGTGGTTAATCGATCCAAGATGGCGGCACTCTGTCCCATCCTGGGCACGTTTCTCCTCTGACAGATTAACAAAGTCAAATCTTTGACATCGGTACAGAGAGATCTCATGTTCAGTAGGCTGTTGTAGGCTGTTGAGCCACTTGGGGCGTTATCAGTGCAGCCGGATGAGTGAAAGCTCAAGGCAGCCCACTCTAAAGGCCGGCGGAGGGAAGGGTTGAGTGGGAGATGTTGGATCATCTGTATTTTTTTTTTTTTTCTGGTACTGGGGATCGAACTCTGGTCCTTGTGTTTTCAAGACAGGCAGCAGAACCACTGAGCTAAACCCCCAGCCTGATCATCTGTATCTTGATAGCCTATACCCTGGCAGAGACAAAGTGTACAGCTGTGCTAAATAAAGTTGGACCTGCAAGACCAGCCACAGAAATATAAGTGGGCCCAGAAGAAGGAGAAGCTAGGGCACCCGTGACTAGGTGGCATTTCGGTCTGTCCATCCCTGGGTGGCTTGATCATGTAGTGTGTCTTCTAGGAAGGTACAGATGCTGCCTGCTTGTCCTATTTATCCAATGGCAGCATGTTTCCCCAGCATAGTAAAGGCCCCTCTACTTCCTGCAGTGAGGACATCTAGGGCTCAGTGATTTTTAGGACCAGAGAATTTATTTGTTTTTGCCGGAATACAAGGTGACTATAGTTTAGGGAAATGGAGATTCTGGGCGTAGTTGAATTCCCGTAAATCTCTTACCCTGGTGTCCTCAGTTTTGAAGGGGTAATGAGACAGGTTAGGTAAATTTAGGGCTAAGAAATCTTGTTTTGCCAACTTTTAGGCAGACACTCACCAAGATGTCTGTTTGTAGAGCTGAGAGAATTTTTGCGAACTGAAGGTCAAGCTTTTTCTGCTTCATTCACCCACTGGGCACATGGAGACCCAAGTCAAGAGTCATGGCTTTTAGCAAACCCCACTTGAAGTCCCTGACTGTCTGGGAGAAAACACAGATCATGTTTCTGATGAGTAGCAGTTTAAGGGCCCAGGAGTGAGTTTTTCCCTCATCTCTGTCATGGTCTTTGACTATGTCACAACTATGTTATTTTTCCCGAGAGACTTTGTCCTCCTCAATCGTAAGGTGGAGTGTGTGTGTGTGTGTGTGTGTGTGTTATTAACCATTTCATTTTGTGGTTATACTTTTATGTTAAACACCAAGTAGGTAAAGCTAGCCTCCTTTTATTATTATTATATTTGTTGTTTGGGTTTTTTTTGAGGCAGGATCTCCCTATGTAGTTGAGACTGACCTGGAACTCACTACATAGCCCAGGCTGGTCTCAAACTCACAGTGATCCTCCTGACTCAGCCTCCTGAGTGCTGCGATTACAGGTGTGCGCCACCATGCCCGGCACCTCCTTTTATTATTAAGGTCAGTTAAGGCCCCTCACAGGTTACCCGGGGTGGGGGACATATGAAGAGCTTTTGGTTGCCTCTATTTTTTCCCCCCAGCAGTTGCATCGTCTGCCAGGATGGGTCATGGCCTTGTTTGGCCGTATCTGTGTGGCTTCTCCGGAAGCAGGGGACACTTTTCATCTTTAGTGGCCCTCCTAATTGCAGAAGGTATGTTGTCTGACTCCATTCTCTGGAGTCACAGGGCCCTATTGGAGTGGACCCCACTTTCCCCAGATTCTGGTTGCCTTTGGAACATTGGTGTCCTCCCATCCCTTTGCATGAGCACCCAGGCTGGGATGGCTGAACACCCAGAAGCTCAGCTCTCCTGGCTGCACGGTGAGAGCAGTGAGTGCTACTATGGACCATGGTAATTTCTCTGGGGACCAGGAGTCAGTGTCATAGCCTCTCTGTCTTACAGAGGATGGCTTTTATCTTAAAATACTGTTTGCTGTCTGCGAGAAGTCGAGAAGTCGCGGACCTGCAGGATGCTGGCCGACGACAGACCTGTGAGGAACCCAGGAAGCAAACCCGAGCAGAATACAGTAGAATGTAACTGTTTGCAGATTTGCTCTGTAGGTGGCTAATGCTTAATCTTTTCATTATCGGCCTGACCCTGCCTGTGTTAGAATACAATTAGGAACCCGTAAACGTGGGACTGGGAAAGTCATTACAGACAGTGTCGGTTTGAGGGGGATGGTACAGCTAGGTACTTCTGGAGCTCTGCACTTTCGAAGGCTTTTACATTTACAGAACGTTACTGTGTTTAACATGTAAAGAAGAAGCCTGCAGCAGTTAGCATCGTAGCTACATGGAAGCCCTTCATGTATCAACTCAGCTCTTTTGAGGCAGAATTTAGAATGTGGCTCAATAGTATAGATCTACGTATGCAATTTTTCTGTTTAACAGATCTAGAAAGGTTAATATCACCAACAAGAAAATTTTAGAAATAGATTTAGGTCTTTTAGGCTTAGGATGCAGTCTTAAAAGACCACAAGTAGACTTACTACCTGGTGTGCGAGTGCATCTCATTTACATGACAGCAAAGTATTTCGTCAAAGCTGAGAGATTCAGACTAGATTCTAAATGGTAGAATTGTCCAAACACCACATCCCCCCGCCCCCGAATGGTATTGAATATAATAGCAGAAATAATAAAAGTTTTACCTATATGCCTACCCATGTTTAGAGCAGTACAGCTCATAAGAGGTAAATCTTGGAAGCAGCCCTTGTGCCTATCAACAGATGCGTGGAGGGCTGGGGGATTTAGCTCAGTGGTTCCGCCTTGACTGAAAAGCACAAGGGCCTGAGTTCAATCCCTGGTACCAAAAAAAAAAAAAAAAAAAAAAAA
>NW_022900949.1:27428257-27455810 GCF_012274545.1 Fukomys damarensis
AAATGGGGTATACACTATGGAGTACTACGCTGCCATAAAGAAGGATAGACTCAAATCTTTTGTAGAAGAATGGTTGCACCTCAAGACCACAATGTTAAGTGAAGTAAATCAGACACAGAAGCTTAAATATCACATGATTTCTCTTATACAAGAAACCCAAAATATAAATAAAGAGCAAAATAAAAACTGTATTAGACCAGGGCCGCAGGTCCCGCCCTGATTATAGAATCTGCTGCAAGCCCGGGACCTGGGAGCAAGGGGCACGGGGAGCCACTGCCAGTCTGCACTCTCGGTCCAGGGCACAGTGGAGCCATTTGGGGCCTGGGGCTGGGTGCTGGCTCGGGGTGGCTGCGACCAGCATGGTGCTTGGGCCTGATGGGTGGGACAGCCACCGGACCTGCCTAAGAGGGACCACGGGCCTCTGGCCTCGGGCTCGGCCCCAGCTGGCCTCACGCCAGATGATGTTGGTCAGAGCGCGCTCCAGGTCCTTCCTCAGTCCTGGCACTCACTGCGGTCATGAATTTGCCAGACCCTGATGGGATAATGCCTATCATACTGATTATCTCTTAGCCGGGTAGGGCTGTGTCCTGGAACATGGTTCTCTGGTCTCATTGGCCCAGCCTTCTTGATGAGAAGCTCAATGAGCCCTACTTTACAGGTAAGGAACCCGAGGCTCAGAGGTTGAGGAATCTGCCTATGAGGTCTCACGGCACAGAGCAGGAGGGTGAGTAGCAGCAGAGGGACTGCAGCCGCAGAGTGGCTGGCGCTTTGCATTGGTTTTGCAGTGGGTTCTTCAGGGTTTCATAGTTGAACCTTCCTCTGGGACCAGTGCAGAGAGCCGAGTAGGGACCTCTGGCAGGGACATTTCCTCCCTTTCAAATTCAGTAAATCTCACATCTGGAAGTTCTGGGTGGAGGTCACTTGGTCATTCTTCAAACCTTTAATTGCGCACCTGCCGGGCACCAGGCACTGCTTTAGGCTTCATGTTGAGGGTCCGTCAGAGGCAGAGCACACAAGGTCTCTACATTCTCTGAACTTCTTGACCCCAGCGTCCACCCCTACCTCAGACCCATGGGCATGGGGGACGGGGTGATAATGTTTGCTGAGTGACTCTTAGCGGAGAGAGAAATCTGGTGTGTGCTCTCCTGTGTGGATAGATTCACAGCCCCCTCCCTTTCGGGCCAGGCTTTCAGGATTATTGGCGGGCAATTGTCTTTCTGTCCCTGAGGCCCTGGCATCCAGGGAAGCCACAGGGCTCCTGGGTTAATCCACCCGCGTGCTAATTAGCTTCTCCTCCCAGAGCTGGATTAGCCCAAGGGGCAGGTGGTCTCAGCTGGAATCTTGGTAGGGTCAGGGCCGGGCTTGGAGATCGGGACTCACCTTCCGTGGGAATCGTTACTGTGACCCCATCATTCTCTCGGGGAAACCAAGGCCCGAATGGGGCAGGCTCATCGGGGCATCGGATGGAGCCGGGGTTCCAAGTGCATCTGCCCCTCTCTGAGGCTCCCATCCGCTCACGAGCTCCTGCGCCCACACGCAGGCCCAGGCTGGGACTCAGGCTCTGAGAGGTGAAGCGACCGTGCAAGGTCACAGAGCAGATGCTGCTGCTGCTGCTGCTGGGCTGCTCTTCCCGAGCCTCCCGCTGCGGACCATTCGGTGCCGCGTGGGTAATGAATGGCCTTGCTTGTTCCCCCGTGACGGGAGGAGGCTGCGAGCCATAGCCCCAGGGAGCCGCGGAGATGCATTCGTGGGAGGGAGATCCCGAGGGAACAGGCCCAGCGCCGGCAGCAGCAGGACTGTCCCGTCCCGCGCACCTTGGACTTGCCAAGCTCCAGCTCCAAGGCGCACACAACGGGGGCTGACGCATCCGCTGAGGCCGGGAGGAAGGACTCAGCCGTCAGCAGAGTCCGCAGGCTCTGTGGGGCGGGAGGGACTGTCTTACAGGGAACTGCAGCGCGGGCACTTTTAATCTGCTAATTTAGCCTGTTGGAGCAGAGCAGAGCGTGGGCTCCAGGGAGAGAGGAGGGAGGACTCCTGGATCAGCCTTCCTTCTCCCTTAGCGCGCACGCGAGCGGGAGCAGACTGGGAAGGGGCAGCGTGCTGGGGAAACTGAGGCACCTTGGAAGTCGTGCTCTATGGGAGATCCTCATGCGGCGTACAGAGGTCGTTGGTCTGAGGATGGCTTTGGCCGACGTGGGAGACGGATACGCAAATAACCGCATGCAAGAAAGTATGGAGAGGACACAGCGGCGGTGCATCTAGGGGGTTGGGTCTGGAAGAGATTAAAGGAGGTGTGGGTTCCTGAGCCCCATCCCCGCACCCTCAAGCGACCGCTGTCCTGGATCCTGTACTGTTTAACCTCCTACTTCTGATGTTAGTTTATTTGCCTTATTCCTGCTGTTTTTAGACTTCTAATTATACAGGTATAAGAAAGGGCACACGTCTCGGCTGCGCTCTCGGTGCCTTTCTCAATTTCTGGGAGCGGCCCTGGGAATAAGTGTAAATATCCGCCTCTGAGGTGAAGACGGAAATGTCTCCATGTCCCCGGAGGTTGCTCTTGCTCCTCCCAGTCTTCAGAGCCTCCAGCCCCTCATCCAGCCCACTGTCTGGACTCCGATTGTGTGGTCTCTTAGTGGAGTCAGGCAGCGCAGTGTCCCTCAGCCCCGTCCCAGGCACGTTTGTCTGTGTGTAGTTGCATCTGGGCCATTTCACTCCGAATTAGCATTCCGCATCTTCTGATGAGCTCGCGCATGCCTGGTGTGTCGGCTTTGCACTGTAGGAACAGGTACCTAAGATAGTTGGACTCTAAAGTTGAAAGATTTATTTTGACTCATGGTCTTGGAGGATTCAGTGTTTGGTTGGTTGGTCCTGTTGCTTTGGGCCTATGTACTAGGCACATGTACCCAGGTACTAGGTACGTGAGCAAAGCCACGCTGCTCATGGTGAGCCCGGGAGCAAGAGGAGAAAGGAAGAGGCTGGGTCCTACCATCCCTTTCAGAGGAGTTGTCCCCGTACTTCCTGTCCTGGCCACTGCCTACACTTAAAGGTTCCATTGCCTCCCTAGCACCAAGCTGGGGAACAATCCTATTTTTAAAGTACTAGGGAATGAGCCTGGATCTTTGGTACAGAGCTATACCCCTAGCCTTTTACATTTTTTTTATTTTGAGATAGGGGCTTGCTGAGTTGCCCCAACTGGGCTTGAACTGTAGCTCCTCCTGCCTCAGCCTCCCAGAGTGCTGGGATTACAGGCCTGTACCACCAGGCCTGTCCAGGGACCGAGCCTTGAATGCATGAGCCTGGGACCATTCCAGCTGCAAACTGTAACACTTGGGCGTGTTTCTAGAAGTGGGACAGCCAAGGGTACGCACATGTTCAGCTCCCTTCGGAACATTTTCCACATAGCTTTTTGTATTTTCTCGAGAGTGGAAAGTTCTGCCAGGCCCTGTGCTGGGTGCGGGAAACGGGTGGCCCTGAGACCCGGGCTCTGCCATGGAGACCGGGCAGCCCCACAGAAGCCAGGGGCAGACACAACAGGGACTCTGGGTGCCGAAGACAGGAGTGGGAGACTGCTCAGGGACGTGGGCACGGGGAAGAGGACCCGTGTACCCTGGACCCAGTTTGTGGGGAACATGGACAGGTTCCTGCGGGAGGTGACATCTCACTCAGCTAGCCCTGAGAGCAAGACATCAGGCAGCCAAAGGGGAACGAGAGGAGAGAGCCCAGGTCCGTGCCCACTGCATCCGAGGGACAGGGCGTGCACACAGGCGGCTCCCGCCAGGGGGAGATGGATGAAAGGGACACAGGAGGGGTGGAGGTGGAAACAAATAACCGAGCATAGACTTTTGTGTGCAGGACGATGTTCTGGTTAGAAGATGCACACTGAACTCTTTGGGGGTAAAGCATCACAATTCTGGAAAGTGTTATTGTAGCAGAAAAAGAGAGAAAGTACATAAATATTTAACCACGTGTTCTTTTTTTCTTTTTTTTTTTTGGTACCAGGGATTGAACTCGGGTCCTTGCGCTTGCAAGGCAGGCCACCGAACCGCTGAGCTAAATCCCTGGCCCAAACTGAGTGTTCTTAATGTTAAGAGTAAAACATGAAATTGCTGGGGGGGGCTGTTGTTTTGTTTTGTTGTTTGTTTTGAGACGGTCTCACTATGTAGTCCAGGCTGGCCTTGAACTCACTATGTAGCTCAGGCTGACCTTGAACTCTGTGGGGATCCTCCTGCCTCAGCCTCCTGAGTGCTGGAATCACAGATGTGTGCCACTACACCCAGCTTGAAATTGCTGTATTTACAAGTCAAAAATTGTTGTCTGTCAGTCATATGGTAGGACCAACTTAACCATTTAACAATTTACCTGAGCGTCACTCGGGCAGTGTGTTGGTTTGCGTATTTATTGACTAGGCCAAGCACCACTCAGACAGGTGTCATTTCAACCAGTTAACTCTGTATGCATGAGATGCCCTTGTACTGGTCATTTTTGTGTTTCCTGTTGTATTATCTTATAAAAGAATGAAAAAATAAGCAATTTTTTGTCATTCTATATTGAGTTGGACTGGTAAGTAGTTAAAGCTATTTTTCAAGGTCTCTCTTTGCAAATTTTTGTAGTACTTTTTTTTTTAAATCCCACCTTGGAAGAAAACCTCTAAGAACACGAGTATCCCCTCATAACTGCTGCATCCCTGAGGCAACTTAATAGGAACTCCAATTGCAGAGCTAAAAAAATGGAAAGATTTTTTAAAAATCAGGATGCAATGAAAAAGAAGACTGAAGACCGAAAGAAAAAAATTGAAGATCAAAGCAGTATTATTAAGGAACAAATAAATAAATCAGTAAGAGAGAGATAAATCAGATATCTACTCTTGAAAGCAGATAAAGAAGCCCCCCCAAAAGAAAGTCTTAAGCTCGAAAGGGGGCTGAGGTGGGAGAACAGTTAGAGGGAGCCCCTCTGCTCTCACAGGAAGCGCAGCTGGTCCTCTGCGTGTGACTGGTGTCCCCAGAGTAGGCGTCTGACCCAGGCACAAGAAGTGGAGTGGGGTGGCTCTGGAGAAGCTCTGAAAGAACACAATCAGCAGATCAGACAAACTCCCTGGTCCTGGATGCGTCTGATCAAAGCCCTCAGTGACAAGACGTAGCTAACCCCGGACAAAGGGAAGGAAACTCCGGGCATCCGGGCACTGCTCCCCAACAACGGCAGGGCAGGTAGCTGGCTTTGCCTCTCCCAGTCGCTGCCAGGGAATGAGGGAGACACCCGTGGCTCTGGGTGGTGGGGTGTCCCTGAGAGCCACGGTCACACCCTGGATGTGGTTTGTGCATAAAAGCAGCAGACACTGAGGCAGGGGGACTCCAGGACTCTGGGGACCTTTGCTTGCCCTTCCCAGAAAGTCTGCCTGAAAACACACTGAGTGTGCTGATGTCTCTGAGCAAAGACTCTGACAGGAAACCATCTTTGATCAAGGACGGAAGCTGAATATTTACTCCATTTAAACTCAAGATGAATGAGATGTACAGGTAAGGACGGCATTTGAGTTTTTAAGCCTGGGTGTTGTAAAAATAATAATGCAGCTAAAAACAAAAAAATCAAGAGATGGGAGGAGATGCATGGAGTGAAAATGTGTCAGTGCCCCCATCTTGTGAGGCACAGTGGAGCGGGTGCACGGAGGGATGGAGAGGTGGTGTGCTCCTCTGTTTGCGTTGCTGGAATGGAATCCCGAAGCAGGCTGTCCTACAGACAAGGCACTGATTTGGATCCCACCTTTGAAGGCTGAAAGTCCAAACAATAGGGTGCTGGCTCTGGTAAGGGCTTCGTGACCACGGGCAGGAGCCCGTGTGGGACCAAGGGGATCACACCAGACCAGCAGCCAGAGAAGAAGTCTGGGTCAGGCTTGCTCTTGTCCCCGTTCACTCGCACAAGGACTGACTCCGGGTCCCATAAGGAGGACCTCTATCCCTTCCAAGAGCGCTGTCCCCGGTGACCTAAGGAACTTCCACGAGACTCCATCTCTTGGAGGTTCCACTGCCTCCCAGCATCACCACACTAGGGGTTTCCTTCCCACACCTGAACCTTGGGGACAACTACCCCCAAACCATATCCAAATCACAGCAGTTGGAGCCAAAGAGTGTGAATGAGTGTGCGTATGGGTGGAGGGATGGAGGGGTGGGTAAAGGGGCGGGAAGGATGGACAGGTCAGTGAACAGATGGGGAGGTGAATGGGCGGACATACAGATGGGGGATGAGGTGGTCAGGAGCACCCCATATACAAGTGACACCGTGTTTGAGGGACGCATCTGACACAGTTGTGCAGGCATAGTACAGCCTCATGATCCCGCGACGTGCTGAGTGACTACACTAGTCTACCGTGCCCCAGTTCCACTGGGGGACCTCGTTGTGAGATAAGTGATGTGTTTGCTTACTGCTCTGCCCCTACCGCTCAGGACAGAGTTGGGGATACATGCTGGGCTGGTCCCCCAAGGAGGGTGGGGCGAGGGAAGGCAAGCAAACATTCTCCCATAGAGCTGGGACCGCGGTGGAGGTGAGAGAGTCCACAGCCCAGGAGAGCAGGAGAAGGGTGCGGAGCTGGCCCTGCGGAGCTCCTGGGAGTCCCCAGTGTGGATTTGTGATCAAGCTACAGAAAGCTTTGGAAAGCTGAGTGTCACCACCCCGTTGTAGAGATCCGGAAACTCAGACCCAGCGTCAGCCAACTCTTGCTCGCTGTGAGCAGTCTGGGTGACTGCCCTGTCCTGTCCCCCATCTGTGAAAGAGGATGTGAACAGGGCCCACTTCATGGGATCGTGGAAAGCAGGTGGAGAGGCACCCACTATCTCAAGAGGGCAGACTCCAGTGTGCTACAGCTGCTGTTACGACTCAGTCCCTCCTTCTAGGTCTCGTCTGCCCGGGTCCAGTGACGTTGGTGGGCGCAGCTGCTCACTTCCATCCTGATTCCTTTGTTACTTGTACTCGGCTTGTCACGGTAACAGCTCCGCTGCCCGTGCTGTTTGCTGAGGTCTTTCTTTGTGACTGTCACTCACTCGCGCGCGCGCACACACACACACACACACACACTAGGTGATGGGTGGTATCAGAGGTGGCACCCACACCCGGTGGCTCTAAAGAGGGCTTTTTAAGACAACTCAGTAAATGTGAGGGGAAGGAGGGAAGAGAGGAAAGCATCGCTGCGCTGGGATTCAGGGCCACGTGATCATAGGTATTCACTGTCAGTCTGTTTGGAATCTGCCCCTGTGTGGCTTTGTGATGTCCCCCTAAGGGGTTGAGGGCTGGTCGCCAGCCTGTGGCACCATTGCAGGGTGGTGGGACCTTTAGAAGACTGGGTGTAGGAGAAGGAAGTGAGGTCATCGGGGGGTGACCTTGAAAAGATTATTGAGACCTCTGCTAGCTTTTCGGCTTCCGGAAGTGAGCCGCTTGCTCAGCCACGCGTCCCAACCATAGTTTGCTACCGCACTCCAGGCTCCAAAGCAAGGGGGCCAGTAGACCACGGGATGACAGCTCCAAAAGTGCGAGCAGAAAGAACCCTTTTCTTCTCCTATGTGGGTCACCTCAGATACGTTGTGCCCCAAACGCAAAGCTGACTGACCCAGAATCCTTTGTGATTCATTTAGCATTTGCTAGCGAATAAGTCTCCCAGCTGGGCTTGAAATCTGCCAAGTTACATCTTAGTGCACCTGGCTAATTTACATAGCAAGTGCTTTTCTGGTGCCGCTACCCAGGTGAGCTTGTTGTCTCTTGGAACAGCTATTCCTTAGGTCACCTGCATGTTCCCTGTGAACCCAGGCACCGGCAGACATCCTATTCCATGGCAGTTCTGGAACAGGGGCATGGCCTTGAGGGTATCAGAGTTTCCTGGAATCCGGGGTCACCCGCTGCTTGGAATTTGTGCACATGGGCAGAGAAACAGACCACAGGGTTCCTGGGGAAGCTGAGGCACACTCAAAGGGGAGTTACGGAGAGAGACAGTGTGGGCAGCAAGGGCTACTGTAGCGTTCAGGGACTAGCATAGCGGGGACCTGTGGAGTCTTGGCCTGAACAGTCAGCGTGCGTGCGTGTGATGTGGAAGTCACGCCATATGTGTACGTTAAAGGAATGCCGTCAGCACCTCACCTCCAAGAGAGACGCCCAACAAGGCTGTGTGCAGGGGCCAGGAAGCTCGGCTTCCAACACGCTGCAGCCTGCAGTGGGGAGTCCCGGGCTCACCCCTCTGTCCTTCCTGCCTCCTGCAGGGGCCTCCCATGGCTGAAATTGATCATCCAACAGTGCAGGGGTCCTGGGTGACGTGCTCTCTACAAGTCAGACTCCTAGGGCACAGCTGGGCAGGAAAAGCTCTGAAAACCAGAGATGGTGAGAGTCTGGTGTACAGGGAGCTACAGGACTAAGTGAGATGTGGCACGTGAGGTAGCCAGAGCAGTGCCTGCCGCGCGGAACACTCTCGCCAATGCTGTTACGATGACACTTTGACTGTCTCTCTGCCCCTCATGACAGGGCCGCCGCTCTGCTTTACCCTCTTGTGTTAGAACACGCACACATGAAACTGACCCTCCTAATCGCTTCTCAGCGTCCGGTTCAGTGGCGTTAGGCCCCTCGACATCGCTGGCCACCCTTCTCCACGAAGCTTCTGCCTTCCCAAACTGACGCTGTCCCCAGGACCCCGTGACACACTTTAAATGAAGATCCTCTGTCTCTGTGAGTTTGGCTGCTCCAGGATCTTCGTTTAAATGCAGCCGTAGAGTCTTTGTCCTTTTGGCTCCCCCATCCAAGTACTAACAGGCCCGTCACTGCTTAGCTTCTGAGATCGAACGAGATCGGGCAGTTAGGGTGGTGAGGCAGAGACAGTATTTTTTCCTTTGAGGGCTGGCTTATTGCCTAAGATCCTCAAGGACCATGCGCGTGTCAGAAATTTTAAGGCTCAACAATATTCTAATACTACATTTGGTTTCTTCCATCTATTGTTGAGCACTACTAGAGTTGTGTGCATATTTTGGCTGTTATGAAAGATGCTGCCATAAACCAGGCTGCATAAATTTCCCTTGGACTCTCTGATTTCAGTTCTTCTGGTGTAGACTCAGAAATAGAACTGCTGGATCATGTGGCAATGCTCTGTTTAAGGTTTTGAGGAACCGCCATATTGTTTCCGTAGCAGTTGTACCATATATATAATTATATATGTACATATGTACATATATATATATAATTTTATTTTTTGAGATAGGGTCTCACTATGTAGTTCAGGCTGGCCTCGAACTCATGGTGATCCTCCTGCCTCAGCCTCCTGAGTGCTAGGATTACAGGTGAGTGCCACCCCAACCAGCAATGTACCATATTTTCATTCCCAATACAAATATGTATTCATATTTTAAGAGTGTGGTTTCTCTGCATCCTTGCCAACACTTGTTATTGTCTTTTTTTTTTATAGTAGCCGTCCTATTTCGTAGAAGTTCCAGCACAAACTTTTGCACATAGTAAGACTCCTCTTTGCAATACCTCCAGTTTATTGGAGTGTGGATTGGAAAATAAAGAAATACTTCTTTTAAGGTATTCTGTCATTTCCCCACATTCTTTCCCCATTTGTCCTAACTGGCAGGATTGTGTTTTAACAGAGCTACTACAAACCCCACAGGACCAGCCAGTTCCCTCTGCTGAGAACAGAAATGGGGGTCTCACCTCACATTCTCACTGCGTAAGTGGGCCCCAAAGGTGAACTACAAGTGGCTCCTTGTTACTGAGACGGTGCGGTGAGGTAGGACCCAGGAAACCAGGCATGTGGTCTCCATTTGATTCCCTTGTCTCTTTTTATTTCCTGGCACCTGTCCCAGCCCTGTGCATTGAGCTCAGCTGTCTTACATCTGTGATCTCATTGAATCATTCCAAGAAATCATTGTTTTACTTAACTTAGAAATGAGGACACAGAAGCACAGAGAAGTATAGTGATTTGCCCAGGGCCACACAGCAAGACAGTCACCCTTAAGAGCAGATGAAGCCATAAAAACTCAGCACGACAGTACAGACAGGGCTCTTGTAGGGCTGGCTTTTGGGGTTGGGCCACTCACATGCAGATTGCCCCCCTTGCTGTGCTGTCTCCCAGGAATGCGTCCCCCAGGTCTTGGAGAGAGGATGCCCGCAGGTGTGCTTAGCGGCTGTGTGACCATGAGGGCTGCACACACTCGGACGTTGTTCCTCTCCCTGCCGGGTTTAGCTCTGAGACCTGGGCCACTCACTTGAACCCCCATCCCAGCATCCTCACCAGGAAGAGGTCCTGTCCTTGGGTTTTGAATGGAAGCCCATTTTTAAGAGCTGCTATTGTTGGTTACCGATGTAATGCGTGGTTTTGACTGCAAGTGTTGCAAGGGTGCAGAAGCAGAACAAAGGAAATAAGTCTCCCAGGGCCTTGTTAAGTGGAAGCAGGTGATGCCAATGGTTTAGAGGTTTTCCTTCCGGCCATTTCTGGATGCAGAATTCTTGTCACCATTGCAGCAACTCGCTAGCCTGCTCCTCCGTGATGAGTGTGTGTGTGTGCGTGTGTGTGTGCGTGTGCGTGTGTGCGCTGTGAGCGTAGTGTATATGTGGGGAGTGTTTATTTTTTTACTTTTTATATAGCCATTTATTTAGTACCTACCATATGCTATGCTCATTGCATGTGTATTACATTTGTTTTTCAGTCGTCACTTTTTTCTTACTTATTATTAGTATATATTTTCAGTACATAATGTTTACATTCTTGTGTGGAGTTGGTTCGTGTGCGTAGCACATTTTAATTTTGCCTTGTTCCCTCTCCTCACTCCTCCATCCCTCCATTTCTTGATCCCCTTCTGTATGAGAAAGATCTGTCTCCCTACTTTCTCTTATGTAACCTTTATTTTGCTTTTTATGTTGTGAGTTTCTCATCTAAGGAAAATCCTGTGGTATTTAAGTTTGTGTGTCTGGTTTATTTCGCTTAAAATTATGGCCTCAGGGTACATCCATTTTCCTACAAATGACTCGAGTTTATCCTTTTCCACGGCAGAGTAGTACTCCGTCGTGTGTAAATACCATATCTTCTTTATCCATTTATTTGTTGAGGGACATAGAGGCTGCTTCCAAGATTTAGCTGTTATGAGTTGTGCTGCTATGCACATGGCTATGCGTGGGTCACTGTAAGATGATGTCTTCAACCCTTTCAGAGAGATACATAGACGGGGAATAGCTGGGTCGGATTTCCTTAGTGGTCACACTAGTTTGCACTCCCACCCACAGTGTAGAAGGCGTTCTTCTTTTTCCCTGTAGCCTCACCAGCATTTGTGATTATTTGATGTTTTGATGACGGCCATTCTTTCTGGGGGTACGAAGGGAATCTCAGTGTTGTTTTAATTGCATTTCTCTAGTGGCCAGAGATGTTGAGCATTTTTTTCATATATTTATTGGCCACCTGTACTTGTTCTTCTGAGAAGTGTCTGTTCATTTCACGTGCCCATTTTTTGATTGTGTCTTTTATTTTGGGGAATCTAATTTTTATGAGTTCTTTGTTTTGTTTTGTTTTGTTTTGTTTTGTTTGTACTGGGGATCGAACTCAGGTCCTTGCTCTTGCGAGGCAGGCGGTGGCACCACTGAGCTAAATCCCCGGCCTGAGTTCTTTGTATGTCTTACAAATGAACATGGTCCTGAGGTTGCTCTGCCCCCGTCCTCCTTACTCACAGGGGTGGGCTTTCCTGAGGGGTTTCACCTTGAGCAGGAAGGATGCCCTGTGTGACCTTGGCCAGCCAGGTAGCCCAGCTGCACAGACAGCTGAGGCACACAGCTTGAGCAGGTGTCATTTCAGGGGAACAGGTAGCACTCGCGGTGTCCCTGTAAGCAAGGACGCTTCATGACCCCAAGTAGATGGTGTGTGGTCACCCTGTGTCCGGGGCCAGGCAAGGAAGCTGAAGGGTACAGGGACAGGGAAACAGAGCAGGGAGCCGGTAGCATGTGACAGGCAGAGGGCGCTGGTGAGCCGGCCTCTGTGGGCTGTCCCAGGGCCTTATTTGGTGTCCCCCGGGGCCTGGCTCTGGGAGGAGCCCTCACTCTGCGGAGAGGAAGTCAGGGTGCGTGGTTCATGCCTTGGGATGGAGGTCGGCGCCTGTCAGTCTGAGAGTCACGAGAGCCAGTGCCTGTGTCCCAGCCCTCGTGGCCACCAGTCCTCCAGGGAGCACCGGGAGCACCGTGTTGCGTTTCTCCTCCTCCAGCAGGGTTCAGGTGAGGACTACTCCAGGAAGCCTTTCCACCACCCCCTCCATCTGCGCCTCTGGCTGGGCCTGGCGTCTCCTCCCAGGACCTCAAGCAAACTGACACAAGGCTGCTCTTATGCTGATCACTGTCCTGTTTGTCTGTCATCTAATCTGTCTGTCTGTCTGTTTGTTTTGGGACATAGTCTCTCTGTGTAGCCCAGGCTGGCCGTAAACTCACAGTGATCCTCCTGCCTCAGCCTTGTGAGTGCTGAGGTTACAGGTGTGCCCCACCTCGCCCAGCTTTATTGTCAGGTTTTTTTCAACTGCCCCACCAGACTTCTGTCCTGGTGCCACCGGCGTAGCCTAAGTAGATGTACTATCTCGTGCTCATGTGTCACTGTGTGAGGAGAGAAGACATTACAGGAAATCTGGAAAACAGAGGCTACGAGATGACCCAGCAGCATTCCCAGGGCACCGCTGTGGCCCCATTGGGGGGGTTCCCCACTTATGCAGTTTTTCCTACCACTCTTATTTTTCCCCATTTGGGGGCGCTGCTTTTTGTGCAACAGAACAGCCCCACCTCTGAAGGACACTAGATCTGGGCAGGTGCAGGGCTTAAGGTTCACATTCCCCATGTGCGACAGAATGTTTTAGGGTAGACTCTGAACCCTCTGGGTCTAGAACTGTAGGCTGGGCCAGTGGAGATGCTGCACCACTCAGTGAGTAAGCAGACACAGCCAGCTGGCTCTGGAGCTGAAATTCAGAGCCTGGGGCCTGTGTCAAAGTCCCAGCTTTAAAGCACCATCAAGGAAAGCATAATCCCAGCACTTGGGAGGCTGAGGCAGGAGGATCACCACACATTTAAGGCCAGCCTGGGCTACATAGTGAGTTCAAGGCCAGCCTGAACTATATAGCAAGATCCTGTCTTAAAAAAAGAAAAAGAAAGAAAAAGAAACCATGAGCCCTTCCTTGTGGGGCCTGGAGGATCACACCAGGACTCTGTAATCTCTTGGGCAGAATGTCTCAGTAGATCCACGCCATCCAGGGGCTGAGGCTCTCGGAATCTGCTTCTCCCTCTGGATTGAGCCCCTCCTTGCCCCACCAGGCTGTGGGGTTCTCAGGCTGGGTCTCCCTGGGTCCAGTGGCTGACTGGCACCGGTATGGGAGGTGCCGGCTTCTGGTCTTGTGTGCAGCCCATGAGACGTGCAGCACTTTATTATGAAACAGGCTTTGAGCCGGGGAGTTCAACCTCACATCGGCTATGGCAGGTCTGGTACAGTGAGGGAGGCCCAGATTGAGCTGGGATGTGCGGGAGGTCAGACGTACAAAGTGTTCTCTCGACTTGGCAGGATTTTCTGTTTGTGATGGGTTGACGGGACGTGACCCCATCTCGAATCAGGAGCCTACGTAATCACTCTTCAGTCCATGTCCTCGTGCCGGGCTGCTCGGATAGAGCCTCGGGGGGAGCCGTGCGCAGCTGCCGCCAGCCTTGGCGTGACTGTTCTAATGTTTTATGTTTACAAGGACGCAGGGCTTATGTTTTAGAGGGAAAAAGGCCCACAGATGGGCCATAACAAGCAGCAGAAGTAGAGAGCAAATGGACTTTCAATGTCTGGATGTGCTTGCTGACCACAGTCCCCTGCAGTTCAGGGGAACAACAGAAATGGCCGAAGACGGCGCCTGCCAGGCTGCCTGGGCCTCAGATTTGCAGGCCTGGGCTCAGCACTGCTGTGCTGTGTGACCATCCTCATGCTGCACCCTTGCTCTGCTCCGTCCTGGCCATTCGGATCCTCCAAGTGCGCAGGACACTTGGTCCACCCACCTCCACTCCAGCCAGGGGGGTGGTGTGGGCGAATCCTGTGGCTGGTGGGCAGGGGGACCCTTGATTCTGGTGCCTCTGATGGACCCTAAGCTGGGTGGGAGAGCGGTGCTTGCAGGTGTAGGATTTTTCTCCACAGAGGGAGTCGGGTGGCAGCCTCAGGAGCCTGCTCAGCATGGGAGCCATGTCTGCATGGCGTGGAGGAGACACCGTAAGTCCATCAGTGCCAGGCCTGTGCTGCCACACAGGCTGCCACCCCGCCCGTCTTCCTAGGCCTCTCTGACCCTCTGTCTGCCCACTGGGAAAGGTGGCGTAGGGATCACTGCCAGATCTGGATGCCTGTGGTGCCCACCTCACGCTCAGTGTCCCTCAATCTCACTTTCCTCATTGCCCGTGGGGTTCAGTCATGTGGCCATTTGGGCCCAGGGCTGGACATCGCTGCTGAATAGGGCAGGGCCCTGGCCATTCCCAGTTGCTGGGGGTCCTAAAGACGTCATAGCCTCACCCTGCAGTCGGTGTGAGTGAGGGCAGTGTCTGCCCATGACGTCCCATCCACCCCTGCAGGACCAGCCCTGCCTGAAGACGCCTCCTTCGTGAGGCTGTGAGCACTGATTTTTAAAAACTCCCATTTGTGTGCAGGGAGCAGGCATTTTCCATGGTGATGAAGACCAGGGCTCCCTGGCACCCCTGCATCTTCCTAGAGGAGATCTGTGTAGATCTTGGCAGGGAGGCAGGCAGGCTTTAGGCCTCCAGGAAGAGGAGGCCTTTGATGTGCTTGTCTCCATACCTGTGATCTGGAGCGTCCCAGGGCATGGGGTGAACCTAGGGACGGAGGTCCTGCCTGCGGTCTCCATCCAGTCTTCCTGCACCTTTGTGCCTGAGATGATGCGGTCCTCTGATGCCCCCACCCAGGCCCATAGGGCTGCGCTGTTGGGCAGACAGTGAAGGGGCCCCTGCAGCTGCCTCCTCCCAGCCCTGCCCCACCCCAGCGGTTCCGCTCTCCCAGGACTGGGAGTTGGGATAGGAGCGTGCTTCCTGGGTGGGGCGTTGTTAAGGCGGTGTGGGGGAGCAGGGAGAGCTTCGTGAGCTGTGTGCCAGAGAGGAGCCAGTGAGAGCCTGAGAGCCGCGTGCAGGGTGAGCAGAGTAAATGCTGAAGGGTGCAGGCCTGAGCTTGGCTCGGAGACAGACACACAGGGAGGGAGGCAGCTACTGGAAGCTCCCTGACTCCAGTGGCTTCCGGTGAGAACGACTCCTTGTGCGTTGGCTCTGGGGTCCGGCCTGTTCTCTTTGTTCCACGACATCAGGGCCACCAGATGGAAGACTCCAAGAGTTGCACCCACTCTGGCTGGTGCTGGGGGCGTCTGAAGGCTGTGTCTTGTCTTTCAAGCGTGATGTCTCAGGCCTCAGCTGAGACTAAGCCCGAGGCCAGCCTGGGCTCCAGAGCAAAATCCCACCTCAAAAACCAAGAAATAAAAATTAAAAGATAACTCACGCTCTTATTTGGAGATTGTTATAGATTCTTGTGCAGGAAAAATACTATACAGAGAGCCATGTGCCCCTTCCTCTACCAAGTGACATCTTATAAAAGTGCGGTGCATTGACGTAATTCATTCACTGGCACTGCTTCTCTCAGTTGTGTTTGTACTCATTTGTGTTAGGTGATTTCATCCTAGTCACCTGACCATCAAGACACAGAACATTCCAGAGCCACAAGAATCCCTTACTGTGCCCCTTTATAACCACGCTTACTGCCCCCACAGCTTCTGGCAGCTACTGATCTCTGTTGCTGTAATGTTGACATCTCAGGATGGGATCATACTGTATGTGACCTTTTGGCTTGGCTGTCTTTGCTGTGCCTGGTGCATTGGGATGCATCTAAATTGTTCCAGGATCATCAGGATGGGATCATATGACAGTCATTCCTAGTCACTGGATCTAGTATCCTCCCATGGTTGCCAAAACCAAGGCTACTCAAGTTCCTTATGTAAATAGTATAGGATTTACATGTAACCCACACTCATCCTTCTGTATACTTTTAGCCATCTCTGGATTCCTTATAAGACCTGAGTAATTTCCCAAAGACTAAAAGACATCATATTACAGTAATCTGTGCGCACCCATGTTTATAGCAGCACAATTCATTATAGCTAAATCTCGGAAGAGGGCTGCATTTCCAACAACAGATGAATGGGTAAAGAAAATGTGGTTTTCACACACGATGGAGTATCACTGTGTCATACAAAAGGATAAACTTGAGTCATCTGTAGGAAAACGGACGCACCTTGAGACATAACGTTAAGTGAAATAAATCAGACGCAAGCTTAAATATCACACGGTTTCTCTTATATAAGAAACCCAAAGTATAAATAACGAGCAAAATAAAAGACAATAGGAAGATTAAAAGGACAACAGGGAGATCTTTTGAAAAAGGGAAAGGGACAAAGAGGAGAGAGAGGAAGGAGTACAGGAGGAATTAAGATGATCGTACCAGCTCCTCACAAGGAATGTGATCATTACGTGCTATAGCCTTGTACTGATGAAAAAATAAATAAAGAATCTTACAGGAAATAAAATGATAAATGTTGGCCTTAACGGTCTCTTTCCAACCCTACAAATGACGTGCGTGATGTGAATGCTATGTAAATAGTTGTCATGCTGCGTGGTTTAGGGAATAATGACAAGAAAAAAAAAAGTCCGTCCAGGTCCAACACAGACCCGATTTCCCGCCAGTGTGAGTGATTCCGTTTCTCTGCGCCCTCACTCGGGTTTGAGGTTCCCACTGTATTTTACTGTAGTCCTGGCAGGAGGTGTGAGCCGGTATCACACGGTGACTTCACGTTGTCTTTCTCGAGTGGTTAATGAGGTGGGACATTTCCGTGTCTTATTTGCCAGCTGTGTCTGAAGTGTCTGCCCCAGTCTGGTGCCGATTTCCTAGTCGAATTGTTTGCTTCTGAACCACGGACTTTTGAACAATATCTACAGACTTTAGATGCCGCTCTTGTCAGATTCCTACTTTGCGGGTGTTTTCCCCAGTCAGTAGAGTGGCTTTTCCTCCTCTTCACAGTGTCTCGTAAAGAGATGGATCATGGGCTTTTATGAAAGATGTTAACCTAGGAAACGTTTTAGGAAAGCACGTAGCAAAATTACTTGGGGTTAGAGGTAGGCACAGAGTTCTTAGACTTGACCCCCCAAAGCACAGTCTGGTAAAGGAAAACTCAATGCTGAGGTTTGAATATGGGCAGAGCCCCCCAGACGTCCATATGTTAAGCTTGGCATTTTATGGGGGCCCCAAAAGATAGGGTAGGATACGTCTCTCTCTAAATGTTTCTTCACTATGGAAGAAAATAAGAAGAAAGGGCAGCCAAGCCGGTATGGGGACTTGGGTACTCCGCTGAGCAGCTGTGTCCCGGGGTTCCAGAGACGACGTGGTGCAGGGAGCGGTAGAGACGGGAGCTGGAGTAACATGGGGGAATTATTTTTGAGACGGACAGGAAGCGATCCTCCTCTGCAGGTAAGGAACAGGCATGACATGCACCGTGCGATAAATGCACCCTTTTGGGGCCATCCAGACTTTTTGCATGGCCTGCAAGACTTCGACACTTGCTGAGCGCCCCCCCCTCTGGCTGTATTCCCTTCCGTCCCTTGAAATTACTCCTGCACTCCAAGCCACCCCAAATAGCTTAGGGTTTCCGCCAGTGTGACATGCTGTTCTGGCCTGCACTCACTGTTCTCTACCCGCAGGGATCCTCCTGCGCTCCACCCTCCAGAAATTGACTTCCCATCTTATCAGGATCACTGAGGTGCCATCTCCTCTGGGTAGCCCTCTCTAACTTCCAAGCTGAGTTATAGTTTTACATGTTCTACTCTGTATCTGAGTCCAGTTTGCAAGGTTTTGGAACTAAGGGTTCCCGTGTCTCCCCCAAGAGTGAGCTGTTTCTGGGTACCTTGCTGTACCAGCACGCAGCAAGCCCTCTCTGCCTGTCTGCAGTGGTTTTGTTTGTAGTGCAAAGCACTATTAGAATGTAAGTTCCTATTAAGATAGGAAAGGCAACAGTCATTGCATTATTATGGTCTCCGCTTTGTCTGTTTATAGAGCTCGTGTCTGCTGAAGAGCCTCTTGCGTGCGAGTTAGAAACGGATGCTGATTATAAAGAATTGGCCTCGTGTCTGTGCAGGGCTTCTCTTCACTTTGCTGTGTTTTAATGTGCAACGTGGAAGGGAGGCCCAGTCCGTGCCAATATGGGGACATTCGTAAACCTGAGTGCCTTGTTATCAAGCACGCAGACCCATCGGTCTGGCCCTGTTTGCAGACACCCACAGCACGAAGCATGGCTCCCTCCTGATCATCCCATAGCCCGTCGGAGAGCAGAGTGCAGCAGCAATTTGGCAAGGACAGGATGTGTTTGGGGACTGTCAGCGGAAAGAAGACCTGACCACCAGTGTGGAGGCTGTGGGTGAACTGCATGGCCCTCAGTCTGCAGGCGCGGTGCTCGGACGTGGTCATTCCACAGCTCCCACCCTAGGCCAGGGCCAGCGGGGCTGCCGGGTTTTAGGTTCTCGCAGGGAAGAGCTTGTCTCTGCCTCACCTGTCCAGCTGCTGTGCACCTGGGAAAGCCTGTGCAGCCTCCATGCATGGGCCCCAGCTCCCCCCTGCCAGGCAGGGTGGCCCTGGAATGTCTGTCACTCATCCCGCATAGGTGCAGCAGGAGTAGCCTGTTGGGGTCCCACAGAGTGGTCAGATGCACACTGTTAGCTCATCTTTGCAGAAATACTTTGATTTTTGAGTGAGCTGAGTCACAGAGAATGTGGTGTTGCCCGGGGCTGGGACTGCCTTAAAGGACCGTAGGAATCTTCAGCCCCAGCTTCCAAGATGCTCAGAGATTTTGTGTAGAAAAGGAGACATTTACAGAGGCTGCCTATGGCTCCTGCCCTGAGTCCCACCCCTGAGGCTGGCACCACCAGGAAGAGATGGGTTTCCTAAGCTCCAGCCAGTCCTAAAGGGTCATCTGTGACTGTGTGCCGGTGAAATTCTGTAGTGGGGAGCTTCGGGGGTCCTGGAGATCAGCTGAGGGCCTGGAGAAGATACCCTGGTGTTTCTAGATTTAAGCACCTTGGGCTGGGTGTGGTGGCACCAGCCACTCGGGAGGCTGAGGCAGGGGGATTGCTATGAGTTCAAGGCCTGCCTGGACTACAAAGCAAGACCCTGTCTCAAAAGAAAAGAAAAGAAAAATATAGATTTGAGCAACCAGGTGTGTGCTGCTGCGGGACCTTTGAGGCAGTCGATGTCCCTGTCCACAAGGCTTTGGGGAAACTGCCTAAGAGACAGCCAAGGCACACTGGGGTTCACGTGGGCAAAGTGGAGCCCTGGGGACTGAGGAAGAATTCTGGCTCTAGTTAGCCTGTAGCCCCTGGTGGGCAGGAAGGGAGGTTTAGTGCCTGTTACAGGAGGTCAAGGCCATCTGCTGACTGATGGAACCTTGCCCTGCAGGCCAGGTGAAGGAGACCCGGAAGTCGGCAATGTCTTTCCCTCTGACACCTTGAAGCACTTCCTCCAACCCCATGGCTCTGGGACACAGGCAGCAAGGGTTCTTCGGTGCAGGTGTACTGTCCAGGCCGGAAGATGGGAGTCCTGGGTGCTGGGGTCTGAGACTCCGAGGGAGGAGTCCAGGAAACAGCACGCTCTACCACGCACCTATCGCAGGCACCACACTCAGCGGGAAGGACAGGTGGGGCTGTGGGCCCCTGGCACAGGTTCAGAAACTGCTCTGCCAGTGGCAGGCAGCTCTAGAACTACGGAGGGCAGAAGGGAATTGGTGGTTCAGGGAGTCGGGAGTCAGCAGAAGAGGAATGGTCAGGAGGAGCAGAACCTGGTGCTCAGGCTGAAGACCCCTGGCACTGGGGCAGTGCAACCTGGGGCTCCTGTTCAAGCATCCTGCATCTGGGGGCTAGAGCAGGGCTGTTGGCAGGGGCGGGTTTCCCTGGGGATGGGTCAGGAGGCCTTGCCCAAGTGATGGCCGTCAGGAGATGTCTCAGGGAGCCCTGGGTAGTGTGGGATGAAGTGAGGACCAGGAGTCGGAGAGAGAGAGAGCAGGAAGAGGTACCGGTGAGGTCTGGCTGAGTTGCCTGGAGCCCTGCTCACTTCCCTGAAGCAGGCTTGGAGCAGGCCGTGCACACATCCAATTGGTTAGGCACCCGTCGCGTGTCTTGTTGGTTGGGATGAGGCAGTTAACAGGCAAATGGGAGCCTTGTGCTCCAGGGGGCGATAGTCCAGTGGCAAAGCCAGGAAGCCACCCCAAAATCAGTACAGGAAGTCATTTCTAGCAGGCTGGCATGAGGACAGTCAGTGCGTGTGCTGGCAGAGAGAGGGCCAGGGCATGTGGCAGTGGTGTTTGGGCGGAGACCCTCCTGCGGAGCAGCAGAGTTGAGAGGCCTGGGGCGCGAGCGAGGGGGCAGAGGGACAGCAGGACAGAAGTGCTGAGACAGGGGGCTCCGTGCCCTGGGACGGAGATGGGGGAGCAGGATCCCATGTCGGGAGATGCCGTGCTGCTCTCTGGGCCTCCCGCCCTTGGCTGTCCCGGTCGGAGTCTCCGGAGAGCTGCGCAGGGAGCGTGATGCTGGGGAAAGCTGCTGATGGGGATGCAGGGTCAGAGGTCTGTGCCGGCGCTGGGGAGGGAGGTGCGAGCGGGTCCCTGGAGCGGGACTCGAGCCAGCAGCTGGGGAGTTGGGTTCATGCCAAGGCAGGTCCCCACACCAGGGGCACGCTATAGAGTGTGCAGGGGAAGCTGAGGCAGAGGCCCTTAGCATAGAGGGAGCCAAGATCTGGGCACAGGCAGGAGACGGCAGTGTGGGCAGCTGGGGACCCCAGAGCTCCCTGCTTGGGAGTTTAGGGAACACTGCTCCCTCTGACCTGTCGCAGTGGTGCGGGGGGGGACTGCTGACCACTCGCGGCCCCTGCTCTGCGCTCGGTGCATTTACACTGGACAGGCCGAGATACCAGATGACAGCAGCCGGTGACACAGGTGCAAGAGACTGGGAATAGGCCAACATGCAGGATCTATTAAGCTCTGGAGGGCACTGTCAGGTTTCTGTCCCAGGCTTGAAGAAAGCAGGAACCTTCCAATTTAGTCTACACAGAAACCCAACTCAGATGGACGGAGGGGCCTGCTGAAATTCCAGGAGAGGGAGTTGGAGTCCGTGAAAATTAAAAGTCAAAAATAACCTTCAGGCATGGATGGATCGAGCTGCTGAAACACTGCCTCTGCCCCTCCTTTTCCTGCCCTTGGGCCTAGCTTCTTCCCCTGGTGCCTCTCTCCAGGCTTACAGTGATGAGAGGGTAATCTCTGAATGGGTAGATGGAGCCCACAGCAGGGAACTGACTCCCACTCATGTGGCTTTGCCTTTTGCCCAAAAGATGTGGCCTTGGAGGCATGAACTCTGGAGACAGCTTGCTTCCGAGCCTAGCGTTTTCACTTAAGATCTGCGTGATCTTAGGGAAGTACTTAGTCTTTGTGGGTCTTGGTTTCCCCTCTGTGAAATGATGGTAACAATAGCCTATCTGTCTTAAGCGATTGTGTTGTGTTCAAAGGTAAATAAATGCTAAGGTCTTAAAATACAGTGCCTGGCCCAGGACCGGGTCGTCTGCTGTGCTTCCCATGATGGTCCTGAATCCAGCCAGCTGTGCGGCTGCTCGGGGCAGGGCTCAGTTGGGGAAGGGGGTCACACGCTCCCTTGGGGCAGACAAGGGGGCTCAGCTTCCATGAACCTCCAGGTGGGAGTGACAAAGGGGTAGAGACAGGTGCCCAAGAAGGCATGGAAGGAAGAAAGAGTGGGAGGCCGAGTTCAGGTCCTACACAAGCAGCCGCCACTGATGTGCAGGCCAGCGTGGAGGCGAGTTCCAAGGCCGAGAGACGGGGTAGAAAATGGGAGACGAAGGCAGGTGAGTGCTTTGCCTCCAAGGTTCATCCTTGGAAATCCTCAGGCCGGTGTGACAGGTGGTGGAGCCTGTGGGAGATGGTCGGGGCCCTCACGAGCAGGACCAGTGCTGTAAAAGAGTCGAGAGATGGAGGTCGGAGTGAGATGCTTAGGAGGAACCGGCCCTTCTTGGAGCAGGATCTGACACTCGATCTCGGACTGCAGCTTCGGGAGCTATGAGAAATGGGTTTCTGTTGTTTATATGCCACCTGGTCTGGTGTTTGGCCGTCAGCAGCCCTGACGGACTGCAGCAGCCTGCACTGTGGGCTGGATACGCATTTCCCAAGGCCCGTTTGCTGGAAGGTTGGAACTGTTGGGAGGTGCTCGGACCTTTCAGAGGCGGGGCCTCGTTGGAGTCTTTAGGCCGCGTGGACATGTGGCCTGCAGGGGGGTTTGGACCTCAACCCCTCCTCTTCCCCTCTTTGCATCCCTGCCGACGTGAGCTGAGCAGCCGTGCTCGTCACACACTCCCCACCATGATGTCCTGTGCACCACGGGCACAAAATCAGCAAGGCCGATCGGCCACGGACTGAGCCCTCCCAAATCATGAGCAGAAGTAGGCATTTCCTCTTTCAAAGCTGATTTCTCTCCAGTTCCAGTGATGGAAACACAGTCAGGAATCAGAGGAGAAGTTTCTTGAACATATAAATATTTATCGGGCACCGGCTTTGTGCCAGCCCAATGGGTCATGGGAGGCAGCACTGAAGAAGACAGAAACAGTTTCTCTTCTCACAAAAGCTGGTGAGAGAGGCAGGCAAGGAATAAGTTAAGTCAAATGAATTTATCATTCAAAACTCTGCATTCCATACGATGTTCCTTATTAAAATCACATTTAAGACACATTCAAAGAAGGAAAAAGGCGCTCATCAGACAGATGCTGCGGTCCTTTGCTGTAGCAGGTGCAGTGTGTGTGGGGTTCCCCTCTGTGATGATTGCTATCTGGATGTCCCCCCACATCCTCAAGAGCTCAAAGGTGTGGCTCTGGAAGATGGCTGACTGTGGGGACTCGTAGCTGACTTGCTGTTAGGAGTGGGAGCCTAGTGGTCACTGAGGGTGTGACCTGGAAGGGTGGCTCTGCCTCCTCAGCTCTTCCCTTCCCTCTGCTTCCTGTCTGCCATGCTATGAGCAGCTCTCCTCCGCCAGACCCCTCTGCTGTACCATCCTGTCTTGGAACCAGCCAACTGTGCAAGGACTGCAACTTGGAAAACGTGAGGCAGGACGAGCCTCTCTTCCTTTAGGTTGAGTGTTGGGTATCGGGCCCCGGTGACAAGGTACTGCGACGTCCTCCTTATGGCCCTTGCTGTTCCTTCTGCATCTGTCTGTGTCATGACATCGTTCAGGCTTTAGGAGAAGTGACCGGTCTCCGAGTCTGTCTGTGTGGTCAGGCTGTCGGCTCTTGGGGAACTCACATGCGTCTCCAGTCTGTGCAGTGCCTGGGCAGTAGTAGATGCTGTAAAGGCTTGTGGGGTGGAAGGGTGGACGGCTGTGTGAGTGAGGAGGTGGGTGAGCAGATGGTAGCTGGACAGGTGGGTGCTGTGGGTTGGTCCGGGGAGAATCCCGTTGGGACATTAAGGAAGGGCGAAGAGGCGAGGTCTGGGGAGAGCCCTTACACCCTCTGGTGCGTGCCCACAAGAGGACTGGGGGACCCTGCTCTCCCTTCTCTTCTGCTTCTGGGCCAGGAAATGAGTTGATTTGCTCTGTCGTGCACCCTTGCCACGATGTGTTATCTTGCCGCTGACCCCCCAAATAATGGGCCTGCCCCATCTTGGGCTGGAATATCCAAAACCGTAAGCCAAAGTGAAGCTCTTCTCTGTGTGACTGATTGTCCTGGGATTTAGGTCATAGGGATGCAAGCTGTCTGCCACAGCAGGTGACTGGTCAGAAGGGTGAGTAGAACGACGGTGAGGGTGGGTGGGTGGCTGTATGGAGAGGGCGCAGAAGCGCTAGTGGGTGGGTGAGCGAAGGAATTGTCTGGGGATCTCAGGGGCCATCCCAAGTCTTCGCAACATGGTCAGCCAAGGCACTGTGAGTTAAGAGATCTCTGCATCCTCCCAGTGTGCTTGTCCCTGGTGCAGTGCCTTCTAGGGTTCTGGATTCTACTCCTTGCTTGTTGAATGTCTCCTCTGGGGTCTGTGGTTTGCAGTTTCAAGTCCTTTACTTCTGCCCCTGCTGCTACGCCTTGGATGGAGAAGCAAGATTAACCTCCATGACCACCCCTGTCTCAAGGGCTTGGCCAGCTCCTCCCCGCTGGTTTCCACCACAGCGGCCCTCGCTGGACCAGTCCTGCCTGTCCTCATGGAACAGGGAGCAGTCAGCCGGGCTCCTGACGGGACTGTGCACCTCACAGGGTCTGTGGGACCCAGGCCAGCTGGCGGGCGGGTCCTCTTCCAGTGGGAGGAAACCCAGTCCAAGCGAATGAGTCCTTTTTTAAAGTAACTGCAAAGTAGGCAAGTCCTGAAAATGCAAAAGAGCCCAATTTCCCCGCTTTCTCAGCCCCAAATGCCTTCTTTCCAGGTGTTGGGTATTTTAAGCCGTCATAAACACCATTTTTGTCAGACTTTTCATCTGTGGTAATGATCATATTTATCCAAATTCTGTCACTGTTCTTCCTTGATCACAATTCAGGGTCTATGAAAAGATCTCTCCCACACTTGGGCCCTGGACTATTTATAGAGCCTCCATCTCAAAACAGAAGACAGTGCTGGACACCAAGGTGAAGGAGATGGGCTGCTCCTGCCCTCAGGACCCTGGTGTCCCGGGGTGGCAGGTGACCCACTGAGGGCCTTTTAAGACTGGGTGGCCAGGAGCAGGTTCCTTGTCAAGGTGATGTTGGAAAAAAGGGATAAGATGCGTGGAGTGGAGCAGAGAGAACAGCAGGTGCAAAGGCCCTGAGACAGGGAGATGCTGGTATGTTCAGGGCAGTGCTCTGAAAAGAGGAGCAGCAGCATTGGAATAGGTGGGGTAGGAAGAAGGACCCAGAGAGAGGGGCCAAGGAGCAAGGCAAATGGAACCTGCTGAGAAAAACACACATGAATGCCCCACCTTTGGCTGTTAGATCCATGTTGCAGTTGGGAGACAGGGCAGGTTACATAGCCTATGTCCAAAACAGAAAAGGAGAAAAAGGAGATGGGAGAGAATCAATGCAGGGCTGCAGGGCTGCAGGGAAGACTTCCTAGGAACCCTCATTGTGGTGCAAACCCCCGCTGGAGCTGGGTCTTGTCACTCACTGGAGTTGGGCCCTGCTACCCAAGCCTCAGTTGCCTCAGGGCCCTGCCCATCAGGGCTGCTGAGACCAGACAGTACGACATCTACAAGCTGCTGGCCGAGTACTCGTGCAGCATGAGTTGGTTTCCTCCGAGGAGGAAGGAGGCTAGAGTGTGGGGGTGAGTTTGATCTCCTGCCAGCTCCGCTGTGCCCTTGGGTGGCCCCCATTCCCTGTGTGAGAGTCTTTCTCATTAGAGCGACAGTGCTGGATTCTGTCCTTGTATTTGTCCTTTGACTCAAGGGGCTGAGTGCTTTGGGTAATGAGCTTGCTTGTTTTCCGAAGTAATGGAGCTGTTCCTAGCACAGTGATCACACTTTGTGCCTTTTGCGTGAAGTCTTCAGAGAAGCTGCTGTGTGCCGGGCTCGGTACTAGGCACAGGACACTGCCACTGGTGATTACAGAGAGACCCTCACCCTCGGGGCTGAGACTCAAGAGGGAGGCGCAGACTAAGAAGTAAATAGAGACCTGCAGCTCTGGAGAACCCCCGCCATGCCCCAGGAGAGTGAGGGATGGCTGATAAGGCAGACTTGAAGGCTTCTCAGAGGAGGGGACTCCAGTTGCGACCTGAAGGTGGAGCAGGTGCCAGGCATCCCGCAGCCAAGGGAGGGACGTTCGAAGGAGCTCTGGCTTCTATGTGACTTCTGGGGCCCAGGATGTGTTGGCTGGGGGTCAGGGTGCGGTCCCAGGTACATCCTGAGGGAGCTGAAGGAGACTCACGGGGAGGGAGGAGCTGGAGTGCGGCTTCAGTGCCTGAGACTGAAGTAGCTGGAGCCGCAGAGTGGAACTTGCAGGCCAGGCAAGGCCTTGGGCAGGAGAGAGGTGCCAATGACTGCTGAGAGAGGCGCTGTCCTGGACCACGGCCTTGAAGTGGGGTGTGGGGTGGGCTGGGGGCAGTGGGATGAGCAAGGTCAGAGAGGCTGTCTGCTCCTTGGATGGGACAGGACGGGGTACACAGAGGCCTGGGGCACCTGTGTGTGTCCATATGACAAGCAGGAGGGCACTGAGCCCAGGGCGAAGGCTGGCACTGGATCGGGCCGCCTGGTAGGTGCGTCTGACAGGTGAGGCCACCGAGGTCTAGGGCTTGCCCGGGGTCAGGCCACAGGTCAGAGCAGGGGCAGGACCTACGCCTGGGTTCACGGCCCCACAGCCTCCCACACAGCACCTTTACAGCTGCCCGAGGGGGAAGGGGGACCCTTCATCGTCTCCGAGTCCAACCCCTAGTATCTGAGGTCTCCGTGAGGAACCAGAGGTCTTTTCCTCCTTCTGATTTTTCTTGCTTATTTATGTGTCCTTCTGGGACTGTGACCAGTGTGGAACCATGGTCACGGTCAGGAACTGGGACCTGAGTTTCCTAGGCTTTCCTCCCCTCCCGTCCCCTGATACCCAAACCCCATACTCCCAAGCTTGGTTTCCTTGTCTGTCCCTTGCTTTTTTATTCCACCTCTACTAAGCCATTTGTGAAATATACAAAAATGATTGGATTTTGAGGATTAAGTTTGTGTCCTGTGACCTCTCTCACATCACTGATTCTAGCTTCTTGGTATCTTCTTTGGAATTTTTACCTTAGATAATTATGCGGTTGTGCGAGCATCCCAGAGTGCTGGGATTACAGGTGTGTGCCACACTGTTGGGTTGTCACGTGTCTTTTTTTCTTTTTTTATTGATCATCTTAAATCAGGGGTCATAAAACGATAGCCTGCACCCAAACCCTGCCTGGTAACTTCAAAAGAAATGAAAGAAACATGAGAACATGTGAGAGTAGAGTGTGGTAAGCGGAGGCAGGAGGATGGTTGAAGCCCAGAAGATCAGGCCCTGCCTGGGCAACGTAGTGAGACCCCTGTTTCTTAAAAATGAAGAAAAATATGTGATAGACGATATGCAGCCAGCAGTACTTAAAAACATTTACTATCTGACCCCTTGCAGAAAGCATTTGCTTACTCCTGCTCTGGAGATTTATCAGCGTCACTGACTTTTAAAAATTCAGCCTTACAATTTTCTCTATGGTTCTTCCATTCTTAGTTTTATTGACTTCTACTTTTACCTTTATTGCTTCCTTCCTTCCTTCCTTCTGTTTGCTTTGGGTTCGCTTCACTTTGTGACGTAAGTTTCATTTGAGACCTTTTCTTATTTTTCCACCACAATCATTGCCTGACTGAATTCTTCATTCCAGCATTACTTTAGCTGTGTTTCTGATATTGATAGTTGTTTTCATTTTCACTGAAGTAAAGATATTTTCAAATTTACCACGTGATTTCCTTTTTAACCCCCCCCCCAGAAGATTGAGAAGGGTTTAATTTTTTTTTTTTT
>NW_022900949.1:27456091-27463371 GCF_012274545.1 Fukomys damarensis
TTTTTTCTTTTTATTGAGTTCATTGGTACAATCTAGGTATACAATACAGTTACATTCATCATTGGGATTCTGTACCTTTACAAAGTAGGTCTTGATTCTCATTTTTTCCCCTTGTCCCTGCCCTCCCTCCCTCCTCCTCCCCTCCCCATTTACAAACACTTTATTTCCATTTTTTCAGTTTCTCATATTTTTTTCCTCTCCCTTATTACCTTTCCCCTACCCTTCCCATTTTCCCTACAACTTTAGCCCTTTACTTCCTATTTCACATTATTAATTATCTCATTAGGATCCTGTGTACTATTATAGTTTTTCACACCAGAGAAACTATTCAGTATTTCAGTTAAAGAAATCTCTATATGAACATTAAAAATAGGGAATCCTAAAATAAAACTAAAAAGGAAAGTAAAAGAGAAAAGGCAATGATGTAACATTAAAATAATCCTTAATTCTGGAGATGAAAATGGTCCCTTATTGCTTCTTGCTCTTGTAGTCTTATTCTTTTTTTTCATTATTTAGAGAATACTTTATTAGTTTCTGTAATCAAACCCATGTAGATATGACCTTACATATTTAGTACGATGTGTTACCCCTGTACATATGGAAAAAAAAGTAAAAAATGAAAATAAAAATAAATTAACATTTCTAGACCAATATGGCTGTCCATTTCTGTACAATGCCAACTTAACACAGTAAATTGGGATGACTTTTTCCAAAGTTGGCAGCACTGTTAAAGTTTCCCAAAATTCAATTTATATATATATGTATATATATATTTATATTTGTATAAAAAGACTAATAATAGCAGTATGTTATGCATCGATAGCAACAGCTTTTCCAGGTTCTGCAGTCATCTGAACAAAATTATAGAATTTAGCACATTCCATTAAAACAAAACAAAACAAAACAACAACAACAACAACAAAAAAGAATAATATCCAGAAAACAGCAAAGTTCTGTTGCTGTTGTGGTACCTGGCACCATTTTTTTTATTAGCATCTTAATCATCATCTGGAAAGAGAACATTCTAGAGTAACATCATTAAATGTAGCTCTGATAAAGCACAGTCCCTACTATGTATCATAAAGCAGGTACAAGATATTTTACATTCATAGAGGTATGATACAGTACCGTCCTACATCAATAATACTAGAATCAGTTTTGGTTTGAAATTTACTTTGTCTGCAAATAAGATTGCTGCCCCTGTTTTTTTCTGGGCTCCTGACACATGGAGAATTGTTTTCTATCTTTTCACGTTCAGTCTATGGGCTTCTTTTTGCACTAGGTGTGTTTCTTGTATACAACATATTGTTGGATTTTGCTTCTTATTCCATTTTGCCAGTCTATTTCTCTTGATTGGTGAGTTGAGGCCATTGACATTGCTGGTTATAACTGGTATGTACTGACTTATTATTGACATGTTATTGGCCTTTTGTTGACTCTTTTTACTTTTTCACCTTCTCCTTTTAATTTCTTGCCTTGCCTATTTGATTTGCTCTGTTGGGCCTCATGGTGTTGTTGCCTCCATTGTCTTTTTCTAGGATCTTGTTCAGAATTCCTTGTAGTGCTGGTTTGGTATTCATGTAGTTTCTCAGGTGTTCTTTGTCATGGAAGTGTCTTATTTCCCCTTCCATTTTGAAAGAGAGTTTTGCTGGATATGTCAGTCTAGGATGGAGGTTGTTCTCTTTTAGTACTTCAAATATCTCATTCCAGGCTTTCCTTGCCCCAAGGGTTTGTGTTGAAAAGTCTGCTTTGATTCTGATGAGCTTTCCTTTGTATGTGATTTGTTTCTTTTCTCTTACTGCTTGTAATATTTTGTTCTTCTGTTGGGTTTCTGGGATCTTGATTATTATATTCTAGGTGTAGATTTTTTTTGATTGTGGCTAGTTGGGGTCCTATATGCCTCAATTATCTGAATGTCAAATTCTTCCCCTCTGTTTGGGAAGTTTTCTGTCATTAATTCTGCAAACAGCTTTTTTAAGTCATTTGTATTTTCTCCTGCTACTTCATGGATTCCTATGAGTCTTATGTTATTCTTCTTTGCATCATCTAGGAGTTGTTGGATCGATTTCTCATGATCCCTTACTGTTTTTAAGAGATCTCTCTTTTCATGGTCACTGACTGCAATCTTATCTTCTATATTTGAGAGTCTATCTTCGCATTCTTTTATTCTGTTGCGTAAACTTTCTATGGAGTGTTTAATCTCCTGGATATCTGTTTGAATCTGTTTAATGGATTCCATTTCTTTCCTATGTTGGGTGTTTATTGTTTCCATTTCTTTCTTATGCTGGGCCTTCATGGCTTCTATAATGGTCCTGAGCTCATCTATTTTTTTGTCAGTTTCTGTTCTAGAATCTCGAATCATGACTTCCATTTTGCTCACTATCTCTGTGGTTATCTGGGAATTTATTTTTGTTTTGAATTTTTCTAGAGCCTGATTGATCTGTTTTGTTACTTCCTGTGCTTTGAGTTCAGGGTGTCCTGGTGGTTCACTATTGGCCTTTTCATCCTCATTTGCCCTACTGTTTGCCGTTGGTAAACTGGAAGTCTGTCCTTGTGTTTTAAGTGTTTTCTCATTTTTATTTTTGTTGTCAGACTGTCCTTGGTTTAATCTCTGGGTTATCACCCAAATTTTCCTGATATAGTTTCGCCCTAGCTTCTGTGTCTCTAACGACCCACAGACATTCTCGTCTTCATAACATCAGAGAAAACAGCTCATGAAATCAACCGCAATGCTTTATCCCAACTGATACATTCAGCAACACGTTAAGATCAAGCACAACTTGGACATTGACCACCTGTGGTAGTCACTAGTCTATCACCCTTAAATCATTTGAATTAAATTGAAATCAAGAAGCAGTCCAGAACATGGACTGCAGTGAACAAAATTTCAATATGATGTATTTACCATTTAATGGCTCAGACAGAGTGAGGATGCAAGACCCCTGGTCTCATTTAGCTGATGGCTGAACCCCATGATGCTGACTGACCTGGGGCTGCAAGGCCCAGATTGAGTTCCCCAACCTTCTGAATGGTTAAACTCCACAACATTCTATTACAGGTTCCCCACGCCCTTTCTTTAAAGATGTTCAAAGTTGGGAACTCAGAAAAATACCCTTGATGACCACCTCTGCCTCTGCAGAGTGGGTCCAAAGACTGGCACAGTCAGGAGATCTGAGAGTGTGGGGGGATGGCTTATGGGGGTTCAGGGGCGCCCGCATGGCTACCTCCCGGTGCTTGAGTGATGGCGGCTGGGTTGGGAGCAGGCGTGGTTCTCCTTCCTGCGGTGGATTGGGGCCCAGGTTCCCTCCCAGCACTTGAGGGATGGTGGCTGGGTCAGGAGCTGGTGTGGCTCTCCTTCCTGCAGTGGATTGGGGCCCAGGCTCCCTCCTGGCACTTGAGCCATGGCGGCTGAGCCGGGAGTCTTGGTGAATTTTGTGTGCATTTCTGTCTGTTCACCTATCTCTCTATTGTTCCATTAATTATTTATCTGTCCACTTCATCTTTATGTCCACTAACTTATTTGTCCATGGATTTGCCTATCTGACCACTTATTCATTCATCCATCTATCTATTACCTATCAGTGACTTCCTTCCTTCACTCATTAAAATGGTGCCTGTTGGCGAATATTTTTACTACTACTATTATTATTTCTGGATCAATTATGGTGGCTTATGAGTATAGGTCTTCTCTAAATTCCTAGGGAGTTGGCCAGTGTATCACTGAGGGTGCATGAGAGGGACAGATTTAATATATAAGATTTACAAAGCAGGCTCACAATGGCTGCCTGCAATACCAGGGGTGAAAGAAGGCAAAAGGCCATCTGCATCTGGAAGACTGACTACAGGATCCAGTTGAGAGTTGAAGGTCCGGAGCTCACTGCAGAGTCTGGGATGAGTCTATGTGGGAAGTGGAAGGTTTTGTGTCAGGAGGCTAAATAGTCTGCACTGGAAGCCAGAAGAAACTGGAGACCCATGTCCAAGGCCATGCTGAAGACCAGAGCTCTCTGATAGGAAAAGGCAGACTTCATCCTTCTTTTTATTCCATCCAGGCTACAAGCCTATTGGTTGGTGCCACCTATGTGCAGGGTGGTTCTGTCCCTCCTCAGTTTTGGAATACATGTCAGTCACCCACAGACACACCCAGAACTGTGCTCCACTAATCTCCTAGGCTTTTCTTAATCCGTTCAAGTTGACATCAGGATTAACTATCAGAGCCAGGATGGGTGACATGCCCACCTTTTGAATGAAGTGGGTTCGTAGATCTCATAGATGGGAATGTGCAGGAATGTTTCACCAAAAGACAGTTATCAGAATACAGCTACCACAAGTCGGAGAATGGATGCTGCGTAGGCAAAGCCAACACTTGCTCACAATCATACTTAAAACATGTTCAATGTGAGTAAAACAATTTCATTCATCAGACATGTTCTGAGGCTTTGCTGTGCTCACTGCTATGTAACCAGGCCTCCCTCTTATCTGTATCGTGACACCCATGGGGTTCTAGAAAAGATGACTTGTCTACAAGTCTGTCTCCCCGGCCAGACTATACATTCCTTAAAGGGTCGTTGCATCCCCTGCTTAGTATGATGGCTACCCCACAGTGATGTCCAACGTGGGTCTGTAGGATGGAGAGTGGAGTACATGGGTGGGTGGGGGGGTGGGGGGGGAAAAATGGCGTCGGTTGAGTACAGTTAGGGTGCACTGTTTCATAAGTGTTAATAGTTGGTTGATAGTATTGTCCTGGTTTTTCTGTATCCTTGCTGATTTTCTCTCTGCTTGCTTTACCATCAGGTGAGAAATGATGTAACTAGAATTATGAATTTCCCACAGAAGTTTCTGCTTTTCCTATTTTGAAGCTGCTAAATGTATACACATTTAGTATTGTTATATGTTCCCAGACCCTTTATCAGTATTATTGTCTTTGTGTAATGACATTTTCAGCAGGTATAGAATTATGGATTGACAGTATTCTTTTAACGCCAAGAATATCACTCCATTGTCTTTTGGATTACATATTTTTTGATGACAAATCTGCTGTCGTTCTCACCTGTTTCCCTATACTTGCTGTCTTTCTACTCTGGCTGCCTTCAATATTTTCTCTTTGTCTTGGTCTTCTGGCAGTTGAAGATGATAGGCCAGGACTTGTCGTCTTTGTTCTACATTTAAACTGCTTGGTGTTTTCTGTGCTTTTTGGATCTGTAGGTGGTTATGTGTTATTCATTTTGAAAAATTCTCAGCCATTATTTTCTCAAATGTATCAGGTAAGCCAGTGTTCACATCCTCTCTCTTTTGGGAGGTGCCTGCCTTTTGTTAAGATTTTGAGTGAATTGGGTGCCTGCCATTTGAGGTCTGTGATGGGGTGAGGAGTGGTGAATTAGCAGAGAGTTGTTTTCAGCACGAAAACAATGCTCTTTCTAGCTTTGTGAATCACAAACAAAAGCAGACATCCTGCTTTTTTTTAAAACTTCATATTCTGTAAAAAGGCATTTTACTGTTACCTTCTAGAACTTTCTCTCTTCCCTCCACATAAGGTAACCGAGCCCTGACCAAGTTGCTCAAAGCTGTTGATTGCTAGAATTCACTGCTGTGAGTGCTCTGCCTTGGTTTATTAACCCGTTACCCTGTTGACAGACACTGAGTCACTTCTGTTTGGGGCTGCTTTGCATAATACAATGCCATGCACACTCTTGTGCTACCTCCTGGTGCCCTTGATCATGCGTTTGTGTTCAGTGTGTTGCAGGGAGTGGATACAGTCTTTAAGGGATGAGAATTTTCAGCTTCGATGCACCCACCAGCGGCGATGAGTCTCTGCTGCTCTGCATGCTTCTTATTTCTGCCGGGTGAATGGACAACACACAGTGCCTCGCTGTGTCTTGAGTTGTTTTGCCCTAATGGCTGCTGAGGTCGGTCATGTCCCATGTGTGCTCTGTGCAGATCAGAAAGCCTAGAACTTGTACTCAGCCCCACGTGGAAAACTTCCTCACCTCCTTGTTCTTTTCATGAAGTCTCACCACATCCTCTGCCCGGAATTGACCTCCCACAGGCCCCTCATTTTTCAAGGTTCAGTTCAGGTCCTCACAAAACTTCCCCTAATTCTATAGACAGGAGGTTTGCATCCCCTGAAGTGCATATGTTGAACCCTGTAACACAAGGGTGCTAGGAGGTGGGACCCTGGCAGGTGATCGGGAGTCTATGAGCTCACCAGGAGCTGCTGCCCCTCTAAGGGTACTAGGGAACTTGTTTTCCCCGCTCTATACCAACTGAAGCTGCAATAAAAAGGTGAGAAGGATGAAAGCCAGAGGGGAACCTGTGTAAGAACCTTTCCAAAGCTGGGACCTCAGCTTCTTTGACTTCCAGCTCCAGAACTGAAACATTTTACCCAGGGTTCCTTGTAATAGTAGCACAAAGGCCCAAGGCACCCAGCTGAGCCCAGTCTGCCTCTCTCAGACCACAGTGCCCTACTCCAGTTCACAGCCTTTTGTAACGCCTGAACTCACACCTTTATTTGTTCACTTGCTGACTCTGACCACCCCCGCCAGGTGGTTTCCATGGCAGCAGGGTCTCTGGCACCAGTGAATCTCCAGCACCCGGGACAGCACCTGAGGTAGCAGGTGCTGGGGGTGTGGGGGGCTTGTGCCTGGGGACCAGCTTTCAGGGTCTGGGGGGGCTGTGAGATGGGTGTGGCTGTGCCTTTCTGTCCCTTGGTCCCAGCCTAGATGCAGGTCGCTATTTTCCAGAGAGCTTCCCTCTGCCCGTCTGGAGTCAGCTGTTGAAGTGTAGAGCAGCTTGGAGCACGTTAAGGTCCCTGCCTCTCCGGGAAAAGCAGTCCAGTGGCTGGTGCTACCCCGCCCTGTGGCTCTGTGGTCGGCCCTGTGGATGGCAGTGTGCCTAGTGGCAGGACCAGCAGTGTCACAGTGACAGCTGCTGCACCAGCATGAGGGCCAACAGGGCCCCACATGGCACAGCCCGGCGTGTGCCACATGATTTGACGTCTCACTGGCTAGGGGCCCTCAGCAGAGTGTCCCCATCACCTGTCCAGGGGCCGTATGCAAGGGTTCAGGTGCAAGACCTGCGGGGCTCCTGAGTTTGGGGATGGGATGGTGAGGGGCTCCATGTGGCCAAGCTGGCCTCTCCAGGTGGATCATCCCAGGGCCCACTGTGGCCACTTCCCCGTCCCGCTCTGTGCCACTCCTGGCCATCCCCGCTCCCACCCATCTCTGGATTGTCATGCACTCCCAGGGGAGCCTGTGCCCTTCCCTCTGCCCACCCTCTGGCTGCAG
>NW_022900949.1:27463650-27518853 GCF_012274545.1 Fukomys damarensis
AGCAGCTTGGCACGTTAAGGTCCCTGCCTCTCCGGGAAAAGCAGTCCAGTGGCTGGTGCTACCCCGCCCTGTGGCTCTGTGGTCGGCCCTGTGGATGGCAGTGTGCCTAGTGGCAGGACCAGCAGTGTCACAGTGACAGCTGCTGCACCAGCATGAGGGCCAACAGGGCCCCACATGGCACAGCCCGGCGTGTGCCACATGATTTGACGTCTCACTGGCTAGGGGCCCTCAGCAGAGTGTCCCCATCACCTGTCCAGGGGCCGTATGCAAGGGTTCAGGTGCAAGACCTGCGGGGCTCCTGAGTTTGGGGATGGGATGGTGAGGGGCTCCATGTGGCCAAGCTGGCCTCTCCAGGTGGATCATCCCAGGGCCCACTGTGGCCACTTCCCCGTCCCGCTCTGTGCCACTCCTGGCCATCCCCGCTCCCACCCATCTCTGGATTGTCATGCACTCCCAGGGGAGCCTGTGCCCTTCCCTCTGCCCACCCTCTGGCTGCAGAAGGCAGGGCAGGTGTCCCTGTGCCCTGCAGAGTCTCTCCTGGGATCCCAGCTCTGTGTGGGAGCCTGCTGAGACAGCCCCTTTCGGCCTGGGCTGTGCTTCCCCTTTGTGCTCTGACGCATGCTATGCAGATGTGATTCACAAGCTATAGTTTGTCCCCCTCCTCTTTCAAGGCTAAGGACCAAACAACCCAGTGCTCTGCAGCTACAGTTTGCCCTTGTACCACACACGATCAGGGGTGTCTCGGATGGTCACCGAATAAGGCACCGTCACCTCGTCTCACTCCAGAACATTTTCTTCACCCCCAAAAGAAGCCCTGTACATGTTGGTTGTCACTCACTACTCCCTCTTCTCTAGCCACTAATCCGTTACTGTAGATTTTCCTGTTTCAGATATTTTGCACCAAGGGAATCATGCAATTTCTGACCCATGTGTAGTACGTACCAGTCCATGCCCTTCTATAGCTCACGATATACCGTGGTATGGAGAGAACACAATCTGTCAAATCTGTTCACTGCTTGGGTGGTTTGAATCTATCTCGCCGATCTCCTCGGTTCTATGGCAACTCAGTGTCACCTTGAAAAGGTGGGTGACCCAGATGGGATTCTGCTGTTGTAGGCAGGCAGGTCTCTGTGGGCCTTTGATGGGGTCTGTGCCCACTCCTTGCTTTGGCTTTGTCTCTTCTTGCTTCCTGGAGCTTGGGGATACCAGAGGGTCTCACACAGCCGTGAGGAGGAGTGGGGTGCTCTGCCCAGGGGCTGCACCCCAGAACCTGGCACTGCTTCTGAGCCTGCTTCAAGCACGAGACCCAAAACATTGTATTGATCATTTTCTCCTGGCTGCTGGACACTTACTGTCCTCCCTGTGTCTGGGGCTCTCTCAGGTGGGGCTGCGATCGTTGAAAACTTGGCTGGAGCAGAGGAAGTGCTTCCCCGCCAGCTCACCGGCTCGCCTGTGGCCTCTCCGTGGGCAACGTCAGTGTCCCCAGAGTCAGCAGCCCTGGACAGCAGGCTTCCAGAACAGCAGTGCCTGCTGTGGCCCAGCCCTAGGAGGTGCCCAGCACCATGCCTGCCACCGGAAATGCTCTGATCTGGATGTCTGCCACTCGCCCATTCTTCTGTAACTCAATCACCAAATCCAGGGCATTGGAAGCAGGGCTTTGGGAGGTGGCGGGTCATAGGGCACAGCCTTCCTGAGGGGGACTCGTGGTCTCACTCGTGATCACGTGGGAGCGTAGCTAGAAGATACCACTGTGAACGGGAAAGCAGGCTTTCACCAGATCCCAAATTTGCCAGCACCTTGACTGATCTTAGACTTGAGGAGGCTTCTAAAACTGAGCAGTCGGTATTTCTTAGAGCACCTGAATGGACAAAGACACGAAGACAAGTTCAGCCCGCATTCTAAAAACGGAGAGCTCAATCTCACCTCTTTGTGTTTGTTTTTTTTGAGACAGTGTCTTACCATGTAGTTCGGGCTGGACTTGAACTCACCACGTAGCCAAGGCTGGCCTCAAATTCACAGCAATCCTCCTGTCTCAGCCCCACGACTGCTGGGATTACAGGCACGCACCCCCATACCTGGCCCTTTTTTTTTAATGCCATACTGGGAATTGAACCCAGGGGGCTTTTGTACTAAGCTAAATTTACAGCCTTCATTTTTATTTTTTATTTTGAGACAAGGTATTACTAAGTCACTAAGTTAGTCCTCCTGCCTCAGCCTTCTAGAGTGTTGGGATCACAGATGTGCACCACTTTGCTCAGATTCAACTCCGCCTTTCAAATGGAAGAATGTCAAGATTTTGTGGACATGCCTTAAAACCACCACTGGGACTCAGTACTTGCTGGCTAAGCCCTGTATCCTGCAGTCGCAGGAAATGATGATGAGGAAAAAGACTTAGCCAAGGTCATTGGAGGCTGGAGGAACCCTTGGCCCATGGTATACAATAACTCAAAGGTTGGACAGAAACGGGCTACATTCCAGGCAGTTTGTAGTAATTTAATCTCTGAAACAACCCTAGAGGGAAGATTCATTTTACAAAGGAGATGGAGGCATGGCTAGGTTCTGTGACTTACTTGCTCAAGGTCTCACGGCTGAGAGGTTGCAGGACCAGGATTGGAGCCCTGGCAATGAGCGCAGCTCCTTGGGGCTCGGCCATGGATGGGGCGGGGCTTGTGCTCACGTGTACACAGAGACCGGAAGTTGGAAAGCGGGAGAGGGAGTGCTGGGACAGCCTAGCCGGTGGGATGGGTCAGACTGCAGCAGGGCGCTACAGGGAAGGTCAGCTGAGTGAGGGCCAGCTGTGAGGGTGCTGGACAGAGGATGGACATGAGCTGGCTCCGTCGGCTCGGAGTGTGCAGAACAGCTATGAGAACCAGCGAGGGGACACTGCCCTGGCCAGGCAGGGACGCTGGAGCTGCACCGGGGTGGGGTCTGTGTAGATTCTGAAGGGGCCCCACCAGGATTGCTTTGTGGTGGAGAGGAGGGGATGGGAGGAAGAGGAGGAACAAGGAAAGCCCCAGGTAGTGGCCAGGGCTTCTGGAAGGTAGCAGGAACCCCACTGAGGTGGGGCCGTGTGGGATTTTGGCCCTGCTCAGGCCCAGAGTCCGAGGAGGTGGCTTCCCATGAATGTTTCAAGTTTGAGTGAGTGCTGGGAGCTGACCGGGTCCCGCTGGCTCCTTGCCTGGTTCTCAGCACCGGTTGCTTGAAAGTTGGGTGCCAGGGTCTGCAGCCAGGCCCCTCCTGCCCCAGGAGCACCCAGAGTCCAGCAGGACAGAGTTAGGACGAAATGACAGTTCAGTGACAGTGAGAAGCCTCAGTGTCTCCCTCTGCATGTGCCGATGAGAACAGCCCTCGTGCCCAGAGCACTTGGTCTATGTGATTCCCTTACCCCTCACAGAAACCCCAGGAGGAATTCCAGGGTGGCGACACACGCTTGTTATCTCAGCACTGGGGAGGCTGAGTCAGGAGGATCACCATGAGTTCGAGGCCAGCCTGAACTACATAGCAAGACATCGTCAGAAGAAAGAGAAGAAAACTGGGGAGGGGAGATGGGCAGGGCTGGGGTCAGCATGGGAGATGTCATCCATCCTAGACAGATTGGCATGAGGAAGGGGCTGCTTTCTCCAAGGACGTCATCTGTAGCAGGGACCATCCCACCCGAGCGGCCCCCAAACACCAGGGTCTCCCTGTCCCCGCCCAGTGGCTGGCCTGGTCTCCAGTGCAACTCAGGAGAGCTGGGGAGAAGGCAGGCATCAGCATTTCTGACAAGCTCCCAAATGACGCTTTAAAAAGTCACCGACCTGGACCAGCCTGTGTGAGGAAGCTGAGGTCCAGAGAGGTGGCAGTCGCTGGGCAGCCAAACTCATGGCCTCTTGTGCCGCCAGCCATCTCCGTGGTCTTCAAGGCTCAGGGGCATCGCACATGGACCCTCCCATAGACAAGGCTTGGGGACTCTCCAAGGGCAGAGCAAGACTCAGATTCGTCCCTTCAGGAGCTGCCCTTCTCCGGGAGCCCAAGACCCCTTCATGGGTGGAGCCAGGCTGCCCTGAGCCTTGCTGGGCGGGGCACAGTGGGGGACTGGACGTTTTCCTCATGTACTTAGCACGGCCCAGGCTCATTAGCCTCTCCCAGCCCTGTGGCCTCCCTGGGGAGCCTTCAGCTGTGTGTCAAGGTATCCTGGGACTGGTCCAGGACTGAATCGAAAGTGAATCTTAAATCTTTGGAAGTTTTCCAGATCTCCTCACTACCAGATGATTCCCTTCACACTTCTCTTAGGGCAAAACCAAGAGGAAAACAACAACCATAACCAGTTTTACAGCTTAAAATGCCAAACAGTTTGGCTAACACTGGCCCCTGAGGTCATTCATTTTGGGTTTTGTTTTTTAAGTGAGGGTCTCAGTGTATGGCCAGGTGGCCTTGAACTCACTTTATAACTCAGGCTGGCCTTGAACTTGCGATCCTCTTGGTTCAGCCTCCCAGGCATGCCTGGCTCCGGGAAGGCTTGAGAGGTTTTTTTTTTTCCTTCCTCCTGAACATAATGAGACAAATGGAGGGTTTGTGGCTGGGTGAGTTTCCTGAGGTGCCAAGGGATGAGGGAGAGCGTCCGAGAGATGTGGGCTTCTCCCTCCTAGTATGTGCAGGGGAAGCTGAGGCCCGCACACGTGCAGCTGTGCTGATGTCACTGGCCCCGAGAGTGCCATCGTCTCACCTGTACGTCAGGGGCAGTGGCAGTCCCTATCTGCAGCGCTATCCTGTGAGGGAAGAATGCAGTGATTGATATGGGAACACACAAGTGCTTGGGATTCTGTTTTTCTCATTCCCAGCCTGTCTCCCTCTGCACACTGCTTGATGGCCAAACTTGGCTTTCTGCGGCATCATTTTTCTCGTACCGCTCTTCTGCTCAGGATCCTGCCGTGGCTCCCTGTTGCCTGCAGCACAAAGTCTCCTGCACCCCATCATTCCCCACTGTGCTGTGTGTCCCTCCTGCCCAGATATGCCATGGCTGTTCCCACCCCTTCTTTCACTCTGCAGCCCCTTGGGGACAAGGGTCCTCCTGCGTGCAGGCTCTGCTCCAGTACCTCACAGCAGGCTGGGGCTATGAGCTGGGCTGTGTTCAGAGGCTTGGCTGGGGGAGGAGGATAGAAGAAAATGTCAGTGTTTTTATCTCCCAAAAATGCCGTTTGGAAGAAGGATGTGTCCTCTTCCCTCCGGTGGTCCGCTGACGCTGAAGCTCAGGATGCTTCCTCTGACTCCTGTGAAAGTTTGGTGTCCAGCTTGTGGTGTGGTGGGGAGGTGGTGAGACATTTAGGAGGCCGTCTAGTGGGAGGAAGTGAGGTCACTGGGGCTCTTGGGCCCTGCCCCTTCATGTCTCACTTTCCGCTCCCTGGCCACCAGGAGGCCAACAGCCTCTGCCACCATGTGCTTTTACTATGTTGTGCCGCCACAGGCCCAAATCAGCAGAGCCGAAGGACCGTGGACTGAAACCCCTGAAACTATAAGCCAAGATGAACCTTTCCTCCTTGAGATTTACCATCCGGGTGTTTTGTCACAGCCTGGGAACACTGGCTCACTCAGTGAAGGCGCTGACGCCTTCTGGAATGACATCTCCAGCAAAGGGACTGGTGCTCCCCACCCATCCCGGGGCCCGGCTCCCAGTGAATCTCTGTGATGGTTTCTTGTGAACTGACAGACACAAGACCCAGGCACCCCGAGTGGGGTGGAGCTGGCTGTCCTATGAAAGCATGGTTTCCTCTGGAACAGTGGGAGGCGGACGTGGTGGCAGGAGAGACATAGAGTCCGTCTAGTCCCTCTTTGACTCTTGCACGTCCTGCCCACCAGTAAGCCTGTTGTGTCTGCGGAGACGGTGAGCTTGTTGAAGCACAGCCGATCCGCCTTGAGACGCCACAGTCTTCAAGGGCTCGGGGCTGAGAGTACGGCTCAGGGCAGAGCGCTTGTCACCCATGGATGAGGCCCTGGGCTCCATCCCCAGTGAAACAAGAGGACTTCTGTGATGAGTGCGGCAGTCTCTGCCTCACGGGGGGCAACTCCTCTCTTGGGGCCTCAGCCACCCTGCACCCCCTTCCACCCTTGAAGAGGGGACAGAGCTATCAGTTTTCCGAGGAGCCTGTGTGATCGTCTTAGTCCAGCCTCCCTCCTGAAGCTATCTGTCCTAAAGGACTTGCGACCTTCCCCCCAGGAGATATCAGGAACTCTTAAAGGCAGGGAGCTTCTGGTTGGTTCTCAGGCTCCCCTGACCCCCATCTTAGATCCCACGCGAGGCCTATGGGTGGATACGCACCAGTCTCCTCACTCGAGAACATTCGCAGAAGGGTGTGGGCTCACATCAGGAGTGGGATCTCACTGACACATGAGGGACACTCTGTGGGGACAGGTGCCCAAGACACTGTCCCATTGCAGGGCAGCCCGGGTAGTCTTGGGTTATAGAACGATCTTCCCACCCCCGGACCATTCCAGTGTTCCTGACGATTGTCAGTAAGGGCAGCAGATGCCACCAGAATCCCTGAAACTTGACAGGAGAAGGAGGAAAAGGACCACCAATTCCCTCTGTCACCGTCTTCATTCAAAAATGTTTATTTTACTAGAAATGCAGATTTGCTCCATACAGGTAGGATTTTCCTCGAGTTACACTGTGGGGAGGAGGAGGGGTTTCCAAATTACTGTCCAGGGACATGAGGACCATAGTTCCCTCCTGGAGGCGCCCTGCACACGCACAGCGCTGGCTGTCCCCTCTGGCTGTCCTTCTCCGCAGGCTGTGGCGGGCAGGAGGCAACATGGCTGTGGATGCTCGGTCCTGCTTTGGAAGAGCGTTGTCTGCAGTTGTGACCTCTGACTTGTCCCGCGGGTGACGGATGCTGTGGTTCCTCCTGGCTCCCTGTTTCTTCTGTGGCTTTGTGTCCCAAGGGCTCTGCCACACAGCCTGCCTGTCCCCAGCCTGGTGAGCCGCCCGCCCACCCCATATGGCTCCCTGTGCTTCTTCACCCCCTGGCCCTCAAGGGAGGACAGTCGGAGAGGTTCCGTGTGTGCAGAGGCCCTGAGGTTGCTGATGGAGACACTGAAGGCACGTGTGTTTGGGAAGGGGACGTTGGCTGTCCTGCCCCAAATGCACTCTCCCACACCCTGCCCAGCTCCACTCCCTGGGTGGCGACTGTCCTCAGAGGGCTCAGCCTGAGCCTGATTTCCCTCAGGGTGGAGGATGGGCCTCCATCTCTTTCAAGAATGGGTCTCCCCAGATGCCATTTGCCAAACACACATCCACACCTTCAAGACGGGCAGGAACAGCAGACTCCCAGGCAGTTTCAGGTTGACAGTGACAGTGTCCTTGAGAGGGGACTCTGCAGAGGAGTTAGGAAGCAAGGAAGAGCCTCCAGGGTGGCTGTGCTGGGGCAGATCCATGTCTTGCGGGCCCGAGCATGAGACTGAGACAGCATTAAGTGGAGTGGGTGAGGAGAGTCCAGAACCCCACTGGAAGCTGAGGAGGGTTCGCACAAGCGACCTCCTGTCCTGCAGACTCAGCCTCCGGGGATCCTGGCCTCTGATGGTGACTGAGCTGTGGATTCGGGGAAAACCCTCTCGGGCAGGGCTGTAGCCTCGAGCAGCCACCAGGTTCGGCCAAGCCTTGCTCTCCCTGGCCTCTGCTGGCCTCGTCCCGCGGCACACTGACAGCCCACATATGTGCAGCGAGCAGAGGTGTGCTGGGGGCTCTGTGGAGACCAAGCAGGCTCAGGACCACGCTGATGTGTTCCTCGGCTCCGGCTGGCCCCTGACAGCTGGCCCGTGCGTGCCTGGTTTTAATCGTGGCTCGGGGCTGCAAGTCTCAGTCCAAGGTGCTGGAAAGCCTCCAGCTGGACTAGAATAGCCCTTCTCTTGGTTGGCTGCCCTAGCCCTGTGCTCACTTGCCTGTGTGCACCTGTATCTGTGTGCATGTATGTGTGCCAACATGTGGGTGTGGCGATGCATGCACACCACTGATGTTTCCCTACTGATGTCCCTCCCCTCATAGTTTGACACCTATAAGTGACAGTGCTCACGCCACTGTGGCCTCTCCCATCCTCCTCTGGACAGCATCAGGTCCGGCTTGACCCAGGGCTTGAATGATCTTGCCAGGAGTCGTCTTGGCTCTGCTGTTCCATGTTAGCCCCGTACACAGATCAGCTGCTACAGAAAATAGCCCTGTGCCTCCCGCCCGGGAGCGGCCCTCTTATTCTGCATCCTCTGCTCATAAGTCCTGGTGGGGATCAGACTCGGTCACGCATCTGTCCCTGTAACCAGCTGTGGCAGCAAAGGGGATGAAACCCACGGTCAGGCCCAGAGTCTGCTCTGCCTGTGGCTCTGGTGACATAGAAGGCTGGGGATGGGACGGAGGAGAACAGAGGCATTGTTGGTGTCAGATGGGTGCTAACAGTACAGACATCCTCTGCCCCGCCGGCCAGCAGAGCCTCCTAACGTGTTAGCGAGGAGCTGAGGCTGGGAGAAAACCGAACTCAGAACATGTAGGAGCTGCAGAGCTATGAGCCGCCAGCCCCAGGGTGTGGAGTGGGGCCAGCCAATTCCTCAGCAGCAGCTGGGGCCCAGGCCTGGAGCCTGCAGACGGACGATGGACGGACGGACGGATGGACGGGGTTGTGTCTGTGTGGAGCCCAGATTCTGACTGGTGAGCAGGCTGGGCAGGCGTAAGGGCGGGGCCTCGGGCAGTTCTCCCAGACCTCCTGACTTCAGAATCCGAGGTGGGGACACATCCCCAGGCGACCCCAGGCAGCATCAACTCGCTGCCCCCTTGTCTCTCCGAGCTGGTGGGGTTCACGAGAAGCCTTTGGTTCCGACTCCCAGCACTCAGTGTGGCAGTAGGGACGAAGGAACCTTGAGCTGTTGTGCTCTGTAACCCTGGGTTTTTCCTTCTGGGATGACTGCTTAAAGGAATCCGGTGATGATGAGGCATGAAGATGTTCTTTCTTGTGTTATGTATAGTCAGAAGCGAGTACAGGTCCACAAATAAAATAGCATGGAGCGAGGGTGGTGCCGTGTACACTGACTGTTACACTGCCATTGTGAATGGTGTTTTACGGGAATTTTGTAGGAGTCAGCCCAGTTCTCAGTCTGAGAGATCAAGGAAGGAGGATGGCTAGTTTGAGCCCAGCGTGGGAAACTTAGAAAGACCCTTTCCCGAAATAAAACATCATAAAAGGGCCGTGGCTATGGCTCAGTGGGATCCCCAGTACTGATAACAAAATAAAATAGCAACAAAAAGGGACCGGGGATTTAGCTCAGTGGTTCCACTGCCTGCCTTGTAAGTGCAAGGACCTGAGTTCAATCCCCCCACCCTCCCGTACCGGGGGGGGGAAAAAACGCAACAAAAAGCAGACACAGCATGCCCTGTGAGAGCTGCCATTCTATTTGGGAAGATGGACGACAAACAGATAAGACAATTTCACGCTGTGCCTGCAGAGTGTGAACGGGGTAAGGTGGTGGAGAGCTCGGTGGGTGTACAGGGCTGTCTGGGAATGCTACAGGGAAGACATTAGGAGGCTGCGTTTGTGAAATGAGGAGTTGGCAGGAGTCTTTCAGGCAGAGAGAACAGCAGTTTCCAAGTTGCTGGAGTTGGGGTGCTCAGCCGTGTAGAGGATGGAATGGGAGGTACAGGGCTTGAGCAGGCAGCCGGGTAGAGACTGCAACCCCAACAAGCTACGTACAGAAAGGACCAGAACTAGTGGGCCTTGTGGCTGAGGGTAGAGTTTGGATTTTGTTCTCAGGGAACAGTGCTCCAGAGTGGATGAAGCAGCGTCTGCCTCGGTCTGGGAGCCGAGGAAGGAAGGCCTTGTGGCCGAGATGACAGGGTCAGTTTCAATCCATGGTAGGTAATAAGGCTGTGATGTCACCGTGTCACTTCTACTGCAGCAAAAATTGGGTAGGAAACTAAGCTGAGGTGTACACATGGAATGTGGCAGTGGTTTTCCTCCAGGTAGTGGAGTGACACATGATTTTTACTTGCTTTTCTGTATTTCACTCAAAGACTACAGGTGATTTCAAACCCTGCGTTGGCATCAGTCCTGGCACTTGGTTGCGAATGATGGAATGCCTTCTGCTACCTCGAGCTGAGTCCTTCCTAATGTGAAGACTAAGATTTCAGCACTATGCAGGGACCAAGCACAGATCCCCCAGAGCTGGGACCAACCCTACAACTGTCCGCTAAGCTCCTCCCAGAGCATTGCCAGGGAAACCCTATCACCTGTGATCTCAAACTGGAAGGCGGAGCCAGGTGCTGTGGGAGAAGCAGAAACCTCTGTGCTCTCTGCCCCACCCTTCCCTGGGTGGCTCATGTCCACCTCTCCATCAGGAAGGCGCCAGGGCCACCTGCAGACATAGCTGCACTTGCCTCTGTGCACGGGAGCCTGATGTTCACTGCCCTTCTTTGCCTGGTAGAGCTCTTGGCGAGCTGGGTGGAGATGTGCCACCTCCGGGGCAGCCTTCAGCCAGCACCCCACTTCCGGGCAGTCAGAGAGGGTTCTTCTAGCACAGGTGTCCACAGCTTCCGGGTTGGTCATGATGGTGGGCTGCCCAAGGTGACGGCGGGGGCGGGCAGCTTGTTACCAGCCGACACTGCTACCATCTCTCCGCTTCTCACCTGCTTTCACCTTCCACTAACCTTGCCCAGGTCCTCCCCTCCTGGTCTGTGTCTGAGCCAGCGCACGCTACAGCATCGGGGCCTCAGGGTGTGCACACTGAGTGTGCCATCCTGGCTTTGCAGGACCTGCTGGGACAGTCCCTGGGCAGCAGGAACCGGGTCTCAGGGCTGCTATGCTGCTTTCGTGCACAGAAGCGCCTCAGTCCCCAGGCTGTGCCCAGCTCCCTGCTTCCTGTCCTCACTCTGCCTCCTCTGGCCCTAGGACCCGCACTGCAGTGCAGTGGTGCTCAAGGCCGTCCCCAGAGTACGCCACGCCTGCTTGGCGATCTGGCCTTCGTGTTGGCGCTGCCGAGGGAGGTGCAAGCCACCTGGTCACAACTTCCTGGAGCAGAGGTGTCCTCGCCTGCTCCATGCTGGCCCGCTCTGGAGGCCGCCTGCCCTCTGTCCAAACCTCACAGCCGTGGCAGGATGACATTGTCCAGTGCCATCTGTGGAGAGGTGGAGGGAGAAGCAGCCTGACTGGCCAGTGGCTTTGCATTGGGCACCTGGGGTGCCACCTCACCATGCTCTTGGGGGCTGCTTGTCCCTGTCCCTCCTGCTCCACAGCTGAGGAAGAAGTGGATTCAGTGACTTCTGAGGCCATGTGGGAACCAGCGAGGGCTTCGCCATTGCTGGGCTGTGGCCAGGAGGGACCATGAGCTCAGGGCCTGTGTGGCTCCCTGGCCTTTTGTTATGATTTATATCCAGATGTTCCCCCCAGAGCCTCTTGCGATCACGGGCAGGACCCTTGCAAGGGGACTGGACTGGGGGCCTTGCGGCTGGGAGGTGGGGCCTGGTTGGAAGAGGCGGGTCAGCGTGGCTGACCTGGAAGGTTTTATCTCCCTTCCCGGTTCCTCCCTCCATCTCTCTTTCTGCCACCAGAACATAAGCAGCTCTTCTCGTCCAGGCCCTTCCGCCTGCTGCTGACCATGCAAGGACTGAAACTCCTGAAGTGTGAGCCTGCCCTCCTTTAAGTGGTGGGCGGTGGGTACGGTGCTTCAGAGACAGGAAAGTGACCTAGAGCAGATTTCAGTGTCCTCTGGCCCGTCTGGCTTTGCTGTGCCTCAGCCACTGAGTAAGGAACCTCTGCCCGGTGTAACTCGTGAGCAGACAGACAGCACACACACAGTGACAGTACCTCTGGGGTTCAAGTCAGGGCCACGGGACAGCATGATGGGAAGAGGAGGTGCCGGGAAGGGACTGCACAAGCTGTCTAGGGACCCCAAAATGTCCCGCTGAGACAGCAAACATCTGAGCTGAACCCACAGCTGGAGTCACCCCTAAAACAGCCAGGCAAGGCATGAGGAGCAGTTATTAGAACACGCACACACACGCACACGCACACGGCCCCTGCCTGCTTTCTCTTCTGTCCCAGCAAATGACCAAATGAAAACAAAACTCCGAAACAGGAACTTCCTGTTTGTCCTTGGGGTTGCCGCCCATCAGTCAGTCTGTGCTGGTGTTGCTTCCGCTTCCTAAAGATGTCTCTGGAGTCTTTGCCTGTTGGGGGCTGGAGCATCGGCGCCTTGTCACCTGGTCTCTGGAGGTGAGGGGAGCCCAGGGCCTCGGCCCTCCCTGACCTGTGGCCACCTCCCCTGCTGGTGCAGGGCCGGCATGACCCTGAGTCCCCACCCCGAGTCTGGCATGGTTTTCCTGGGCAGGAGTCCCCTGTCCTTCTGGAACTTGGGCTCCCACAGTGCACTTGCTGGGACCTCAGGCGTCTCCTCTTCCACAATTTCACTTTCTGTGCTTTAGTTAGCTGTGATTCACCCCAGTGGAAAACAGTAAATGGAAAAATCCAGAGACCAGCGCTTCATTTGTTTCAAAGCGCACACTGAGTAGCTGATGAAATCGCGCTGTCCTGCTCCTTCCTGCCGGGGACACGAATCTTCCTTTGTACACTAGATCCACACTGTCTGTGACTCTCGAAGTGCTTCCTGGCTGCCTTGGTTATCAGATCAACGGCAGCAGTAGCTGAGTCTTGTATTCCGGTGGCCCTTATTTAATTTAATCATGGCCTCGGGCACAAGAGAAGTGGTACTGATGATTCAGATAGGAAAAAGAGAAGCTCTAAAGCATTTCAAAGAAGTGGAAAGGTGAAAGTTCTCGAGTTACTGAGGAAAGGAAAAAATACTGTGCCAAAGTTGCCAAGATCTGTGGTAAAAATGAATCTTCTCTCCGGAGGCTGAGGCAGGAGGATGGCCGTACATTTGAGGCCAGCCTGGACAGAATAGCGAGACCCTGTCTCAAAAAAAAAAAAAAAAAAAAAAAAAAAGGAGGAGAAAAGAAAAGGAATCCTCCGCCTGTGCATCTGTGAAGAAAGGAAAAGAAGATTCATTGCTGTCGTACCTCACGCTGCAACGTGAATGGCCATAGTGCGTGCTAAGTGCTTAGTTAATATGGAAAAGGCAGTAAATTATGGAGTTTGGTGCTAGCTGGGGGTGCGGGCACCTGCTGGGGGTGCTGGGAAGGCCTGGGCTGGTCACGACGGTGGGGGGGCCCTCCCGTGGGTGGGGTGGATGCTCTGTGTGCTTACGGGCTGTGCTCGCTCCATGTTCCTGGAAAGGCGGTGGGCAGGACAGTCGACTTCCTTTGTCTGAAACAACATTTGTACTGCTGTCTGGCAGGAAATTCCAGCGTGGGGCACACAGGGATTAAGTGTGACCGTGCGTACTTGTGGCCTTTTGTGCCTTAAGACCCAGAAGCCTGGCCAAGGCTTCTGTCTGCTTTGCAGGGTTGAGCGCTAAGCCCCTCTGGGCAAGTTCAAGCATGAGAAGCGATCTCGTTGCTCAGTTTCTTGACATTCAAGCCTGTCTCCTTTGAAAGGCCATTGAAATTGCTTTCTGGGCACCTGCAAATAGAGCCAGCAGTGGGAAAGTACTCGGGAAATACCAAGTAGGGCTGCAGGGAGGCCGTTTCCACTTCCCAACCCTTTCTTTCCCTCGCTGCCCCGCAGAACCCCGGTGCAGCGCTGGAGCCACAAGCCCTCCCAGGGCTGTCATGACTCCCCGGTGTCTCAGGTCCCTGGGAAACAGCAGTGGAGGCTGTGGATGCAGGGAGGGGTGGGAGTGGAGCCCAAGGGCTTCCAGGAGGAGGCTGCTGAGGATGGAGCTCAGGGGAAAAGGGCAGAGACCCAGGGGCAGCAGGACAGGGACACAGGTGGCTGGGAACCTCATGTGTCTCCGCTGGGAGTGACCTTCTGCAGGCCCCGGCAGCAGAAAACACAGGCATCTAAGTGTATCTTTTTCTCCTTGCAGGTCTGAAGGAGAAAGCTCCCGCAGCATCAGGTACGTGTTACCCTCACTCTGTCCACTTGTTCGTCCTGGAAATGGTGGCCTTTGTGAAACCATGTGCTTTGTTCCCTTGGTGGGTTGCCTACTGTCCTGGCTGCTGCCCCAGGGCCTTTGTGTGGTCCTCAGAGGCCCATGTGAACAAAAGTGCTGGCTCCCTGCAGGGCTTTCTGTCCCCTGGGGGGTTACATGCAGTCCTTGCTGGGGACCTGTTGTGGACCAGTGTGCCTAAGCTGTGACCTGTCTAGGGACAGGGCTTCTACATTTGACATCCCTAGGGCTGGGCAGTGTGGGGACACATCTGATACTGTAGCTGTGCCCGTGGGGCAAGGAAGATGGAGAGGGTCTCCAAGGATGGCAGGGACTGGACCCTAAGAAGTCCAGTTCAAGCGGGGCATCAGGGCCTCAGAAAATGGGAAGGTCTCAGGGGAGGGTCTCCAGAAGGCTGTGGGCTGGAAAACGAGATGCAGGGGACGCAATGTAAGATCCCATGGACCCCGGAACCCCACTGGCAGCAGGTGGAGTCCGGGTCTCTGGTGGTGGCTTGGGGCAGCTGCTGTATGTGGCTCTGTGGCCAGGCTGGGGAGACAAGATGTTACCCAGGCAGAGACTGGGGGTCTCAGGTGTGTGAGGTCCTCTGGTGACAGGGTGATTGTTGAGGACTCAGCATGGGGGCCAGATTCTATCCTGGGGTGCAGGGGAAGTAGGCAGGTGGTCAGGAACCAGGGAGAGTAGTGGGGTGGGGTGGGTGCTGGGCTGGGGCTCCTGAGCTGGGCAGGTCCCAGCAGGAAGCATTTGTGCACTGGGAAGGAGACAAGGGTCCAGCCCTGGGCAGTGCAGCACCCGGGCCAGCAGTGATGGGAGCTCCCCTGAGTGCGGGGAGATGTCTGGGGTGACAGCGATGGGCAGGGAGGGGTTCTGGAACATATGTGCTGTCCGTGAATGAGCAGGGTGCAGGAGTGCGCGTGTCCCTGCTGCTTTGGGGTAGGAAGTGGAAGAACGTTTATTCTTGCCAGGCCCACGTGGGGGCACACATCACCCATGGTGACGGCCTCTTGTCTGAGCACATCCTATATGGGTGCCCTGGCAGATCATGGGCCTCTTACAGAGATGTCTGCTGTCAGCTGTGACCGGAGCGCAGTTCTCATTCCTGTGTATGTGGACAGTGGAGGAGCTGGGGATGGCCAGAGGACACTTGCCCACAGCCACCAGCCCTGGCATTTCCTGGCTGGGAACGCTGATAGTGGTTGCCAGGTGGGTAGAACAGAATGGAGCCCTGGAAACAGAAAGGGAAGGGCATTTTCGTGGGGCAGCCATGAGTGTGCCAGGACCCAAGATAAGCACTGGCTACAAGGTGGAGGAAGGAATGGCTTCAGCCATGTGTTGTGGTGCACGCCTGTCATCGCAGCACTCAGGAGGCTAAGGCAGGAGGATCACCATGAGCTTGAGGCCAGCCTGGGCTATGCAGTGAGTTCAAGAGCTGGCAGCCTGAACATAGCAATACCCTATTTCACAAAAGAGCCTAAAAAAGAAATTCTGGGTCCCTTATCAACCTCCAACCAGGAGCTAGAGTGAAGAGACAGGTACAGAAAGAGTTGCCCTTTTCTAGACCCAGAAGCCCCTGGCCACTCAGGTCTGACCCCAGTGCCGGCTCTGGGCCCAGGAAAGTGTCCGCGAGGGTTCGCTATCAGCCTAGCTTCTTTATTGGCTTCTCTGTCCTCTCTCAGACCCGGCGTGGCAGTGGCCCTCTGCTCCTGTCGCTGTCTGCTGTAGCCACACACTCCCAGTGCCCCCTCCTGGGCATCAGGGTGTCCACCACCTTCCTGTGGGCACCTCATGCTCACCCCACAGCTGCCAGCCACTCTTCCAAATCCATCCAGTGGTTCCCGCCTGCCTCTGCCTGGGGAGGACAAGTCAGACGCTTTTCCACCCAGAATGCTCTCCACCCCTTGCCCAGCATGAGTGCCTCTCTTGGAGCCCCCAGCCCAGCTGCCTCCTTGGAACTGTGAGGGACTCTGGGGCTGATGAGGCGGCCCCTGGTGATACTCTGCAGCATTTGGTCCTGGCCCAGTTCCCTCAGCGTGGTGTCCTAGAGATTCGAGCATTCATCTTCTTCTTGCTTCCTCCTCGCCGAGACGCCATACCCCACAGCCTCCACTTAAAGGAGGAGAGGATTATTTTAGCTCAGATGGAGAAAACTGCATGGTGGAAGCGTCAGAGGGGAAGAGAGCTGCTCATGACAGATGTCCCGGAAGCGGAGGGGAAAAGGGAGGAGCCAGAGAGGGAGATCCGCCCTCCAGGCCACGCCCTGCCGACCCGCCTCTTTCACCCGGCCCCGCCCCCAGCAAGGCCTCTGCCAGCCGCATATCCAGTCAGCTTCCGAAGCCCTGCCTGTGAGTTTGTGAGGCTCATGGAGGGCGTCTAGATATAAACCATATCCTAAGACGCAGGACAGGAACGAGGGCCCAGGGTCATGGACAGAGGATGCCGGCACCTGCCAACACACAGCAGGCCCAAGGGGACGTCCCTGGCATAGATTCAACTTGGTATTGCTGGGAACCCTGGGCAGGTGCCGTTCACAGATCAAGCGTGTGGTGATGGGCATTTCGTTGAGTTCAGAGTTCATCATCCGTGTTTTCAGGCTGGAAGGAAAAGAGAAAAGTGGACACACCCCCCTGCTGGGACCCTCAAACACATTAACAGACCCTCACCAAACAGTTGCAGAGGGGTGCCGTGGGCCGGTGGGTGGGGCCAGCCGTGGATGTTTTCAGCCGCCGGAAGGTGCTCATGGATGCCAGGAACCAATGTTGCAAATTCGGAGGACCCCCCCCGCCCCCGCTCCACCCCTCAGTTACCCCCATGCCCTCCTGGGTGACATTATTTTCCCTAAACCTCCAAGGATGCAAGCGGCCCCTCTCTGGTCGGCTATTTTAGCCTCATCAGCAGCAGGCGAGTGTGTTTTGCCAGAAGCCTGTTTGAGAATCCATACACGCTCCTTTTCCCCGGGGCAAAACATTTGCAAGATCAGATGTGTTCGTTTTCCACAAATGAAATGACTCATTTTTGACCATTTTGCAAATGTAGGCTTCTGTTCATTGTTCCCGGGGACCATGTGTCTGCTTCTGACTCTGTTCGGAGGGAGGCTCTAGAGGCCACCACGTTTGCATCCTCTGATGGTTTATTTATGGGGCGTCAGGGGAAGCGAAGAGATCTGTAGGCTTTGGATTCTGAAAGGAATGCAGAGATATACGGAGGCTGTACTTAAAAAGTAAGCACTTTTCTGCAGGTGAAAGTGTGTTCTTTCTCCTGGTGCCCTGTTAGGGCCTTGAAACGCATTCAGCTGTGCTCAGTAATGGGGATAAATAGTATTTAAATGTGTGTTGTAGCTGGGTAGGACCCTTCTGCAGCCAGCCCCACCCCTTCAAAAGCTCTGGGAAACTGAGGCTGAGAAATGCTGTAAGGTTGGCTCAGATAACACAGCTTTCCAGGACAGAGCCAGGGATGTCACACAGCAATGCCTTTGCAAGGCAGAATGGCCCGTAGCATTTGCTGAAAATACAGATTCCTGGGCCCTGTGCTTATTGTATCAGGCTCAGTAGTTCCACATGAGGCCCTGGGAATCTGTATTTTTAACAAGTTTTTGTGCCATTCTAAGGGCAACCTTAACATATGGCCGCTCGTGAAAATAGGATTTCTCTAGCAGCTGGTGCCAGATACGTCCTCTGCGTGAGTATGAGCTGTAGACATTTTGCTCCTGACACTTGGAAAAATACTGAATGAGTTGGTTCTGCCAAGCTGGTTTTCTGGGCCTGCCACTTTCCTAAGGCACGAGAGAGCATTCGGGGCGGGGAGTAGGGCTAGGGCCTGAGGACTGCTGGTGGGGGAGCATGGGGGTGTCCCTGGAGAAGGGGTCTTGGTGACCATCGTTGCCTTCATTAGAACCCAGCCATGTAAGCAAAAGCAACTGGCCAAATGGACACCATTCCCTGTGAGCATCTTCCTCAGTCCTCGCCAAGTGAGAGGCCCTGGTAATTGGCAGCCCTTCTTTCCTAAGACGTGAAATGACAACACACACTTCGTTTTGTTTCTGTGCAGCATAAAAAGTGCCGAGTGTAGTGGCCGAAGCCAGAAGTGCTGGCTCTGCCAGGTAAACAGAACTATGATCAAAGCCTCTGGAATGAACAGGAAGGGCTCAGGGTCATGGTGGGGTGGGGCCTCCTGAGGCTGTACCCAACCGAGGGATGGGATGGTGGCCTTTGCAAGGGTGTTAGGCCGCTTTCTGGTGCTGTGACAAAATACATGAGGAAAAGCAGCTTAAGAGGAAGAAAGAGGGCCGGGGATTTAGCTCAGTGGCACTGCACCGGCCTCACAAGTGCTGTGGCCCGAGTTTGATCCCCGGTACGAAACAAGAGAGGAAGAAAGATTTATTTTGGATCATGGCTTCAAGCACTTCAGTTCATGGTTGCCAGGCCCTATTGCTTCGGGCCCTGGGAAGGTAGAACATCATGGTGGGCAGTGGGGCATAGGAGAGCAAAGTTGCTTGGCTCACGGTGGCTGGGAAGGAAAGGTAGAGAGGGAGAGAGAGGAAGGGGTTGGGGACAAAATATGGCTTTTCAGGCCAAGCCCTCAATGACCTACCTCCTCCAACTAGGCTTTGCTCCTAACGTCGCCACAGCCTCCAATAGCCCACTGAGCCGTGAACCCGCCAATGCATTAATCCAGTCATGCGGACAGAGTCTTCTGATCCATTCACCTGGCCAAGACCCCACCCACTGGCACTGCTGCTTTGAGGACAAGCCTCCAGTATGGGGGCTTTGGGGACATTTAAGATCCAGACTGTGACATGAGAACACAGACGTTGCTTAGCACTGTGGGATCAGCATCTGCACTGAGGTCAGGTCTGGTCTCCTCAAACTCTCTATGTCACGTGAACTTTACATCGAGCTCTCCAGGATGTAAGGGTTTAGGCCCCCTCAGTGATCTTTACTGAGCACCTAACATGTGCACATCTTTACACTAACCAAGTACACTAAGACCAATGAGACCCACTGAGCCACTGCCCCGGGGTAAGATGGGAGTAAAGATGTCAGCCTCACAGACAGTGGATGGCTTACGTGAGGCAGAAAATGGGACAGTCCATGGCACGGTTATATCGGTTTGCCTTCACACCCTTCTCTTTTCCTTTCATCTCCCTCACCACAGTCCCAGGAGACTCAGCTCCTCAAATAACCAGAGGGGGTCTGAGAGAGGCCAGGTTGGCCTGAGCCGGAAGTGCTGGAGAGCTCGCGGAGCGCGCCGTTGTTTCCTTCGCACAGCTCCTCGGCACACGTCCTTCTCTCCGCGTGAATGGAGATGTGTGTGAAGACAGACATCTTTCCCATCTGGGTGGTGTGGTGCGTCTTGGGCAGTTGCCTCAGGATGGGGCTCCTAGTTCAAAACTCATCTTTTCAGCTACCCCGTCCCTGTGTGGCGCACACAGCGTGGGTCCTCGATGCTCTTGGCTGGACTCCGTGCTCAGTCTGCTTCTGGAGGCACTAATGGTCCTTTCCTTACCAAGGAAGTAGAAATACAGTGGACCCTTGACTTACAAACTCGATTCATTCCCAAGGGCTGGTTGTAACTCAGCTTGGTCAGTTGAAGGCTCAGGCTCCTCTACACAGCCTTCGAAGTCTCTTTGGTCACCTTCTTTGTTTCCTAAACGTCTTCTGGCATTTTTTGTCCCTTATTTCCTGCATGCCAGACTTCTTTCCTAGTTAGTTGATTTTTGTAGTGAACATTCTAATTCTCATCCCTTCCATTTTAGATATGTCCTATAGTGGTTTCGTTGTGGTTTCCATGGGGGTTCTAGTTACCATGTGACAGTGATACTGCCCTGATGTGAATCCGCAGCAGTGTCACTTTAGTAACGTAGAAAACTATGCATCTATACAGCTCCGAGCCCTCTCTCCTTAGTTACCGATGTCGCGGAGTTACAAGTACCTGGGTGATATGTCTGGTAGCATAGACTAATTGTTTTATTTTTCCTATAATAGTTCTTAAATCACGTAGAAACCAAAAAGAGCACTAGCTTTTGCACACATTGTCATATACTCATTGCCATATACCTTATCACGAATTTGCCTTTGCCAGCAATGTTTCTGTCTTCATCCAGCTTTGAGTTCCTGTCTAGTGTCCTTCAGTTCAACCTGAAAGACTCTACCAGGCACATCATGGTGACCAACTCCTTTGGCCCTTGTTTCACATGTGCAGTGGTTTGAACATGTGAGGGTCCCTTTGAAACCCCTGGTGAAACTTCACCCCACGTGCAGCAGGAGCAAGAGCTTACATGAATGCAATGCGCTCCTTAGAGGAGGACTTGCAGAAAGGAGCACAACCTTTCACCCCTCCCACTGCATGAAGGCGCAGCAAAAAGGTACTGTGTTAGAAGAAGAAAGTGAGTTCTTTCCACACACTGAATCTCCAGAGCCTGGACCTTGGACTGCCAGCTTCCACATCTGCAGGAAATTGGGAAATCGGTTTCTCTTGTTTCTAAATCACCCACTCGAAGTGATGTATTTTGTTATGACCCCATGAAAGTCCTGAGACATCTGGGAACACTTGGCATGTCTGCCTCCTCTCGGAAGGACATTTTCGCTGGCTACTGGATTCGATTCTTGGCTGGCAGTCTTTGTCCTTTATTACTTTGAATAAATCAACTTATGACCTGCTAGAATCCAGGATTTCTGATGAGAAATCTGTGAAGACTTTATGGGGAAATTAGGATGAAAGCTCTCTTCCTGTCAGCCCCTTAGATGCTGATAATGTGACCTATGGTGTCTCAGAGAGCAGGACATTTTATTATAGTGTCACAATGTCAGTCAAGTGCTACTATCCTTTCAACAGCAATCATTCAGAGTTGCAAAAAAAAAAAAAAACAGAATTGAATTACACTGAGTGTAGACATGATGAAGTCTTTAAAAGCCAAATGTTATCATCCATTTGCAGACTTGAAATGAAAAGGCCATTGAAACACAATGTGGGTTTTAATTTCTGAACAAGTAAATACCAGTCTCCATGACTTGCTGAAGCAAAGAGCTTCTGGAGTCCTTTCTTTTTGAAGGGAAAATGTCCTTGGGACAGTTAACGTTAATCATCAATTTGATTGGCTTGGATTTTTAGTAAAGCACACTTCTGGGTGTGTTTGAATGTGTCATGGAGACCTGACCTTGGGCTCTGTATCTGACCCCTGCTCCCTTCTTCTCTGTCACCTTTCCCCTGTTCTGCGTCCTGGCCATCACAAAATAAGCAGCTTTGATCATGCAGATCTTTCTGCCTTGGAATCGGACAGTCTCCTTTGAAACAGTGAAACCTCTCCTCTTGCAAATTGTGGGTGTCTACAACAGGAAAGCTTACCAACACAGAAAACTAGTACCGGAGAAGTAGGGTTGTTGGTGTGATTATTCCTGACCACGTGGGTCAGAAGTCTTTGGAAATGGTTTGCAGGAATTTGGAAAGTTTGGAGATGCAGGCTGGAGAAACCTTAGGATGCTGTCAGCCTGATTCCTGTTGGAGCTCAGAAGACCAGAATGTTCATAGAAATGCGTGGACAGTAAAAGTCAAGGCTAGCCTCATTAGGTTTTGGTTGGGACTGAGGAGTCTACTGGGAATTGTACTAGAGATCACAACTGTTTCATTCTAGCAAATAGTGTGGCTTCATTTTTTTTCTGCATCTGAAGTCTTCATATTAGGCTGGATATAAAGATGGCAGGCCAGCTGAGCTAGTCTAGGAAATTTCAAGGCATCCCAACTGTCAGGCTGTGGCATGGGTATTAATAAATTGCTAGTGAGAAATCAGGAGCAAAAACCAGAGCAGAAATATTTGTAAAATTTAAATTTCAGCTTTAAAAAAACACATAAAATTGGGCCCAAAGGAGGTATGGCTGCTGAAGAGATTGGTACCATTAGAAAGAAACAAGTTTTTGAACCAGGACAAGAAAATACCATGAGAATGTTGCAAGAATCAACAAGACCCCACCCATGGCAAGCTCAAGGAAGCAAAGTGTAAGTGTTGCATTTGAGAAGAGAGCCCCTGGGTTCCCTGCTCTAGAAGGGCCATCTAAGAAATTGGTTTCCCAGGATTCATTTTACTCTGCTCAGCCCCCCAGCACCCAGAAACCACTACCTCCATGCTCCAAGGGGGCATGGCTATTGCTCAAGCTGGCAGCAGACCTTGGAATTATCCACACGTTGCTGGTTTTTCAAGCATGCAGATATGCAAAAGAGCATGCAAAAAGCATGCAAATGTGCAAAAAAATGCAAAAGAGTAACAGGGTCATGGGTCTTCCACCCAGATTTTAAAGGAAGACCTAGGAGACCAGCCAGTATATGACAGAATCATCAGAGTCCCTGCCAGAAACCTATGAAAGGGTGACGTGTGAAGCTATGGGAATGAGTTAGAAGCTGTATTGCAGAACTCAGGAAGATGGAGATGGCTGAGAACATGGAAGATCTGCTAAGGGAAGCCACAGGCAATAAGAAGAACCCACCAAAGAGAGAAGTCATGTGATTGCAACTGGCAAAACCCGAGGTGTGGGACCGCCCACTCCTCTACAACTCGTATCTTACCACCATGTGTCCTGATTGTGAACAGGAAGCTGTAGGATTTAGTGTTTGCCCTGCTGGGTTTCAGTCTTGTTTTAGTCCAATTATTTTCTATCCCCCATTCTTCCCTTTCAGAATGGGAATGTTTACCCAAAGCCATTGTATATTAGGAATCTATAACTTGCTTTTATCATTTTACAGAGATTCAAAGCTAAGGCTTTGCCTTGAATGACAGAGGAGATTTTGGACTTGGACTTTTGAGCAATACTGGGAACATTGAGATTTTGGAGTAGAGATTTTTGTGTTTTCAGTAGTAGGCAGGATAGTTGTATCATGTCAGGGAGAATTATGAAGTGGTTATGTCTTTATTTGGAAATTAAGGGTTTAAAGGGCTATGTTTAGGCATCAAGTTGACAGGAGTGGAATGTGATAGATAAGCTCAGTTGTCAATTCGATTGGCATGACAGCTGCCTAGGGAAAAGTATACTTCTGGATACACCTGAATGTGTTGTGGAGATAAGACTGTGGGGTCTGTAGCTGGTCTCTGCCTCTTCTTCTCTGGCACTGTTGCCTGGTCTGCTCTCTGGCCATCATCAGCTAAACAGCGTTGTGCAGCCATGCCCTTCCACCATGATATTTGCTTTGGAACCAGCCATTTATGGACGGAATCCCCTGAAACCGTGAGCCGAATAAACCTCTCTTTCTGTAAGCTGGGCTGTCGGGTCCCAGCAGTGGGAAAGCTAGCCAACACAGTCTTGAGACAAAAAAAAGTGAACAAACCACCATGGGTTGTGGCCAGCCTTGACTGGGCCATTTGGTGCTCTCACCTCACAAGAAGGCAGTGAGAGGGAATTTCAGATGTGAGCTTCATGAGGACTTGGCTGTGCTAGGGTTCATGGAGCTCTTCGCTGATGATCCATTGGAATCACACATAGCTCACTTGTTTGGTGATTTTGCTTTATTGACTTTGGTTTTTGATGTGTGCTCATTCTTTCATTTTCTGTTCTTTTCCTTTTTTTGGTCATTTTTTAGCTTATTTCTTTTTTCTCTTCCTTTTTAATTTAGTCAGCATCGTTATCTCATGATGCCTAGTTGGAGCAGTAAGCAGGCAGGTGACAACACAGCAGGGCTTCATGGCCACCTCCTGCTATACAGAGATCCTCATGGATCATTGTGGAGCCCTAAGGACCTCCCGCCAGGACACCTGGGTCCCAGTGAAACTGGCCAAAGCACCACCCAGTGTGTTCAACAAATCTCAGCACGAAGTTGTGGCGTACTGCACAGGTAGGGGACAGTGAGTGCACCACATCCTGGGGTCTAGCCGCTGCTGGAAAAGGAGGAAGCCTGAAATACACAGATCACATGTGCGTTGTGCCACCACTAGAAGAAGGGTGTCACACCCAGGGATCTGCAGCTGAAGAACATCCTAGTAGATGCCAGAGAAAACATCAAAATCAGAGGTTGTGGGACTGGGCAGCAGGTTCACTGCTGGGTAGAAACTGGCCGTGTTGTACAGCACCCTTCCATGCCATGCTTTGGACAGTGACCCGAGTGAGATGCTGGACTCTTTGATAAAGAGGAAATTCCACGGGGTGATGTCCACATATCTCATGCCCAAGGGCCAGACATGCTAAGGGACAGGATGCATCTTCTGTGTTCAGCCCGTGAGTCCAGGGATTATGCCTTGCCCAGTCACAGCAGCCCTGCAACCTTGACTGCTCCCCCAAAGAGGAGAGTCAGGGAGCCCATCCTTCATGGCACCACGCCCAGGGCGGACAGGAAGTCCAGGAAGGATGAATGGCAGTAAAGCCTCTGTGCCCTTCACTCCCCTCTGAAGTCTGCAGCTGGGGACCCGCACTCCCTGCAGAACCCTCCCACCATGACCTTGTGGCCCCCCATGCCACCCCAGGGCGATGTGCCTCTGTGCCTGTGACAGAGGCAGAGATGGAAAGGGCTGCTAGAATTACCACCTCTATTTTACAGGTATGTTGCTGTCCACCGGCCATAAAGACACAGCCTGAACTCAGAAATAAAGTGGTTCTGATGAAAGTGGTGGACAGCAGGCAAGGACAGAGTAAAACAGGTGGGGTGGACCAGCCACACATCTTGTGTTTTTTCTTATTTTGTCTGTGCCTTTCTTAATGTCATTTTTAGTGCACAGATCATAATGGTCAGGTGCAGAGGGGGAAGAGAGAGGGAAGAGGGACTTCCTGATCAAAGGGCAGAGAGTTTCAGGTGGACAGGAGGAGGCATCTGGGAATGCTATTGCACAGCAGGACCGCCATAGTCAAGAGTAAGGTCTTATCTGTTCCAAGCCACTAAGAGAGTCCATTTCAATGTCTTCCTGCATTTTACGTGGAAAGCCAGAGGACCCTGACATCAGGTGAAGGATTCGGCCAGCTGTGGACTCAGACAGCCCAAGGAGGATGGAGTCAGACAGGAACCCCAGGCTGTGCTGTAACCAGCTAAGAGGCCTCCAGCTTCTCTGCACAGGATTCCAGCCCCAGGACACTGGGAGCCACCGGAGTCCGGAAGACCCCCAGGACACTTCCCGCTGCCCTGCGTTTCTCTGCCCTCTCTCCCATGCTTCTGGATAACAGACGTGGTCCTTAATAAATTCCCATTTCTCACAAGCTTTGCAACACAGCTGATGCTCCTGAGAGATGATCGCTGATTTGCTGTTTTGCACCCTCCCGGCATAGACTGTAGTGCCGAGCACTTGGCTCTGAGCAGTGCTGGTAAATGGAATCCCGAGAGCTGAGCCAGGCCCCTAACAGGAGAGTTGCTTCTGTCAGAGGCTCATTGCGCTCACCCGCAGCAGCAGCACCTGATTAAAATCGCTTCTGAAGGGACAGGCTCAGGGCTGCCTGCAGGGCAGAGGGCCAGGCCTGTGAGTGACACTGACCCTGCCTGGTTGCCATGGTCACTGGTCCCTGCGGTGCTGTCTTCATCCTGCCTGGAAGTCTCCAGTAGCTCAAGGAAGCACGAGGAAGGCAGGGAAGTGGCGTGGGTGTGGCCCCAGAGATACTTGGGGGTCACTTGACTACATAGCTGAGTTGCCCCATGGTCTCATGCAAAGAGTCCGGTCTTTCAAAAATGGTGACATTTTCTCATTTTTAAAGCAGTCTTTCTGAGCGGCCCAATACTGGCATGAACCCTTCAGGCAGTTGGAATTTTCAGTGGGTGCTGAGCCGTGAGCCAGATGTTCTGGGGGTCAGGAGAGGACGGATGGCAGGAGAGCAGCCCAGGGGGATGGAGTGGGTGGCAGATCGAGGGTCTTTCCCAAGGTGGGTTCCAGGTTTCTGGATGCTATGTTCCAATTTTAGGCAGTGACCTGGGGCCACAAGAAGCCCATCAGGGTGCTTCCTGGGAGTTCGCAAGGAGCCTGGGATGTCCAGGCAGTCCCCGCCGTCGGTGGCCAGCCACCCTGCACCCATTCTTCACTATGCAGTGACTGCCTGCTGGTCATCGTGGCCAGGGTCTTCCTGGAGTCTGGTGTCCTCTAGGTTGTCCTTCACCTGAGAGAGGCACCAAGGGAGCCAGAAGGAACTGAAGTGGGAGGGACGCTTGTTGTCCTCTTCTCGGTGCTGATGGCCTTTCCCCTCGGCAGCCCGTGTGTGCCTCCGGTGTTGCCTGCTTAGGCGCCGTCCCTGGCTCTGTCCCCTTTGGGGCAGGTCCCAGGCCCCCAGTGGCTATTTGGGACACTCTGTGCCTGTGCCCCTGCAGACACCCCCCAAAAAACCTGTCCTTCCTTCTCCACACACTGAACTGTCCCATTTGTCACAGGTCCTGTCCCTCCTCCATACCACTCTGGGTAGACCACATGCCAGGCATCCAGCCAGGTACCACCGGACTCGTAAGAAACCCTGACTGTGTCCCTCTGTGCTGACCTCATGGTCTGGCTGGCATGGGACAGAACAGCCAGGCCCAGCCCTGCCATATCACCTGCAGCAGCTTCAGAGGAGGAGGCTCCAGTGGGCCTGGGTCTGGGTGAGACCACAGGAAATGGGATGGGTACAGAGGGACAGGAGCACCTGAGCCAGAGGAGAGGACCAACCCCATTTCCAGCACAGTCCCACTGTGAGCTTCACCTGGATCTTCAATCTCCAGCATCCCCCACTGGGTTTCCATGACTGGTCCTCCCTTCTCTTTGGGAACTTTTAGGCCCTGGTGGGCCGAGCCGGGGGCCGCCTCTTCTGTCCTCCGTAGTCCCAGCTCAGATGCCTGCAAGGGTCTTGGGTTTTGTGCTCAAGCAGTGTTTTCAGGATCTGCCTTCATTCCCAGGATGCCTCTCGCTGAGGTGGCACAGCGGATTCTGGATGAGCATGTGAATGCTGCTAGCACCACCCCCAGGGAGAAGCCCAGAGTCACCCCTGAGAGAGGGGACCTAGAGCAGACAGGGGACAGGCAGGAGAGGGGATCTTTAGAAATGATATTTATTGTGCAAGAAACCTGTTTTGCTTCACTGATCTCTGGTTGAGAGGGCATTTGAGTTGCTTGCTGTTTGTGGCCACTTTAAGTTGCAGAGAGTTCTGGGAATATACGTCTTCATCAGTACCTCTAATGGTTTCTTTTGTAATATCCCATGTGGAAGATTCCTGGGCAAAGGCTATAAGCACGCAATAGATTTCTTCTCCTGGAGAATGATGCTCTGGGAAATTGGTACCAAGAGTGGGGTGGAAGAGTTCTGGTTTCACCACATCCTCGCCACCTGGGCTGCCATGCTTGGAACAAATCCTAGGTGCTTGTGTATATCGCAAGGACTGTTTAATACTCAAATCATGGGTGGCAGCTAGAGGAACAGAGGTGGAGAACTGTTTAAGTGGCTTCAGTGTGGTTTCACCGTGTCCTCCCAGGCATGGGAATTCAGGAATAGTCCTGTGTGGACTCTCCTGGTGTTGGGCCCCCTGCCAACTCCTCCAGTGCCCAGTCTGAACTTGCTCTTGCTTTTCCAAGTCTCTGAACTGTCACCTTCTCCTGCCAGAGAATGTCAAAGCTGGGGTGGATCTCACCAGCCATTTGGCAGCCAGTCTAATGAATGGCACCATCTGGCCTGTGATTTTCAGCTGGTCCGGAAGTGATGAATTATTCAATCCAATTTGTGTGATGGACAAACTCTCAGCCAACGCTTAGCTAATGTGGGCAGGGAGTGGCCAAAAGTGGGCGGGAACTTTATGGGAGGGTCACGGGACATCTGTGTCCCCCAGCAGCATGATATTTATCTCTTAGAGTGCTGTGTCAGGGAACTGTCCACCACTAAGACAAAAATACCTGGGGTAGATGACTTAGGAGGAGAGGTTTGTCCTGGCACATGGTTCCAAGGGCCAGTTCATGGTTTCAGAGGCTTCAATCTGTGGTCACTTGGCCCTGGTGCTTTGGAACAATGGTGGCACAGTGCATCATGGCCGAAGCACAGAGTGGACCAAGCTGCTCACCATATGGAGGCCGGGAAGCAGAGAGAGACACAGGAACTGGCCAGGTCCCAGTGTCACCTTCAACAGTGCATTGCAGGGACCTACCTTCCTCCCTCTGGACCCTACCCCTGGGAGGTCCCACCTCTCTCAATAAGCCCACAGCCCAGGCACCAGGCCTTTGACCACTTCTGGGCAGGTGGCTGTCCAGGTGCTGAGACTGTCCCTTCCTCCCTGAGCTTGGTTCTGTTGTAACTGTGTGTTCTCTGTGGTGCAGGGACTCTTTCTCTGTGTGCCAGTTCTGGGGCCTTTCCTCCTGGGAGAGGCAGACCCTCCCCACTTCCAAACTCCTGTTCACTGTGTATGTGTAAGGCTCTTTGTTTCGGCAGCTGAACCCCATCCTGACTCACCAGCAGGCTTGTGGTGAGTTTTCTGTGTCGTTCCCTGGGAACAGGCTGCTTGAAGGACTCGGCTCTCTGATATTTTCAGCTTTTGCATGCCTTGGGTGGAGTCCAACTGGAGCCCCCTCTCTCATCTGCAGGCTTCCCTGGTGGTCTCCTGTGTGAAGGGCAGTGCCCCCTGCCTTCTTACACCTGGGGCTGTGTCTTCCAGGGCCCCACCTGTTTCTCCTCCCACCCTGGGTACCTCTAGTCTCCCTCCCAAGATGCAGCTTGCTTTGCAACGTGCTGTGCTACCTTTTCCCTGCTGATACCTGCAGGTTCTAAGGAAATAACTCGGGACAGCTGTCACATGTGCAGTGTGATTCATAACTCAATTATTGCTAGAAAGATGAGTTTGGAACTGGCAAGTTTCCTATTAAGTCAACAAGTTTAATGTTTCTTCAGCAAAAACAATCACATCCATCTGTCGGAGGATGGAGGCAGAGAGGATGTGGCCAGGCCTGGTCTGAGCTCTTATCTTAGGAAACTAATGCTTAGGACCTCCTGGGTGTCTGGCCTTGTTATAGTTGGGACCTGAGGAGTCCCCAGAAGCTCGCGTGTGCAGAGGTGGGGCTTTTGGAGGTGATGAGATCATAGGGTACTAACTGCCTATCTGGATAAATCATTGGCTCACAGCTGTATTATTAGGAGGTGGGGCCCCATTGAAGGGAATGGCTTGTGGATATGTGATCTCATGGACTACGCCATGTCCCCAGGACTTTCGTCTCTGGCTCTCTCTCTCTCTCTCTCTCTCTCTCTCTCTCTCTCTCCTTCCTGGACACCATGAGTTGAGCAGCTGTCCTCTGCCACACCCCTTCCACTATGACGTTTCTGCCTCACCACAACCTAAATTGATGGATCCGGCTGACCATGGACCGAAACCCCTGAAACCATGAGCCCAGTGCACCTTTGCTCCTCTCAGCTGTTCTTCTCAAACCTTTTCTCCCAACACAGAAATACCGACAACATAGGCCTCCCCCGTGTAATGTCTCGTGTGCCCTCCACCCGGTGGAATCGGTGGTTTTATGGGGGAACGGAGGCTACTGTGACAGAAAACCTGAAGCTTGCTGGGGTCTTGGGAAAAGGACAGCGTTCCTTCGCTCCTTATTTGTTCCCTCCTAAGTGCCCAGGGCATCGTATCACACAGGGCGGCGTCAGACAACCTGTGTGAATGGGGAACTTGAGCGGTAGCAAGGCCGGCAGGTCGGGGGACAGTGGCCAGGGAGAGACAGTTTGGGACTCGGTGTCAAGAGGAGGAGGAGGAGCAGCAGCAGCCACGGGGCCACACAGAGCTCCAGGTCAGCAGGAGGCAGAAAGGAAGGGACCCACTATGTGGCCTTTTCAGTGAAACACTCCCTCTCTCAACTTCTGCTTTCTCATTATCAAAATGGGAGCAGGCAAGAAAATGAGCTCCCAGAACCCTCCCGGGTGTGCCAGCTGTCTGTGGTCTGCACACGTCTCCAGATCAGTCTGACCTTCAGCAGTACTGACAGCGGCCAGCATCCTCCAAGAACTGAGGAACCCAAGCCTCCCATTGTCCCCAGCACTGAGCCTCGGTCCTTACCCTCCTCGTGGCTGTGAAGGGCACCCAGGAAGATCTGGGCTTCCTGTGTGTGAGGCCACAGGCTCCACAGCTGCAGAACATCTCCAAGGGCTGAATGTGGATCCCAAACCCTCTGTGCTCCCTACTTTCCTGTGCCAGCTAAAGTGGACACGGGGTCCTGGGGAGAACAGAGGCCCGGATGTGTGGGTGGGGTGTCGGGTCCCACTGAGGTCAGCCGGCTGGCTTTCGTGTTCTGAGTGAGCCCGGTTTCACTTCGTACTGGAACACTCAGGGATATGAATTTATGCCCCTCACTCATCTGTGAGCTCAACCAGTTGCCCATCAAGTTATTAACCCAGTTTCCCCCTCCTTTACCCAGCATGTGCTTTTCTTTTCTGCTTTAAGGAGGACAGAGTGTTTATTTGAAAAACACAAGAATTTGACAACAAACAATGGCATAACTGGGCCTCCCCTGCCAGGAACCAGCACCGGGCACCACATCCCCTGCCAGCCGGCCACACGGTCCCTCACATGCTGCTTCTTATCTGTCACTGTGTCCTCCCACCTTTAAATTTAAATCCCTCGGCTTCTCTACCTTGGCCCTGGCCTGACTCCAGTCTAAAGCGCTGCCCTTGTTTTGCCAGGAGAAGTGAAATGGGCTTCCCACTTTGCACCCCAGCTCCTCTCTTGCCCATGTGCACCTGCCATCTTCATGATAGCCGGAAAGACCTGTGAGCATGGGAAATGTGTTCTATGGTTTCTCCATGCCCAGTGGAGTGCAGCTGGACTGCTGGCCGCCCATGATCCTCTGGGGTCCACCCATGATCCTCTGGGGTCCTCCCAGAGTTCACTCAGCCCTGTCCCTTTTTGTACTGGGGCTCGCAGAGGATTACCTGATGACAAGTGAGGGCCATGTGGACACACACAGTGTTCCCTGCTTTCCACTCTCCTCTTCCTTCTCTGAGATGAACGCACTGTTCCAGATGGAAGCTGTTCCGTCAGCCTGGGTCCAGCCTGGGTCCAGCCTAGGTCCCAGCTCCCTGGCCCAATTATGTTTGTTTCGTTGTTTTTATTTTTTGCGACAGAGTATCCTTATGTAGCTCAGGCTGGTCTTGAACTCACTATATAGCCCAGGCTACAGAACTTAGGAGACTGAGGCAGGAGATTGAACTGCTGGGATTGCAGGCAGGCACCACCACACCCTGCTTTCTTTCTTTAGATTTATACCATGGGTGTTTCCTGGCCTACCACAGTCCCCACCCCTTCCTGCTACTAAGTTTGTGATCCTCTTGCCTCAGCCTCCTGAGTGCTGGGATTACAGTTCTAGGCCATAGCATCGGGCACTACCCCATCTCTTGCTGGGCCAACTGGCCTCTGGCACTTATCCATGAGAACTTCTATCTGTGTGATCCTCAGTTTACCCAGTTCACACATACCAGTGAGAGCTCAGCTCTAGCGTTCAGTTCTGAAAAGGATTTTCTGGCCTGTATTTGAGGTATCTGGAATTCACCTTCATTATCATGACCTGTCTTTCCCTAAAATACAGATCACACAGAGACAGCAACCAGATAGTTCAGGCTTTTTGGAGGACTTGCTCCATCTGCACTATAGGCCTGGTCCCTCCCTGAGGGCCAAGGGATGGGGGTGGGTCAGACAGGAGCCCCATACCCTAAACCCGCCTGGGGTCTCCAGAACACAGACTTGGGATGTGCAGTATTTCCAAGGCTTGTAAGGGAGCCTCTGTCTTTACCCCTGAGAACCTGAGAAGCCTGTCCCAGCTTCCTTGCACGTGAGATGTGGCAGGAGAGCTGCACCTGGTATGAGAAGCAGGGACATCAGAGGAGCGGTATTGCTTTCCTTGGAGGAGAAGGGAGCTGGGCATGAGAGGAGTTGGGTGGGTGCAGTAGCGAAGCCGCCTGGCAAAGGTGGAGAATAGGATGCTCTTATGCAATTTTTTTCTGCCTGCCCTGCAGAAAAGAGGCCATATGGGAGCCAATCAGCTGCCAGGGATCATATTGGCAGAGTCAGGCCATTTTCAGGGTGGCTTTCTGGCTTAGAGAGTGATGGTGAGCTCCTGCCTCGCCTCTGGGAGAAAGTTAGCAGACGTTATGGTAGAGAAGCCAGAAGCCTGTCCACCCATCCTCAGCAGTAGGTCAGATTTGTAGATGGTGGATGCACAGTAGAGTGCACGGCTGGTTGCAGGAGACTAGAGGCTGCAGAGTGGGTGTTGGAGAATCTGAGGCTCCATGGCAACAAACACCAGGGTCTCTTACGCCAAGGCCCTGAGCTCCTCCCTGGGGGAGTAGCCTTTTGGAGTTGCCATTGCCTGCTGGCTGGACACCAAACTCCCAGGCCCCAGCTGTATCTATCCTCTAGGAAGTTTCTTAGTTTGTTTCCACAGATTGATGGGTAATGTACAACATACAGAAATTTATTTTGTTCATGGGTCTGGAGGCCAAGAGGTCCAAGAACATACTTGTGGCATCTGGCGAGGGTCTTTCTGCTGTCTTCCTGCAGGAAGGCAGAAGGCAGGAGAGGGAGAAGGCAGACCAGTAAGTGGAAATCAAACTTGCTTTATGAGGATTCCACTCTTGTGATACCAACCCAGTTCTGTGATGATGACATCGATCCATTCCCCTCTGATTAGGTCCAACCTCCAAACACGGGTGCATTTGCAATCAGATTTTCAACACAAGATCTTTGGAAGACACAACCTGAATCAGAAGTCAGCAGGTAGGTGTTCTTTAGTGAGCCATGGCTGACTACCCTTCACGGCCCGTGGTGAAGGTGGTACAGGAGTTCGGGTGTGTATGCTGGCTCAGCATGAATGAGTTCTGTGATCCATTAGTGATGTCTGCAGTGGGTAAGGAAGGGGAGACCTGTATTATGTCTAGTGGCCACATCTCATCCTCAGTATAGTAGACCTCCACATTGTGCATGTGGAGAAACTGAGGCTGGAGAAGAATACTCTCATCCAGTCTCAGTGCCTCTGTCTGCTACTGTGGCCACCGCATGGTCCACCAGACATCTGCTATGACACATACTGAAAAATGGCATGCCATCTAAAAGGGAACTACACATGCTGATGTGTCTGTACCCACTCCTGTGCCTTGACTCCTTTCCCCCTTGCCTGCATATTTAAAAGTTAGTGTGTTACATGCTTTGCATTCATTCATGATAAAGAATAATGAAATAATGAATATCTGGGAACCCATTATCAATTTGTCAATTAGTATATTCCCAGTAATATACTAGGCTTGCACCGTGCTCTACCCCTGAGGTTACTGCTATCTGGAATTCTGTGTTTGCTTGTCACTCTCTTGCTCCCAGATTTATTGTATATCTCTACATAGGAAATTGTTTACTTGTGGTTGAGCTTTATAAAAACAGCACACTCCATAGACTGCTAAGATTTGCAGTTTTTACTCTGCATCGCATTGTTTCTGAACTTCCTCTTTGCCTTTGTGTAGATCTGTGGTTTGCTTTCACTGGCACGAAAATGAATTATAGGGATACTGTAGTGTATTCTTGCATTTGCCTGCCAGTGGACAATTGAATCATTTTTCTATGAATTTATAAGTGTGAGTATGTGTGTGTGTGTGTTTTAGTATAAATAATGCTGTGAATAGATTTTTCCCATAGGCATCTTGTGTATTGCATACAGGTGGACTTGCAGGGCTGAAACGTGTGTGCATAGTCAAGCTATGAGAAGTGATTTTAAAGTAATTGTACTCCTCTGCCCTCTGACCAACTCTGCTTTCATATTCCACTTAATCTACATTTTCCCAAACTTTTGAACTTGTCAGATGTCATAATTTTTGCCAGTCTAGTGGGATGAGTGACATCTCACTTACATCTTAATTTGCAATATCCTGCTTAATAGGGATGTGGAGCATCCTTTCCTGCGTTCATTTGCTGAGCCTTATTCATCCTCTAAGAAATGCCTGCTTGAACATTCTGATACTTTGCTTCTCTTAATCATATGTGATTGTGGGAACTCTTTATGTATACTTAATACTAATTCTTTGCTGGCTGTGCATATTCCAGGTGCCTTCTTGCTTTCTTTTCCCCATATTCCTTATGAAAAGATTTGGTAAATAGACATTCTTTGCTTTACTGTACCAATTCTTTTGTATTTGATAAGCTTTTTGTTTCCTCTTTGAGAAACCATTCCTGACCTCAATCATTCCTCTTTCTGTGAAGATAGTCTTTCCTATTTTCTTCTAAATGCATTAAGCAAGTTTTCCCTTTCAGCTATAGGCATGTAACGTGTCTGGAGTTGGTTTTGGTGTGTGGGATCCACTCTCCCTGCTGTTGCTCAGGTGTCCCAGCACCATTTGCTACATGAGCCTCTGTTCTTCAGTCTCATGGCCAGATGCCTCCTTAAAACCCTAAATCCGAGGCCCACTGGTCCCTGCTACTTCATAGGCAGCTTCAGCCAGGCCTCCGCAGGCCTCACTGTCTCCAGCTCAGTCTGCCCGGATACACTGGGCACCCCGATGGCAGGGCTGGATCTGCGCTGCTCCGCACACACAGCACAGGGACTGCACATGGGGGCTCATGGGCTGGGACATGGCCCTGTGGGGTCACAGCACAAGGATCTGGTCTCTCAGTTGTTATCCATCTTCTTCCTGTGTTCCTGCTGGGTGGATATGGAGGCTGGCTTCTCCGCCTCCTTTCCTTAAAAGGTCTGAAAATTCCTCTTGTGTGTAGTGGGCTCATATCTCCCCCGCCCCATAGGGAGCCCAGAGCAGAGCACGCTGTCCTTTCTTGGGAACTTGTGGCCTCTGACACTGCATTCCCCGTGCCCATTGGCCTCTGGGTCCTGGGACTAGGCCCTGCTCTGCTGTCAGGGACTTGGGACAGAGGTTACTGCCCCACTTGGACCCTCGGGCCAGCAGCAGGCACTTGGTCCAGCCCTGTAGTCTCTGCCCTGGTGCTTGTCAGGTTGGGGCTGTGCCCAGGGTCCATTCTTGACCACACCATAGGGTTGGTTCCAGGACAGCCATACAAGAGGCTGATGCATCTCTCAGACCACTACTGTGGCCCAAACCCTTACCCTTTGCTAATGACGAAGAGAGGGACAGCCACCTTCTAGTCCCCTCAAGTGTGATGTGCTGAGCACTGGTCTTGGCCCTCCACAGAGATCCTGTGAGACTGTAAGGCAGACACCGTCCTCATACCCACTTAGAGGAGGAAGCTGAGGGTCCCAGGGGTGAGGAGCTCCAAAGACCAGTGAGTGAGCTGGCTTTGGGGCCAGGCTCTGTGACACACGTGACACAGTCTCTTCCAACTGCCCAGGCCATGCTCCACCTCCCAGCAGCTGGTCCAAGGCTCTGTCCCCATGGGCCAGTGCCCTCCTGCAGAGGTCAAGAGCTTCATGCCTGCGCTCTGATCCCAGATGGCCTGGCCCCTCTGCCTTTTGGAGGATGCTCCCAGGTCATGGAGCTGGGCCAGGCTAGCCCTGGAGACTTCTGCCCGCTGTAGAGGGTCCCAGGCCCCAGGGATAGAGCTGCTCTTCTCTTTCTGAGAAAGTCCAGGTGCCAAGATGGGCTCTCAGTTGGAGGATCTCACACTGTGGACTTCTTCCCAGAGCCCCTGTCTGTCATGCGGGAGAGCTCTGGGCCCCTACTCATGGTACTGGTGACACAGGTGTGTCACTAACGAGGTTTGTAAGCAGTTGTGTCACAGCACTAAATCCATGGCAGTAGCCAATGTTAGGACCAGGAGGGTAGAGCCCCAAGCCCTCTGAATGCAGCTGGGTTTCAGCCCATAAATCCTGCAGCTTGGACACTTTGAGCTGTACGTGCTGAAAATACTCAGATGCTTGTATCAGTTAACGTCTGCTGCCTAACAACCATCCCTGTGCATAGGGACCCGCAACAGTATTATTTGTGTAGGTGGGGAGGTTTCCTGGGCTGCTCAGGGCAGCAGAGCATCTTGTTTGAGGGTCAGGAACTGCTGGGTGCTGGTGGTGACCAGGCTGTGTGCCAGTCTTTCTTCCAGGATGCTAGATGGGCTGCTTCATGTGGCAATGGCAGGGCTCCAGCGGCTGAGTAGGCCACAGGTCCCTGGGGGGCTCACCCTGGAGGAGCCCAGCATCACATTCTCTTGACCAAAGTCATGGAGCCAGTGGAGATTCCGGGCATAGGGTGCAGATTCCACCCTCGGTGGGAAGAGCCCTCAAGTGAGTGCAGAGGGGTGGAGACAGTGCAGGGAGATACAGGGCTGTTTATGGTCAACCACCAGGTCCCTTGTTCCTGAGAGCGGGGTGGGTCCATCCAAGCAGGAACCATGGCTCATGGCCTCTCAGCTGTGGCTGTACTTCCGCTGCCTGCAGGAGATAGACTCTGGCACTCCAGGACCAGCCAGAACACACCCAGGCCACTGCTTTCTTTGTCACACTCTTTGGCAATGCCACGGGGTGACAGAGGTCAGTCTCCACTCGGGTATTATTCTCTGGGATCCCCTTTGTGTGGACTTCAGCCGTCTTGCTGGGAAGCTGTCCAGTGGTGTGGTCATCACAGTGCCCATGTGTCCACCTCCATGCAGAAAGGCTGTGTTCTCCAAACCCTGAAACCCTACAGCTGAGAGGCTTTTTTTGAGAAGGAGGCAAGCAGTGTGTGGGTCCTGGAGAGGGGTGACACTGATGACAACAGGGACATAATCACGATCATAGCACCCTGAGGGCCTTCATGCAGGCTGTGTCCTGATCCCATGAATGCTGTACCCTCAGGGGGTTCCTTGCCTGCACCTAGGAGGCAGCAGTGTTACACACATCCCAGGCCTGTCCACCTGTCCTTCGTAGCATCATGGTCCCAAAAGCACTTCCTGGGCAAAGCCTGGAACCCTGGAGCAGATCGCAGAGGACCTCTCCAATCCTGGCGGCAGGACCCTCACCCAGTCTGTCATCCTAGACATCACCCTGTAATGACCTGCACCCAGGAGGCCATATGGGAGGCTGAGGGTTCTGGGTGGGAAGCACTAGAAGCTGGTGACAGGGTGTAGCTTTTGTCCCTCCAAAAACAGAGCAGCTTCCTTTTGAACTGAAGTTTTACCAATTACCCATGTTACTTTTTAGTACAAACAGAACCAGAGGACAGGGATCTCTGGATCTCCTCTTCAGCCCTTCCCGGGCCCTTGGAAATAGAAAGACAGGCAGACAGACAGACACAGAGACAGGCTCTTCCTGCTGTGCCACCATCAGACAAACCTCCCAAGGTGCATTCTTGGTGCTGTTCATCCTATAGGAAGACCCAGAGAGGTGGCCCAGGATGGCAGTGGCCTCTGCGGCCTTCATGTCCTTCCCTTTCGAGCTGGCAGCCCCCCACCCCCAGCCTCCATCTCCTTTGTCCCAGTGCAGTCACTTCCCCCACTGTATGATCAGGCAGGTAGCTTCTTCCAGGTGACTGGAGCAACTCTTTCCTTTTGGCCTTGGCCTTCATGTCTGGTCCCTGCAGCTTGGTGCTGATCCCACAAATGTCCCCAAGGGTGGAAGGGGTCATCGTGAGCCTGAGCCTGACTGTGGCTGGGAGCTGCTGGGAGGGAGTGCTGGACACAGAGCAGCAGAAACAGGACAGAGCCATGCTTGCCTTCCTGACTAAGTAGCAGACAGCAGCTACAGGCACAGGCGCAGGGACAGAAAGGGACCCACCCCGTGTTCAAGGCTGGATTGCTCTGCACAGTCAGGTGGGCCTTCCAGCCAGGAGGAGGAGAGTGGAGCCAGGGCACTTGGGGATCTTTGCTGAGTCTCAGTGCCAGGGATTGCTGGGCCCTAGGAGGTTAAGCCAGGCCTGCCTGAGGATCACTTTCCCTGACAATGGAACCATCACTGCTACTCATCCAGGCTGGCACCGGCAGTCTCCCCTGTGGGACAGAATTTAGAGCATTTGCAGTTTGTTGCTGTCTGTTGTATTTAGAAACCTAAGCATCCCACAGCCATAAATTACCTTGCACTAGTTTGCTAACCCCATGTGACTGCGCAGTGGCTCTTTGAATGCACCGATTACATAACTGGCTGAGCACAGCCCAGCTCCTTCAGTGAGCCTGGCAAAGGCTCCTGCTGCCCAGGGCCCCAGGGGGCGGTGCAGGGAGATGGTGCCCATCTGCTCAGTGCTGGTCTGCATTACTGCCCTCCCAGGTAAGCTCGCTTCCAGTAAAGAGCACAGTTGACCAACTAACCAGTTCAGAGGTGGTTCCCAGAGAGCACTCCTGGAACATTTGTCATGTGGAAAAGGCCAAGAGATTACCCAGCACCAATGTACACTTTGGGGAAGGGAACCTCATCACCACCTAGACATCACACCCCAGCCGGAAGTTAGCTTCCTCCTGGCCCTAGCTCTCTCTTTCGGGGACAATGTCTAAATCTAGCATCTGCATCCAAGGTTCCACCTCTGCACTTGAAGTTCATTTGGGCCATGCCGTGTTGACGTCAGATTTTAATACCAAACACATCTCAGTCCCTGGTCTCCACACAGAGCTCAGCCTCTCCCCACTCCCTGTGCATGACAGGAAGTGACTAAGTGATTTGTCTGTTCTGGGAATGGAGAGGGGCAGGTGCAGAAGGACTCTACCTGCAACATGGGATTGATTTTAGGATCCTCAGAGTTCCCCCAAGTTTCATGGAGAAGCAAGACCCATGCAGTGTTCAAAGCCAGGCTTTCAATGGAATGGGACACCTGGAACACCCTACAAAACAGATGAACTCATGGAACAAGTCTCTGAGACACTGGGCATCAGGCAGCCAGGGACAGTGATCACTGGGCGAGAGGGGAACTTGAACAAGATGACCTCCAGGGTTCCCCAGTGGCTGACTGGGGAGGGGTGGCCAGACCACAGCCTGGGAGGAAAAGCTGGACAGAGCCCACGATCTCCCTGCACTGAGGGGGTGAGCAACTCCATGCCTGGCACACAAATGGCACACAGGAAGTGCTTGAGCCCTACTGGCAAGCCTCAGTCCTACAGTACTACAGAAACAAAACAAAAAAAAAGCACATTTAATGCAAGCTGTCTAAATACTCCAAATAAAAAGCAGTAATTTTTAGATTTCTTTTAAATCAAGAACTGCCAATAAAAAACTGCCTATGAGAACTTCCTTTAAATATAAAAGTACAAATAAACAGGTTAAAAGTAAAGGATGCGAAAATATGTCTCAGTAAACGAAAGCAATACAAGGATGGCTATATTACTGTAGATAAAGCAGGTTAGCAAGAATAAAGAAGGTCATTCCATAATCACTAAGAGATCAATTCATTTAAAGAAAAACAGCAATCCTAAAGTTAGAACAACTGTTTAAAATACATGAAGAAAAATGGTAGTACAGCCAGGAATACACACAAATCACCAATTTTGGTTTACGATTTCAATGTTCCTCTTTCAATACTTAATGGAGAAAGCAGAGGGAAATCAGTGAGGGTAAGAAGACTTGAACAGCCCTAGCAACCACCTTAACCTGGTTGACTCCCACTCAGCAGCAGCAGACTGCTCTTCTCCTGTGCACCAGGAACTTGGACCAAGGCTCACCAGCTTCTCATGGGATGAAATAAATCTCAACATTTCAAAGGACTCAAGTCACACAAAGCATGTATGCTAACCACAGTGGCATAGAATTCACAATCAGTAACAAGTACTTCTGAAAAAAATCATTATATGATTGGAAATCAAACAACACTTTTTTAAAAAATGCATTAAGTCAAAGAAGAAACCAAAAGAAAGACTTCTGAACAAAGTGATGATATAAATACCTCATGTCAAGACTGATAGGACACTAGTAAAACAAACTTAAGGGAAATTTCCCAAAATGCTAATATTAGAAAAGTGAAGCATCTCAATTCTATTAACTTAGCTTTCACCTTAAGAAGTTGTTTTATGTTAAAGAACATATTAAACTCAAAGTAAATTGAAGATAGAAAACATGATTAACAGAGTGGAAATTAGTGAAGCAAACAAAAAAATGCAGTACAGAAAATGAATGGAATCAAACTTGGCTCTTTGAGATCAGTAAAAGTAATAACCAAGTCAGACTGGTAAAGGAAAAAAGAAAAAAGACACACATAACTAATACCAGGAATAAGAACAGTATGCCATTTCAACAAATACTAAAGATATTTAAAGTGTAATAAGGAAGTATTATAAACACCTTCATGCAAATAAATCTTTTAAAAAGCTTTAAACAAATTTCTTGAAAGACTGTTTAACAAAATCACTCAGCAATAAATAGGTAACCTAAATAGCTTATATCTATCAATGAAATTTCAAGCCCTGCATGGGCAACTTAGGGAGTCCCTGTCTCAAATTTAAAAAAAAATAGAGCTGAGGATCTAGCTCAGTGTGAAAATCATGGGCTCAATCCCCAGTATGACCCCACTCCAAAAAAAGAGTCCCTGTCAAAATTAAAAAAAAAATAGAGCTGAGGATCTAGCTCAGTGTGAAAATCATGGGCTCAATCCCCAGTATGACCCCACTCCAAAAAAGAAAAAATATATAATTAAAAACCTTCTCACAAAGATAATTCCAGACCATGATGGTTTCCTGATAAATTCCACCAAACATTTAAGGAAGACATATCAATACCATACAAGCTCTTCCCAGAAAGTTGAAAAGGAGGGAATGTTTCCTAATTCACTCTATAGATCTGCTGTATTCTGATGCCAAAATTGACCAGAGATATTACAGCAAACCAAAACTACAGAGTTGAATTCCTTTTGAACATAGATGCAAAAATTTTAAACAAAATATTAGCATGTCTAGTTAAGTTGCTTACAAAATATTTTACACCACAACCAAGTGGGATTTACTGCACATATGCAAGCCTGGTTCACTATTGAAATCAATGAAACTCACCATCTGCTCAGGCTAAAGATGATGCTGTCTTATCACATCACTGACACGGAGATTTTATATCTTGGGAAATCGGCTCATCTTGATAATGAATATTTACTAATCTCTACAGCTTCCATCAAACTTTGTGATGACAGATGAACACTTTCTTCCAAAGTCTGGGAATGGGACAAGAATATCTCTTTCCACTATGATTCAACATATCTTTAGCTGGACCAATAAGTCAAGAAAAGAAAACAAAAGACATTAAACATTGTAAGGGAAGAAGTCAAACTGTCCTGACTTTTAGCTGTGATTATCTTCATTGAGAATTCCAAGGAATCTATCAAAAATAACTTCTAGAACAAATGAGTGTGCTTAGCAAGGTAGCAGGACACACACCATGAAAAGTCAATTGCATTTATAGAGAACAACTAAAAAATTTTAAAAATCTAAAAACCAATAACAAACATTGGAAACAAAATTCTAGAAAACATCATTTATAATTGTTCCAAAGAAAATGAGAAACTTTGCATAAATCTAACAAATTATATACAGGACCTATATACAGAAAGTATGTGTGGGATTTGGGTACATAAAAATGCAGATGAATGAAATCAAGAAATGGAGAGGCATACCATGCTCATGGATTGGAAAGCTGATATGGTTAAACAAGTTCCACTTCTCCCTGAATTTATTTTTTTTTGTACTGGGAATTGAACTCAGGACCTTGTGCTTTCAAGGCAGGCAGTGGAACTACTGAGCTAAATCCCTGGCCCTCCCTGAATTAATTTTGAGAATTTAATGTGCAATTCCTGTAAAAATCGAAGCAAGAGTTTTTCTTTTTTGATTTTGTTTTTGTTTGTTTTTTTTTATATATACAAGCTTATTCATGGAAATTCATGGAAAGACAAAGGACCTAGAATGGCTTAAAACAAATTTGAAGAAGAATAAAGTAGGAGGAATCACTGTACTTGACGACATGCTGATAGCCTCACTCACTGAGACAGGCAAAGTGAAAGACACAGTAGAAGAAATATTATTCATGGATTCATGGAAAGACAAAGGACCTAGAATGGCTTAAAACAAATTTGAAGAAGAATAAAGTAGGAGGAATCACTGTACTTGACGACATGCTGATAGCCTCACTCACTGAGACAGGCAAAGTGAAAGACACAGTAGAAGAAATTAAAAACCTAGGGGGAAAAAAAACACAAACAGATGTGCCCAAGTGACCTCTTACAAAGATGCAAAAGCAATTCAGTGAAGGAAAAAGAGCACCTTGAACAATTGTGCTCCAGCAGTTAGATCAGCGTAGGTAAAACAAAATGAATCTGAACTTAAACGTCATGCTTTCTACAAAATTGAGCTGACAATGAGTCATGTCCTTCAGTATAAAATTAGAAAACTTTTAGAAAAATATAAAATCTTTAGGACCTATGGTTCAACAAAGAACTCTTAGATTTAGCAGCAAGTATGTGATTTATAAAAGATAAAAAGTGAATTTTATAAAAATTAAAAGGTCTGCTCTGCAAAATACCATTAAGATGATGAAACTGAAATTCATTTTTTATTGCACATTAGAGAAATGTAAATTAAAGCCAGATTAACATATGACTATACACTTCTTAGGATGGCTAAAATTAAAATAGCTGAACATATTAAGTTATGGGAGAATATGATGAAATTGAACCTTTCGTCATGTGCGAGTGGGAGACTGAAATGGTATAGATATGTTGGAAAACCAGTTAGCAGTTTGTTTAAAGGTTAAGCTTACAGCTAGCATTTGATCTAGGCATTCCACTCCTAGGCCTTACTTGAGAAAGAAGAAAACCTATATCTACCCCCAAATTTACACATGAACGCACCTAGTATCATGAGTCAGAATAGCCCAAGAGCGTAAGTGACCAAATACCCAGCACTTTAGGAATGTATAAGTAGATGGTAGTATATCCATGCAATGTGTATTAGCTTTGGTCACTATAACAAAATGCAAAACAAGCAAGTATAAGGGAAAAGGTTTGTTTAGCCATACCTTTGGAGGTCCCAGGCTGTGGTTCAGAAGCACATTATGGTAAGGAGCTGTCTTAGTTACTTTCTCATTGCTGGGACAAAATAATTGATACCTACAAGTTAAAGGAGGAGGGATTTATTTTGGATCGTGGTTTGTAGAAGTTTTAGTCCATAGCTGGCTGGATCTAATGTAGGGTGGCATGGCAGAGGAGAAACAGTCCGTGGCAGGGCAGGCAGGAAACAGAGAGTGAAATCAAAGGAGGAGGAGGGACACACCCTTCTAGGCCATGCCCACAGTGACCACCTCTACCAGATTTCACCTCCCAGCATCACACTCAGCTATGAACATCAGTGGATTAATCTACTGATGACAAACACACACCCATGATCCAGTCACCTCCTCAAAGCCCCACTAGGAGTACATGAGGCTATGGGAGACATTTTAGAAATAAACCATAGCAGGAGTGCATGTTAGGCAAAGCTGCTCTTTCCTGGGCAGGATTCGAATGAGAGAAAGTGGGAAAGACTGGGATCTCCAGTCCCTTCAATCACACAATGATGTTCTTCAGAAGTACTTGTTAGTGATTGTGAATTCTATGCCACTGTGGTTGGCGTACACGCTTTGTGTGACTTGAGTCCTTTTAAATGTACTGAGATTGATTTCGTCCCAGGAGCCCTCTCCATGAGGCAGAGGGAGAGTTGGAGTCAGCAGATTCCACAAGGCCTGGGAGGAGGGTGGAGCTGGTGACTGAGCCTAGAAAGGTGGAGGAGACAGAACTTCCCATGGCGCAATGCCTGGGAGTGCCGTTAACACCCCTACTTTACAGATGAGCAGCTATGGTGGCCTCAGTTTCCCTGTTGTGGAAGGAAGGGCTCTGAGCCCTCTGGTCTTTTACAGACCACACGTTGTCCTGCAGAGCCTTGGCGTCCTCGGGTCTGACCCCTTACGGTGGGGAAACGGGCTCAAGGGTGGACTGCGGCCTCTTGTGCTCAGGTTGGGGTGCAGTGTTGGGGATTCAGGACTTGAGAATGCCTGGGTCCTGCAGGGCTGACCTCCGGTCCTGCTCGGCAGTGTCCCTGTATTAGAAGGGAGAGTCAGGGCTCCGGATGGACCCTGTGTGAGGGCTGGAGATAAATCCCAATGGCGCACAAGTGTTAATAACGAGCCCCCAAACTGGACACCGTGTTCGTCACCACCTGGCAAACCTTTGTGTTGAAGGCTTTCTTCACATTTAGCCGAGTGGCTCAGAATGAGCCTGCACAAGCCTTCTCGGCTCGATTGTTATCTTAATCATTGGCTCAGTGGGTGTATTATTTGACATGTAATTGTCTTCCTAGGGGAAATTAATTTTCAGGGCTTTGAATGGTCTTTATTAAAGTACAGAGAGCAGTCAGTGCCGGCGCTGCCCCGGGGCTCAAGGGCACTCTGCACACCTCCGAGGGGCCGTGCGTAATGACAGGTCTGCAGCGGGCCTGGGTCCCCTGTGTCCCCGAGCTCCACCAGGCTTCCTTCTTCATTAGCTGCCCACCTCGGGAACGGAAGCCTGGAAGCCGGGTGTGGCCCTTGAGGATGGGATTTGAATCCCCATGCATCTGGCGCGGACCTTTTTGTGACCTTGGCGAGGCCCGGCACCCGCTCTCTGAGCTGCAAGGCCCTGGACAGCACACTGATGCCAGTTAGGTGGCCTGGGGTACGTGTCCATCAGCTCTGGCTTTGGGGCTGGAGGGCATCAGGTAAGCGTCTGCCGGACACACCGGTGGTCGTGCCGTCCTGAAAAGCCAGAGGCACCCTGACAAAACCTGCGTCCACCCGTCCGTGTCCCCTCTGCCCAGCCTTCACAGTGACCCTTGTGACCCCACCTGTCCAGTCCCTCACTTGTCCTCCCTACTGCTTCCCACAAACAACCCCCACCCCCAGCCTCCTTGCAGGCCTTGGTGCAGATGGGCTCCGCCTCTGAAACAGGACCGACTTCAGCACCCAGGTCCTTCAAGGGCGGGGCAGTCTGCGTTTCAGCCTAGTGGTCTCTGCCAGTAGAGCTAGGGAAGGGGATACAAATGAGTGGGCGTGGCTCGTTTCCCCGGAACTTGACGGATGGGGCAGGGGTGGGCTGGGCCCTAGAGGTGTGGAGCAGGAGAGGGCAGAAGGAGAGAGCTGCTGCGGGCACCATAGATCCATGGTGATGCCACCATCCTCGTGTTTGTGCTCACGAGTGGACCCTAAGCCAGAGGGGGAATGCTGATCGGAAGGGCAGCTGTTAGAGATGGACAGGCAGGGGAGGGAAGCGACTGGCAGAGGGGGTGAAAACCATTTGAGTGCTCCGTGCGTGCCCGAATGAAACCCACTGGTCCGTACAACTAATAGGTGCTGTTAAAAAATAAAGAAGGAAACACGCTCGTGGTCTAGGACTGCAGGGTGCTGGCGGGAGCCCTGGGCCCCAGCCCTGCTCTGTGGTCCTCACCCCTCAGCCACCCTCCTCGGATGCTGCACGTGGTCCCTGTGTTGCTTGCTCTCTGTGGCCCCAGCTGAAATGCACTGCAAGTTTTTCTTAATTAAATGTTCTCCTCCTCCCTCTGGACTGTGAGCCAGTCCTCCTCTGGGAAAGGAAAAGGAAGAATTAGCATTAATCAAGTGCACGGCCCTGCAGGCACTCAGGCCTCTGCAGGGCCCAGAGGGCTTACTTGGCCTCCCCAGGGATGCACAACAGAGAGGAATGGGACCTTCCTCCCCACTGCCCCGGCTGCCCTGTGCCTTATCCTCCTGGGACAAAGGCAGGGACGAGGATCTCGGGCTTTGGAGGCACAGCGACCTGGGTGGGGTGTAAAACTCCCAGGCGAGCCTCAGTTTCCTCGTCTGTAAACGGGAGACAGTGACGATAGCCCCCTGACAGAGTGTTTCTAAGGATCCAGAAAGGTCAAGAGGATGAGGAGGGATAGACTGTCCTTGTCCTGTCCCTTGGGGCCTTCAGGGAACTTCTGCTATAGGCTGCCCGGCCGGCCGGGGCGTCTCATCCCATGCAGCAAAGCTCGCATGGCCTCCGTTCTGATGAGGGGCCAACAGAAGCCCCATTCTTCCCTGGAAAAAAAGGGTGTCACGAGAGCCCCGGCTAATCAAGGTCCCATCACCAGCTCCTCTGTCCCTAGTCATGACCATGGTGTCTGTCGCCACCCCTCATTGGGCATCTACATGGAGCCCACCTGGCTTAGTCTATCACAAGGTTGGGCACCCATGGCCTTTTGGCCATGTCCAGCCTGCCGTCCCCCATGTGAAAGCTTTGGCACTGACTCCCTGAACACATCTGTTGTCTCGGGAAGAAATTGGAACTGTGTTAGACTTCCGTAAACCTCATCTCGGTCTGCTTTATGTTGGTATAACAAAATACCTGAAACTTCTTAACTTACAAAGCAAAGAAGTTCGGCTCACAATTGTGTTGGCCAGAAGGTCCAGCACTTAGGCCCATCACCCTGGGGTTGAAGCTTCCAGCATGTGAACCCTTGGGCCACTGCCCATGCAGACCTCAGCAGGCCTCTTTTGTATATTAAAAATCTCTCTCTCTCCAATCTTAAACCACAGTGTGTGGCATGGAAATAGTATGAAGTCATCTTCGATGAAGACCGTTGGGCGTCCAGACCCTCCAACCAGCTTCCCTTGCTCACTCTGTCATCTTGAACTTTCTCTTTTAAATTCCGTATTGCTCAGCATGTGTCACTGGTAGAAGCACAGCCATAGGTCCCTGGGGGCCCTTTGAAAGGTGGGATTGGAAGGCAGGTATCCAGCTAAGTGTTCACATGGGCAAGCAGTTTTTTCCCCTGTTCTTTTAATGTACTTTTCTCAACTGCAGTAGATACCCCTACCGTAGAACTGACCATTTTAACCGTATTTAAATTCGGTAGCATTAACCATGCTCATGTTACTGTGTGACCACCAGCATCCTCTCTCTGAAGGATTTGTCTTCGTTTCTCCAAACTGAAATGTTCCCTTCAGTGCTAAGCTTCCACCCCCTCCTCTGGTCCCTGGCACCCGCCGTCCTGCTTTCTATGAATCTGTGCACTCACTAAACAGTGAGTGTCTAAATTTTTAAATTTATTTCAGGAAAAGGCACGTTTCCATTCATCCTTCAACATACGTGTGCCTTCGCTCTTGCCACTTTCTGTAGCAGCTCTGGAGTCCTCTCCCATGAGTGTCTTTGGTTGTGCTGTGGTGGCTGTGTCAAACCCTGTGCAGACTCCATTCGAACCGTGTCCCTTTTGTGTCATCAGGTTTTTAAAATTTAACGTCAGTCGTAGTTTTTTGTGACCCCTTGCATAAGCGTGATCACACAGCATTTGTCCTTTACTGACTGACTGACTTTGCGGAATGTCTTCATGGCTGTAGCGCGTCTTAGGACTTCCTCTTGAAGGCTGAGTAATATTCCATTGCGTGGGTTTGTTTATCTAGTCCTTCATCGGTGAGCACGGGGGCTACTTCCGTTTTTATACCACCGTGAATCCAAGTGTACAAAAACCTGCTCAAACCCCTGGCGCCGTTCTTTTGCATCTACAGCCAGAAGCGGAAATTTGCATTATGTGGCAATTCTGTTTGCCTTTTTTGCTGAAGCACCACACCATTTCCCACTTGGTGTGCCATTTTATGTGCCCACAAGCACACGGCACTGCACAAGGGTCCTGGTTTCTCCGCCTGTTCGTCACCCAGTGTGTGCTTTCTGATAATGGCCTGGGAGCTACCTCGTATCTCGTGGTTGAGAGTGCATTTCTCTGGCCCTGAGTGGCAATCAATACCCTTTCACAGACTTACTGGTTACTTTATATCTTCCTCATATAAATGCCTATTCAAGGCCTTTGCTTTTTATTTGTGTGCTCTGTTTATTGCTACATTTTAAGTCTTCTATAGACAGTCCGGATACTAGATGTTTATCAAATACACCATTTGCAAATATTTTCTCCCATTCTGTGGGTTGTCTTCCCACTGTTTTCCCTATGGAACTAGGGATTGAAGTGCACTCCCACACTGAGCCCAGCCTTTTCTTGGAGACAGGGTTTTATGAAGTCGCTAAGTTGCCCTAGCTGGGCTCAAACTTGCCCACTTCCTGCCTCAGCCTCCCAGAGTGCTGGGGTTGCAGGTGTGCACCACCACACCTGGCTTCTACTTTTCTTTCACATTCAAAAATTTCAGTATGACCCAGTTTATCCACTTTTTCCCTTATTACCTGCGCTTTCGGTGTTGTATTTAAAAACTCAGCACCCAGTTCAGGGTTAGGAAGGTTTCTCTTACGTTTTCTTCTATGAGTTCTGTTAGTTTTAGTTCTTGTCTATATTTAGGTCTTTGGTCCATTTTGAATCCTGTTTTGTTGAGATCCAACTTCACCCTCCTCCCTTGGGGATCTGGTCTTTCCCAGCAACACTTGTTGCGGACAGTTCTCTCCTTATTGAGAAGTCCTGTGCTCTGGTGAGGACTCCTTAGGCCCTTATGTGTGAGGGTTTACTCTGGGGCTCCATTCTGCCCTGTTTCTGTTAGACTAGATTGGGACACAGCCACACTCATTTCTGTAAGTGCCCTCCATGGCTAGAGAAAACTGGCAGAGTCAGAGTGGTCATGACAGAGAAAATCTGGCCGGAATATTGTCTGTACCCCCTCGGATCATGTGGCTGCCTCTGCCCCCCCGCAGGCCCTGAGCTCCCCGGGTGCAGGCACAGGCCCAGGCCCAGGTCAGCAGCACCCCTGGCCCTCTTCACCCTCTAGGAACAAAGTGCGAAGGAGTTTAAGTGTGATAAACCTCCTCCTCCCTTCCCGGAGGGCCTCCCTATGTTCCCTTGCGACCCAGCCTCTTTCCCATAGGGCTGCTTGATTCTTTTAGGGACCCCTCATTCTCTTAGGGCCCCTCCTTCCCTATCAGTTTTTTCTGGAGGGAAAACTAAGCAAGGGAGCAGAGGCCTGGGTTGGTTAAATTCTCACCATATCCTGCAGACTCCCCTGAAGTACTGGAAGTGAACCTTTTATTTGCTGAACTGTGGAAAGGGGGAACAGGTCCAGGCGAGGGCTGTGCTGCTTACCAAGAGGACAAGAGACGAAGGGAGAGGAGGGGACATAAAAAGAACGCAGATGTGTTGAGTCCACCTGAGGTGTGAGCACTTGGGGGCCTCGGGACAGACCGCCGGCCACACTGAGGGGGAGCAAAACCAGCTTTATTGTTGCCGGCGGCTCCGAGGGATTCCGATTGCCTGGAAAACATCCAACAGAAGTTTACTCTCGTCTTTATACCTTTACATTTCCTTGGGAGGGGGAAACAGCAACTGTAATCACTAAGGAAACAGCCATCAATCTAAACATAATTATATAAGCCAAGGTGTTGGGGACTCCTTCTAGAGGAGGGGACTCGGGGAGACGACTGCGGAGACGACCACGGACACAGTGAATGACCAGAAGCGGATGGCTGATGGCAAAGTTTGTTTCTTACTTAGGGGCTTTATAGCAGTTGCAAGGTCACACACAAAAGCATGATCACCGTGGTTTGATGATTAACAATAGTCACAAGGAGGTATGAGTGAGATACAGGGTAATCACAAGAAGCTAAGAACGGATACACCGTGTTTAAAGACAGAACATCTGGATAAAACAACATCTGTTTATGAATAAGAGGGAGTGGAAACCAGGAATAAAAACAAGGAAGGAATTAGGGTGTGGTCCTGCACGTCACCTTCGGGACACCTGTGTCCCAGTGAGAACCAGCGTTCCAGGACTCGGGACTCGGGGTCAGAGCTTTGGCCGTCCACCCTCTTGTGCCCCAACCCACGGCAAGGAAGCAGGGAGCAGGAAGGTTGGCAGGGCTCTCACACTTTAGGCCTTACAGCACTGACTGTAGTTACAATGTATCCTTCTCAGCAACCACAGCTACACAGTTAACACACAGTTGCTCATTTTTATACCCAGAGAGTTTTCGTCCTCACACTAATTCCCCATGAAGAATGAGACCATTATGCCCGGCAAACACAGACCAATAAAAATGAAAAGAAAAAGCGCAGGGACCTTACATTTCAGGTATTTTCTGTACTGTGTGTTTTCACCAGCATTTATGGTGACAGAATTGATTTCATTTAAAACTTTCATCTGTAGAGCATTGTAGATCTCATACTGTTATAAGAAATAATCAACTGATCTGCATACTCATAAAAAAAGAAGAGGAAAAAGAGTGTGGTACTGTTTAATGATGGATGCTGTGTAGACAGGGGTCATTGGTAATGGTGCCCCGCTGGTACAAAGGGCCTGGGGTCAGTGGGCATAAGCAGGCTGGGCAGTGCTGAGCACCCACTCCATGAGCTCACGGAGGAGGCCAAGATAGCAGCAGTAGAGGCCAGAACGATCCAACAGCCTCAGGCCTGGCTGCCAGTAGACCCCACTCTCGGCAGAGGTAATGCATATAACTGTCCCTGTGTCACAGGTGTGTGTTCAGGGATGTGGGAGGGCTGCTCCATGGTCATTGGGGTCAGATGCACCAGGCACGAGACCAACGGTGACACTGGGACTCTGCTGGGAGGGCCAGGCATGGGGCCTGGTACACTCTGAAGGGCACAGTGACTCAGCACCACTTCCGGCCAGAGCTTCATCCTGAAAACGGGTCTGCCGAGCTCCAGCCAGGTGGGACACCCCACAGTGGAAGAGAAGACGCAGCCAGGGAACAGAGGGGGTGCAGGAGAGAGGGGCGCCCTGATGGTCCAGCCAGGCCCATGTTTAGGTGTCACTGCCGCTATGCCACGGCGCTCCTCAGCTCTAAAACCTTCTGTGGCTCCCTGCAAGCTGCAGACACCAGGACACCCACCTGCAGCACACACCCCTCCAGGCCAAGAGCACGGTCCTGGCAAGGTGACATGACTCCCCACACGACGCAGTGGGTGACCCACGCACATGTTCTCCCAGGAATGATTTGGTTGTTTTTTGAGACAAGGTCTCACTATGTAGTCGAGGCTGGCCTCAAACTCACAGCGATCCTCCTGCCTCAGCCTCCTGAGTGCTGGGTTGCCAGGCGTGTACCACCACGCGAGGCCAAGGGACAAAATTCTAACCAGTCTCCCATGGACCCTGTGGCACAGGGACCACGGAGCAGCCCCCAAGTGCAGGGAGCCATCCGGACCCAACCTGCCACCCACTGGGAAAGCTGCCCTGTCCACACCCTCTTGACCATACACGGTCCCCAGGTCCCTCACACTCAGCACCGCCGCCTCCCCTTCCTGCAGAAGACCCTGAGCCTCCACCCCAGCCTCACTCTAGGACTGAGAGGTCCCAGAACTGTTCCTGGTCGCAGCAATCAGGAGAGAGCAGACTGCTTTCCGGTCTGAACTGCTAGGTGAGCGGCTTCCCCCAGGACTGAGGTGGGGCAGGCGCCCTCGTTCACGTCTGCTCCTGCTCCAAGCCTCCATGCCCTCGCTGTGGAGGCCTTTGCAGCAGAACCTCACACCATGGAGGACGACATGGGAGAGACCCGTCGGCCAGCACTGGTACATGTAGCTGCCTGTGACTCAGTGGCTGGTGTCCACACAAGTTTAAGATGCCCTTAGTGTTTCCTAAGCCAGCAGAGGAGATTTGGCAATACCCAGAGGTGCCTGCCTGTCACCCCAGAACTTGGGAGGCTGAGGCAGGAGGATCTTAGTGAGTTCAAGGCCAGCCTGGGCTACACAGCAGAGGCCCTGAGTCAAAAAAAAAGACACTGATTCCTTTCTTGGGAGCTCCAGCCCCCGCCTGAACATCCCAGCCCTCCTCCTCTGACCACTGTGCATGCTCACAGGTACCCCAGGAAGCCCTCCCTGACTCCCCAAACAGCAGCTGCCCGATTGTCTGACAGCCCTTGGCACAGTTCAGCACCCTGCTCGGTCCTCCCCAGGTACCAGCAGCCCTGTGACAGCCTAAGTTTCCAGCTGGGTCCAGAGAAGTCGGGCAGCTGCCGAGGTCACTACCGGAATCTCCCACAGGAAGAGGCTTAGGAGGGGCCTGGTTTTGAGGCTGGGAAGCCTGAGACCGGTGGGTGGTGCCCTCTAGGAAGGCCTTGTGCCGCTTCACAGGTGTTGGAAGCAGAAGGAGGCAGGGTGAGGGACACAGGTGAGTGGGGGCCTCCACTTCGTAGCAACTCTGCTTGGCCGGGCTCCACCCACCACCCACGGCTCCAGCCCAGTCTCCCAGAGCCCAGTCTCGTGCCTGTTGGAGACTGCCGTATCCACAAATGGCATGGCCCAGCCACTGAGCCCGGTGTGGAGAGTACTTCGGGGTACAGGAAGTGAGTCAGGGGCAACTCCAGGCAGGGTGAGTTTGGGAGAAAGGGCTGCCCAGCAGAGGGCAGCATCACAGGCTGGGCAGGGGCAGGGAGCAGCTGAGGGCAGAGGCATAGGAGAGGGGAGGGTGGCCCTGTGATGCTTCCGCCAAAGCCAGCATTATTCAGTGGATGAGTGACAAAAACCTCCATCTGCTAGGTGTGGTGGGACACATCTATAATCCCAGCCTTCGGGAGGCTGAGGCAGGAGGATCACTGCAAGTTTGAGGCCAGCCTGGACTGGCAGTGAGAGGAGATCGAAGCTACCGTGTCTGTGCCCACCAGGCATCAACCACAGCCCCAGACCCAGCAGCTCCCAGACTGGGCACATGACGCCCACTGATGAGAACTACAGGCCACACGACACCCCAGACACCATAGCAGTTGCCATATTTTGGGTCCTAGCAGGCCTGTGTGGAAACAGACATTGAATCTGTCACTGAGCCACTGTGTGGCCTGGGACTTAGTTCTCTGAGCCTCAGTTTCTCCGTGTGTGATACGGGGATGAGGGCACTTCCCTGAATTGCTCTCCCGGAAGGTAAAGTTGGAGGAGCACCAGGGAGGGCCCTACCACATGGAGGACACACGGTGAACTGTCATGGCCAGGCAAGGCGTCCTGTTGACCTTGCCGCCGCCTGCCCTTTCCTGGGTGAGCTCTGGGCCTGCACCTCAGGGTTGTCAGTAGGACGTGGCTTTGTGGGGCAGACGCCCGCAGGCCCCAATCCCTGAGTCCCGTGAGTCGCCGTGGCAGGGTCCCCAGGCGCTCACTGGCATGTTTCATGGAGATGTGAGCAGCCCGTGCATCCCCGGCCTGTTGCTGTCCCCTAACCCTGCACGCTGGCTTGGTTTTAGTGGGTCAGGGAGCTGGCGCGTGGCGTCTCTCCTGGTCTTGAAATGACACCGTGTTTTGGAGAAAAACCTGCCTATTTCAGGTTTGGAGGAGGTGCACGGAAAGCTGACGACTTCCAGAAGTGCTTGTCGCTGCTTTGACCTGTGCTGACCACACCCGTTTGTCCCTCACTGCCTCAGTTTCCTCATCTGTGCAGTTTCATGAGGTGGCCTCGGTGTCCCAGGCCCAGGGCTGGGCTCCCGCATGAGAGACCATCGGCAGAGCCGGGAACGGTGGCTCCAGCCTTGCAAGTTTGAGGATAGCCTGGGAGACTGGGAGACTTTGTCCCAAAATAAATTTTTTTTTTTAATTTGGGGGTGTAGCTCGGTAGCAGGGAGCTCACCTCTGTGTGCGACGGCCTGGGGTCTATCCTCAGTACCTCACGAACAGCAGGAGAAGAGGGAGAGGAGGAGGAAGAAGGGGGCACCGTGTCCAGCAACTGGAGTCCTTCAGGAAGCCTCTCCCGGATCTCCAGGGGAAGGGGGCCGGCGCAGCCTCTGACTCCTGGGCTTGGGAAGGGCTCATCTGTGAGCCCACACCGCCGGAAGCGGCCAGACTCCCGTCTCCAGCCGGGCCCTTCTCTGCTCCCTGCGGGCCACGCCTCCGCCGCTCCTCCTGGGCGATCTACCGGCCCGATGCAGCGGAGGGGCCTTGGGCTCTGTCCCCAGCCCCGTGGGTCCCCTCAGCTCCTGCTGGACAGCGCTGCAGGCCCGGGGTGAGGAGGAGGCCCAGGGAGGAGGTTCTGGGGAGGGGCCCCTGAGTAGGGCCGCGTCTGGACAGCCGGCCACACCCCGACTCTGCCGCTCTTGATTTCTGCGGGAAGTGAGGAGGCTTCGTGCGGGCCTGACCGCCGGCCTCCCCTATCTCCCTGCTCCCCGGGCGCCCCGCCTTCACCGCAGTCCCCTCATCCCCAACTCCTTTCTTTGGTGCACGCCGCGCCCTCTGCTGGGCAGGCTGGGAAGAGCACTCTCCTGAACTCGGACACCTCTGGCGCTGCGCCATTCCTGGACCTGTGGCCTGGCAACAGCTCTGCCCAGTGTCACTTCCTTGAGGACACCCTGCTGACCACACCCCACCGCATTCTTTAGTGGCAGCAGTCACCAGTTAACGTATGAAAGAGTTGTTTTGTAGCATTGTTGATTTTTGTGCTTGAGACAGGTCTTACTCTGTGTCCCAGGCTGACCCCAAACTTGCAGGGATCCTTCTGACTCAGCCTCCCCAGTTATTTTTAACTCTATTCTTTCTACCTCAGGGCCTTTGTACAGCTGGTTCCCCTTCCTCAGATATCTCCGTGGCCCTCTCTGTCACCTGCTTCTCAGTACGCTTTCCCCCCCCATTCCCATTAAAGAGGGCCACTCTTTTCTTGTCCCTCCTATTCTTAGCTTTTCTTCATAGAAGGCTGTTCCCTCTTTAAGGTGTGCTTTCTTTACTTCTAACCCTTAACAAACTCCTGTGCGTCCTCTAAAACCCACTTCACACAGCTGGACTGTGTTCCTTTTGAGTGCTGTTATTCGTCAGCCTCCCTGTGAGTGAGGGGCCTTGTCTCGTTTTCTGCCGTGTCCTCAGCATCCGGAAAGATGTAGTATTTAGTAGTTGCTCAATGTTTAGAAAACGGTGCGGCAGGGGCACTTCTGGGGACCTCTACCCTGTTCAGGTCCAACCTAGGGTCAGGTGAGGGTGTGAGTCACTTCCAAGCAGGGTGGGCATCCGGAGTACAGGTGGGGTCGGCTCCGGGACCCCCATCCTGGCCTCCAGAAACGAGGCTGAGGCCTGGGGTCCGCCGGACATTGCCCCAACACGCCGGGTGGAGCAGCCCAGGACGAGTGACGTGGCTCCCGCCTTGCGGTGCGGAGCGGCTGGTGGTGAACGCGCACGCGTGTCTGCCTGTGACTCATCACTGTAAAGTCGGTGGCGCAGCGACCTCAGGGAAGGGCGCCCAGCCCACCTCGCTCTTCCTCCTCACTCCTCTGTAACGGTCGGTCTCGCAGGCAGGCAGCTCATCAAAACAGAGAAGCCTTGGGCTGGGGATTTAGCTCAGTGGTTCCGTCTCCTGCCTGGCAAGCACAATGGCCCCAGTTCGATTCCCCGGTACGACAGAGAGAGAGAGAGAGAGAGAGAGAGAGAGAGAGAGACAGAGAGAGAGAGACAGAGGGAGAGAGGAATGTACACACAAAGCCAAGTAAAAGGAAGAGGAAGGAAGCTTATAATTACATGCCTAATGAGCAGCTCAGTCCATGTTTTGTGTTGGTCT
>NW_022900949.1:27518955-27526168 GCF_012274545.1 Fukomys damarensis
GAGAGAGAGAGAGAGAGAGAGAAGGAGCCTGGCTGAGGAATAAAAGGCCATGGTTTTGTGTTTCCTAGTGGGGAAGGGGAGGGGCCGGGGAAGGAGCTGGAGATCGGCCCCAACCCAGAGGGGTCCAGACCTGGCTGAGGGACCAGTGACCAAGCCACCTCTGGATGCAGGAAGAATATTATTTTGGTGCCACTGCGAGTCTTCTTTGAACCAGAAATGATCGTTCCCTTCTCCATAAATGTGCTTTTTTCAGTTATCCACCACTTCTGGCAAACTCCTAGGCATCCTTCAGGACCCACCTCAAATGGCCCTCTGGTAAATCAGTTTCCTTCCTTGTGAGGCTGGAGCTTCCTGGTGGAAAGGCACTATGCCCTACCTAGGCTCGTGGGCAGTGCCACCGATGCTGTCCAATGTCTGAATGAAGGGATGCATGGATAAAGGAAGAATAGTTCTCACCGTGCTTACCCTGGCCCTGGGATCCGGTAGGGACCTGTCCTGCACTGTCCTGGCTTCCCCCGCCATGTGGGGCTGGTTCTGGGGTCTCTGGGTCTCCGTGTTCAAAGACAAGGAGGGGACCGCATGGGGTGGACTGCGGGCATCCTGGGCCCCACTTCCGGTCTCTCGCAGCTGCTCAGCGCGGTTCAGGGGCCTCCACTGTGGACCCCGCCCCTGCCCGCCCGGTCCTCTGGAGGCAGCTTCGCCACCAATCAGTGCCCATTGTCCCCGCAGCTGGAGCTGCAGTTGCTGCTGAGGGCGGCTCCGCCTCCCCCGCCCCACGCTCCTTTCACAGCGGCTCCTGAAAGGCTGGTGATTGCACCTCGGTGTCCCATGGGCCTGGCCCTCCCCGAGTAGTGGAAAAGAGTCCCTGAGGGCACGCGGGGTGGGGGGCACAGGAAGTAGAGAACGGGGTTCCAAAATGGCCTTCGCTCCTCTCTGTCCCTATGCTACTGCCCTGATCCCAGTCCCCGCAAGGCTGGATAAACCCCAGACTGTGAGTTTCTCCAGGTCCCCCAGAGCCCATAGCAGGTGGGAGATGGAGCGCAGCCGCCTTTCAAGCCACCCAGGGGCGTTGGGGAGGACAGGGACAGGAAGGCGTGGGGATAGTTCTCGGCCCACTGGCTTAGCATCTCTACTGACCCTGGAGAAGCCAGGGGCCAAGTGGGGAGGAAGAAGGTGCCCAGAAAGAGACCTTGGATGAGGCCTCTTCTGTCGATAGATGAGTGGATAAAGAAACTGTGATGTTTACACATGGTGGAGTACTACGCTGCCATAAAGAAGGATAACTGCATCATTTGTAGGAAAATGGATGCACCTTGAGACCATAATGTTGAGACACACAAGATTAAGTATCACACGGTTTCCCTTGTATGAGAAAGCCAGTGTATAAAGTGCAAACTAAAACATAGAAGGATCGCCAGGAGTTCAAGGCCAGCCTGGGCAACATAGGGAGGCCTTGTCTTAAAAAAACAACAAAAAAAAACAAGCCACAAAGCAAGAAGGGAGGCCACCAAGGTGGCAGAAAGCTGCGTGAGATTCCGTGGGACTTTGAGGAACCAGCGAGGAGGAGTTGGGTGACCAGAGAGGGCCGGTATAGCAGCGGGGGATCAAGGTGGGGCGAAGCAGGTGAGCATCCACGGAGGGATTGAGGTTTGTGGCCTTGTAGGTAACATTGTAGCAGCTGGCACTGCCCTCTGCTGGGCGCTCGGAGCATCGCACATGGGAACGTGTGCGAAGAGAGGGTCTTCAGCCCCGAGGTGGTTCCTACCGGTCATCCCTGCACTCAGGAGGCTGAGGCAGGAGGATCGCAAGTTCCAGCCCAGCCTGGGCAACTTAATTACTCATCAAGACCCTGTCTCAAAATTTAAAAATAAGCACTGGGGATGCAGCTCGATGTGAAGTCCCTGGATTCAATCCCTGGTACCCCCCTCAATACAAAAGGCTTTTTTTTTTTTTTTTTGCATGGCGCTAGCGTAGTAATGGTAGAGAAACAGACCAGAAAATAGATTACAGATGGCCTATCTGAAAATATGCCGGGTTTCTCAAGTGTATGGCTCAGTGGTTTTTAATATATTTGCGGGGTTAGACAGCCATCACCACAATCAATTGTAGGACGTTTTCATTACCCCGAATAGCAACTCCCTGCCTATCAGCTACTCTGTTCTCGGTCCACCCCCGCCCCAGGCGCTCTTCTGCTCTGAGTCTGTAGATTTGCAAGCTCTGGAACGTCATCTAAATGGAGCCAGACCATGCATGTATTTTGTTTCTTTGTTGAGACTGGGTCTGGTACTCCAGGCTGGCCGGAACTCACAGTGTAGCCCAAGCCATCCTCCAGCCTCAGCCTCCTGGGTGCTCCCAGAACGCCGCCCCACCCCCCAGCCCTGCTGCCCGCTCAGCTCCAGGGCCGGGCCAGGGCGAGGTCGCTGCCCTGAAGCCTGGGGCCCTCTTGGGGCCTCCTTTCCTCCGGGTGAGCACTGTGGCCCATTTCACACACGTGGAGACCAGAGCTTCTCCGCGAGTCCTTCCTGCTCCCCGACCATCTCTGGTCCTCTGGGGAACTCGGAGCTCCGGGCATCCGGGGACTTTCGGGCGCAGATTCCGCACCGCAGGTTCGCAGGAGTCTGGCGGAACGGGGGTGGGTACGAGGGTTCCAATTTCCCCGGGAGAAAACAGGGATTCAAAGAAGAGGAGGCTTCAGCGGCACCTGGCTCTCACCGAGCTGGGGCTGAGAGGAGATCCTGGTGCCCAGGCCACCTCCCTCCACAGCCGGGCCTTGCATACCTCCAAGGACGCGACCCTCACTCCCCACCAGGCAGCCACGCCAGCGTCCTGCTGACCTTCCGCCCACGTGCTCGCTGCGGGACACAGAGCCCTCCTTTCCCGGAGCCTAGGTCTCGTGTGTAGCTGGGCTCACGGAGCGCTCTGTCCTGGTTCCCGGGGATGGAGGACTGAGCGGATACAGCAGCACTCCCAAGGCAGTGCTCCTCTCGACCCACCCCCATCCCGAGGGCTCTGTCTCGCCTGCTTTTTCTTCTAGGTGCTTCGGTTTCCAGGGTCCTTTGTATCCCAGCTGCCCCATCAGCCATGCCTGGGATCCGAACAGGACTGGACACATGATCATCTGCCTGGTTTGGGCATAGATCTTGGTTACTATGACCAATGAGGCAGGAGCCTGCTCTGTACCAGAGCACTTGGGTAAACTGAGTCAGCTCAGAGGTCTAGGTTTGGAGATGGGTGGGGATGAGGTGTGCTGTGGGCCTCATGACAGCCCAGTGTGAGCTCACTTCCTGGGCAGGATGATACGCCACATATCCTCACCTTGTCTGGCCACACCGATCTCTCTGTGGCCATGTGCCTGCTGTGCCCAGGAACCACCAGAAGGGGACACGGGCCCTGCAAGAGGCATGAGCTGAGTCTCTGCCCCAATCCCAGCAGCCCAGAGAAGCCTCCTCAGCTTCTTCCCTTAGCCTGTGCAAAGGTCCTGGGGCTGGGAGGAGCTTGGGAGTGGGAGGAGCTGGCAGGAGCCTCAGGGAGCTGAAGAGAACTCTAGCTTAGAATCTGGTCACAGCTGTGTCTCTCTGAGCACACATCAGTGCGTGGCATTTGTAGCTGGGACACAATGCTTTGTTTTTCCATGAAATTCCTTTGTATAGACGCGGGCTCAGAGGGTGCACGCCTGCAACCCCAGCACAGCGGGTAGAGGTGGGGATGTGGCACTGGTGGGCGAGGGTAGAGCCCTGATCCATCATCTTCTCCGCCTCCCTTCTCTGCCCTTCTCTCTCTCACCTGGATGCCTCAGAGGCCTCAGGGCTCCCGACTGGGCCGAGCGGGGCGGCCCTCCAATGTCCTCCTCCTGCCTCACCCTGTGTCCGTGGGGTGCTCGCCACCAGCCCACTCAGCAGCTCCGGGACCAGGCCGCCCTTGGCCCATGCGGGGGCAAGCCTGGCACAGTGGGCGGCAGGGCCCGATGCCCGCCCCAGGGTTTACGGCCCTCTTGGCCGACTTCCCCAGGAGCACAAGATGCAGCCCCTGCGGCAGGGACGTCTCGGGGATGCTGCTGAGCTACGCTGGGCTCCTCGCTGACACCTCTGTGCTGCAGGAGGGGTCTGCCAGGCGCCTCCACAATTAGGAGCCTGTGACTTGGAACCTATGGCCAGGAAGAGCCTTCGGTTTAGAGATTCCCTGACTCAGTCTGCCACACGGAACGTGGACGGGGTAACTGTTCTAGGAAAAGCTGCGCTGTGTGATCCCGCTTTTGTAAAGCCGAGAGGCGGTGTCACTGTTTGTGTCGCGTGAGCTCACCTATCCACTTAGCAGAACTGCTCAGGAAGAATCGCTCCAGACTGAAGTCAGGACCCAGAGTTGGCAGGGGACATCACAGAGGAGGGGACCCAGACGTTCCCAGCGCGCTCCTCGGTTTCTCTTGCGGCCGTCCTTATGACTTTGCACATGTTTTAAGTTTCTGTTTTAAGTGTCATAATAGGTGCTATTTTCAGGGCCCGTGTAATGAACGCAGAGAAAAAGTGCCAGAAGGGTGTGCTCCAGAAAGATGACGGCGGTCACCCTGCAGGCGTGAGGGGTGTAAGATGGTCGGGCAGTAACAGAGGAGGCTTTATTTTTTTCCGGGAAATAGATGTGATTTGCGCCATTCATACATTACTTTTTTACAGTGTAAAGCTCCTGCAGGAAGGAAATCACATTGCAGACCCTGAAGGATTTGTGCTTCTGAGATTTGCCGGGGTGGGATGATGCTGGCTGTGCTGTTCCACCACTGGGAAGGCCAGGCCCCCACTTCTGCCCCTTGCCCGGGACTCCACAGCCCTGCCCGGAAACCCGTCACCTGCTCACCCCAACCTTCTCTGTCCTCCCTGCTTCGGACACTCGTGCTTAGGGACAGGTGGCTGCAGGTGGCCAGCGTGTTGGAGTCTGTGCCTGGAATAAGCCCGGCAGCCTGCAGGTTGGGATTTTCCAGTCAGTCGGAGCAGGGAAGTCCTGCCTGGGAAGTGTTTCCAGAAACACCCCCAGGGCTGCCTCCTCCTCCCAGTCTTCAGTGAGAGGCAGGGACGTTTCCAGAAACCCCAGGCAGTGACTCTGGGGTGCAGGGGGGTCTGTGTGTGTGCCGGGGACCCATCACCCCAGTTCCCAGCCTGCAAAGCCAGGGGGGTAGGTAATTCCATGCCTACAGCCCCGCTCAGGGGCAGCAACCCTAAGGCCAGCTGCAACTCTTCTTCTGAGTTGGGGGTATACTCCTGCACAGCAAGCTATGCATTTCATTCTGAATACCAGGGTCTTTGCTATTAGCCTTTTTCTTGATGGGGAGGGGTTTTGAGACAGTCTCACTGTATAGTGCAGCCTGGCCTTGAATGCACTATGGAGATACTCCTGCTTCGGCCTCCTGACTGGATGACAGGCATGTACCACCGGGCCTGGCCATTTGCCCTGCTTTGAAATAACAGCAGAGGATGGAAGAAGTGCATGTCAGTTCAACGGGGAAAGTACCCCGCAAAAGCAAAGGCGGAATAAATGGATTCCATGCGTCCCCAGGGAACAAAGGAGAATGCCCAAGAAAGGGAAACTGCGGCCCCAGGTGCAGCTGCCCATTCTCCCTTCTGAGCCTCAGGTTCCTCTCCTCACAGATGAGGGTAAGAGGGAGTCCCCACTTGGAGGAGGGCAGGAGGGCGGCAGCGAGCCAGCTCTGGGGACACAAGGGCTTTTGGGTCTTGGCTGCGCTGCCACCGTGCTGCGAGACCCCCTGTGTGGCAGGGAGTTAGTTTGACCTGCTTTTTAGGGGATCCAGACACAAGCTTGGTTCCAGGGCCAGCGCTCAGCGATGGAGACGCACTCAGGGCGCGGTCCTGGAGCCCTCTGCCACCCGGAAGCCCTGCCCCTGGGCCGCCAGAGTCAGGGCCTGAGCCCCAAGCTCCAGCCCCGCTCCTCTTTGCTGTGCCCCACCGGGGAAGTGCCTGTCCTGACCCTGGTCTGCTGGGCCCGGGCTGTGGGCCTCAGGTGAGCTGCTGGCCACTCACTAGGCAGGTGGTGATGCTTTGGCAAGGCCCCATGAGGGTGGGAATGCATAGAAAATGACCACAGGAGGCCCGGAGGCGGGTTTGAGACTCCAGATTTACAGACAGGGAAGCAGCAGACTGATGAGGTAGCGTGAGAGGGAAAAACCTGTGCAGAAGAAAAGGGGATTCTGGGCAGCACGCCGAGGACAGCTGTGCAGCATTGCTCAGACCCCAGCTTCTTCCTGACCTGGGCCTTGGCCTGGCTCTCCCCCTCCCCCGGATGCTCTTCCCCCACCTTCCAGCATCCGGGCCTCACCCCTCCGACCCTTCCCTTTGAGCCGGGCATGGTGGTGCATGCCTCCAATTCTCAGCATCCTAGGAGGCTGGGGCAGGAGGATGGAAGGCATGGGGACTTGGCAAGATCCTGTCTTAAAATATGGTTTTTATTTTTATCTTGGTAGTTTTTTGAGACAGGGTCTCACTATATAGTGTAGGCTGGCCTTGAACTTGCTGTGTAGCCCAAGAACTTGTGGTGATCCTCCTGCCTCAGCCTCCTGAATGCTGGAATTACAGGTGTGTGCTACCATGCCTGGCTCTTAAAGGTTTTTTTTTTTTAAGGGCTAGAGATGTGCCTCAGTGGGAAGGCCTTGGGTACTCTCTCCCCTTAGCAGTGAGCCCTGTGAAGGCAGGTGCCTTGTATACCTTACCCGCTGTGTGCTGCTAGTCCCAGCATCCCTGGCTGCTGGGAGGTGGGTGCCCAGGGGTGTTGGAGGGAGCCCAGATGGAGAGGAGGAGGAAGAGGTCCCATTGCTGGGTCAGAAGCTCTGCCTGGCCCCAACCCAACTCCCTTTAGACTGGGACTGGCACAGGTGACATTGCCTCAAGCCCCGGTGGGCCCTTGACATCGCTGAAATGACCCCCTTTTAGGGTAGCACCGTCTAGATTCCCAGGAAGCGAGAGACGAGCCAAGGGCTTAAGTGGCAGAGCTCGCCTTGGAATTGGCAGGGTGGCTTCTCTGCTTCTGAGCCAGAGGCAGGGAGAAGCCTCTCTGGGAAGCAGTTGTCATCACTGCAGTCTCCAGGAGGTGCGTGCATTTCAGCAACAGATTTCCAGGTTTCTCGCGCGGGCTGGAAAGGGCTGCCTCGCTGCTACGCCCCGCACTCCCCGCCGCCTCGCCTGTGCAGCTCTGCAGCAAGAGCGCCGCGGGGCGG